>NC_080083.1:21891806-22202281 GCF_949987535.1 Balaenoptera acutorostrata | reverse complement strand
TTCTCGGTAATTAAGAAAAATTTCCTGCAGAAATCCTGGCAAATGCCACTACTGTGATGTAACTTAGCACTTGGGAAGCCTAACACCTTTCCAATCTAAATGTTGGAGTTTATTAGCTAAAGGTCACGAAGGAAGGTACGTGACCTCCAAGGTGTGACGGGATATTTTGTAGTGATCCCCAGTGCAGAGCAAACATTTCAGATTTCTATAACATAAAGGCCCTATAATCTTTTCAAAGCTTAAGAACACGCTAGTCATTAAATAAAAGGCAAGTAGAAGGCATCTGTAAATTAGCGAAGAATTATGCATATGCACACAAAAGATATTCAAATAATTTAAAATATGCAACCTATATGAACTAACTAGTAGCCACAGGAAAAATAAAGCATGGATAATATCCTAATACACCCTGTGCTGCTGCTACCTCAAGCATGTCCAGACAAAAATTACACACTAAGCCATAAAAAATTTAAAGGCAAAATACAACACCAAAACAGTGCTTACTGCCTGCCACTCAAGAAGGGGGTGAAGCAGCTTGCACAATGCACTGTATGGAAGTAAGTAACCTTGGTTACTGTTTCCAAGGACACTGGGCTCTTGGCTAGCAAGCGCTGAGGTGAAGCTGAATGCAGTGTTGACTCATTTTAATAAACCTGCATAAAGAAAATCAATGCAATGGTATTCTACACTCCCCAGATCTTTATTGGTGGATCTAATAAAACATCTCCAGTACTAAACAGATAACTGAAAGTAGTGAATACTCTTCATACCAAAGGCTTTTTATTGATGTCTGCTGTATCTTCCCCTGGCACCTCCCATGGAGTGACTAAACCTATGATACTTGGTAAGGTCAGCAGTAATTATACTTACGAATTGTATCTGAGGCATTCTGGAATATATCTAGAAATGGAAGCCAATCTAGTTAACAGGTGAGCATACTTTCTAAAATGTCATCAGTATGGACCACTGTGACAGAATAATAGTCCACATAGCATTTCCAAAAAATGTCTCTGCAATGTAAATTCTGTCAAACTGGGAGACATTTCTTGTCGCAAAGGTAGATTTTGTTATCATGGTCTATCATGGAATGTGTAAGACCAGTTAGAAGGCTGCTTGAATTTTGGTGCCATGTTGAAACCCTAGGTGCTGCACAGGCTAAAGTGGAACCCAGAGGCCTCAGGCAAAACCTGCTAGAAACCAGCCCACTTTTGTTGTCACTAACACCCACTGGCTCTGTGGAGGGCAAAGGTAACAGTTCAGAGACAGCAGTCCCAGTCATTAGTAGCTGGAGATGGTATCATCTGGAGCAAATGAGAAAAACAGATTTACCTCATCAACAGTTCTCTGTGCACTCTGGCGCGCAGCCAGGTGAAGCCGAAGCCTCATCAACAGCTCGGGAATGAAAACGTTGTCTACCTTTCTTGGAGCGGATGGAAGTAAAAGGTAGTAAGGTGGAACAAAACAGAATTTCCTCAAGTTTTGTCCTCAGGAGGGAAAATGATCTAATTAATTATGTAAAGCAGCAATTACACAGACGAAACCAACTGTTCCAGTTTACAAATAAAAACTAAGTCTAGGTCAGAGAGCTTAAGCCATACAAAGTGAAACACACAAGATTCAAAATCTCTTCACAAAGCACATAATTAACAATTGAGAGAAACGTGTGTCCTAGTTTGGCGGGTTCTTCCCAGGAATAACACAGTCTTTAACCACTTGGCTTTTTTCCCCCGGATTTTATGCATTCAGTTTAAGTGGCAAAGAAAATTCCCTATACCAGAGAGCATGAGCCTTTTCCTTCTAAAACTCAGTGCTGTTTTTGAACAATTTCCTGCCTTTACTTCTAAGTCACATGCCTCTAACCACAAATACACACCTTACTTTTCTCCTCGCTAGACCAGGAGCTCCACCTTCTAACCCTGAATTAATTTCCCAGTCTCTCACAGATACTGCGGTATTGGTCCCTGTGCAGTCATTTCTGGAAGTTTGGCTAGAGGCCTCTGCAAAGAGATTTCATTCAGCTGGCTTTGCAAATCTCATCTGAAAAAAATATCACGTTCACAGTCTGTGTGTGAGGTAAAACAAGGCTTTCAGTGACGGCGCCTAAGGGCAACAATACTCACCCCGATACCCGAGATTCAGGCCTCTATCAAAATGAATGTTCTTCTCACTGCAAAGTTCCCAGGCATGTTTTCAGAAAGTTTTCTTAAAAGTTGACAGTCTTAGAAATGAACGAAAAGAGTAGAGAATTGGTTCGGTTGCGACAGTAAAGCTGGTAAATCTGCCCTCACCCACCTGCCATTGTCCAATGGAGAGAAGCAGCATTTTTTCTATAAAAAGAATATCAGTTTAATCACAATTTTCCCCTTTTTATTCATGTCAGATATTAACAAACTAAATACGGATAAATGCATTCTACTTCACAGAACAGTAGGTGTTCTAGATACACACAAAACACTGGCTCAAAACATCCTTCCAACTCCAGTTTTCTTCAAATGTCAATTCTTCACAGTTTCAATACTGCAGCAGCAAATATTCCTTAGATAAAGAAAATTGTGGTCCATGTTTTAAAACATCTTAAGAGAACTAGAGATAAGTTAGCAAACTTCCAGTGCAGTTTGGGTAGAGCAGTTTTACCCCGAATCCCAAAGACTGGCCGAGGGAACCTGGGGGCAAAGGTGGTCGGTGGGAAAGACTGGGAACTTCTGCAGCACCTCCTCCCACGCCACCTCCTGAGGATTTCTTCCTCCCGCGCCACCTCCTGAGGATTTCTTCCTCCCGTGCCACCTCCTGAGGATTTCTTCACGTAGACTGATGGCGGCGGGGGGAGCTCTGCAGCATTCGCATTCTGTTTATTGGTCCCTGTCACCCCAAGGGGTGTGATGGAAAACAAACAAACCCAGCCAGTACTTCCCAGAGGAGCTCTCAGGAGACTTCAGAGCAAATCAGGCAGGACAAGGCCGGGAGGTTTCGGTTCGACACAGTTGATCCAGAAGTTGGCACAGCTGGCATGATACTGGTGTCCCCCATACGCCAGCTTGAAGCTGTCCGTGTCCGAGTTGAACGCCTGCCGGGAGGAAACAGACATGGGGGGCCAGTCAGGCTCCCTCCACACCTGGGCACTGCCCAGCGTCCGGCGCAGACCCCTCTCCAGCTCACAGGCTGAGGCCAAACTGGCGCACACACAAAAGCTGAGCAGGTGGCTACAGGAATTCAAGCGATAAAGTTTTTTGCCGCTAATTAAAGGTATAAAAAAATCTTTACTGTTAAACCCAGTTTCAGCAAAAGGAGGCCAAATCGTTCCTAGAAAAGGCAGACAGAGGCTGTGGGGGTTGGCAGGGGTCCTGACAGCCACAGGACGAAAACAGCCACAGGCTGGGGATCATTTTGATCTCTCTGTGAAGAAAGCAGCCCTTCCCTGAGGCTGGCATTTGGCTATAACACGCCATCCCTTAAGTTTCTGAGGCTGATTACAGTCCTATCATGAAAGCAAATGAAAGATTAAAGACTCTTAGTTAGGGTCTAATGCCATTCGGAGCTGATAACCAAACTGACATCATTAAAAAGTCCAAATAGGTATAGGATTTGTAAAAAATAAAGATGTTAAACACAGCAGAATGATTTCCAGATGAATACTGCTTACCGGTAAGTTACAGTCAGCCAGCCCTAACCTCAATCACTTCCTGGGGTGTTTTGTAAAGCTCAGCAAGTAAACAAATAAATAAAGCTCTAAAACCCAAACAATTTGTTTTTGTCTGCTAACGGCCAAGTCCTGAAGCTCTCAGATCTCATTCTGTGTGTCACTACCACTTCGTCTTCCAGAAGCTGCTCTTTGTGTTACCCTGTTCATCCCAGAGAAAAATAACCGCAACACCAGAAGCCAACTATGAGCCACAAGCATGCAAACGAGACGGAAGTGGACCCGCACGGACATGTTAGTTGACCGAATCAAACACTATGGGAACGAAAAGGACTCAGCAAAGGATCCATGATTGGAACAGCTCAGGGTGACAGTGGAATCATCGAATTTGCCTTCCACACTCAAAATTAAGATGGAGACGCTAAGATAACGCGTAACTGGTTCATACTTTTTTAGGATGTTCTTCTGCAGGCTTCTCTTCTTTCTGAAATAACGTTGAAACCATAAGGTCAACAAAATTCCCAGAACAGGGCCTCTGGCCTCCAAACGAGTCCTTACAGGTTTAACCTTTTCTCCTTGCCACCCCACTGTGCAGAGGGTGGGCAGGCACGTGCCAACAAGCCCGCTCCTTAGAAAGGCAGGAGCTGCCTCCACCCCTCGACAGCTCCCCCCGCTGCCCCTTTGAAAGAACGTGTCTGCTTCTGTGGTCAGATTTCAGGGCTTGATAAACTCCCCGCCTCCGGTCACAGACCTTGCCGAGAAGGGCCAGATGGGGCTGCCTCCTGGGTCAGTCAGGGAAGCAGACCGTGCAGGGGACGGGGGAAGGCAGGTGACTTACCCGGCTCCTGGAGTCCACGTTTAAAAGGCACACCCCACAAGCAAGCTCCTGAGCGTTTTTAATCCCGGGCCGTAGCATACAAGAGGAAAAATCCAGTGAATTTTCATCAGGCTGTGAGGACAAGACAAACGGGTAAGAAGCCAGCAATTCCACACGCTGCTGGTTTCGCTCCCTGATCACACATCCCAGCAGGTCCAGCAGCAGATTCAGTCCACTCTCTACCACCACCAGTACAATTATTCCATTTCCCAGACGTTTTCCGAGTACCTGCCCTGCTGTGTTCTAGTTGCTAGGGACGTTAGGATGAGCACAAAGTGGTCCCTGTCCTCTGAGAGCTCAGTTTAGGGTCAGGGCGAGGTGGGTATCAGGCCACACTGTGCCACGAGACCCACACTAGGGGTAAGGACCGAGCGCCGGAGCACAAGGGGGAAGGGGTAGGGCACTTACCCGACTCAAGGGGAAAGGAGCGTGGTGGCAGAGAATGCTTCTGAGAACTTCGAAACACGGTGGCTGAGTCCTGATGGGTGTTTGCTAGGTGAAAGGGGTGGGGTAGGATGAGGTAGGGGAGGGAAGGGTATCTACTCTATGTAGAATAAGCAGCCTGGGCAAAGGCCGCTAAGCAAAAGATCAGGTATGAGAAGAAATCTAGGGAGCGGGGGCCAAGCTTACGGAAGGAGGGAGGAGATGAAACTGGAGCACGAAGGCCTTGAAAGGAATATGAGGGGTTGAGACTTTATCTTGGGAAGCCCTATGGTTGTAACTAGATGGTGACAGGATCATGTTTGTACTGTGGACAGACCCCTCTGGTTGCAATGCAGGCACTGAACTGGGGGTCTGGGCCTCTGTTACAAGGCTGCAGTAGCGAGCCGGGAGACGGCTCCTGAAGGTCAGAACTGAGGGAGCAACAGTGCGGAATGGAGAGAAATGGACACATGAAGAGCTATTAAGGCCGCAGAATCAACAGGCCTGGGGGATCTGTTAGATGTGTGAGGAGGGGAGGGGACTGGGCAACTGAGAGGATTCACCCTAACGGGGCACGTGAGAGGAGAACCAGTTTGGGGATGGAGACTGTGGAGAAGAGTTCAATTTGGTACAAGCCGAGTCGAAGCTGCCTGTGGGACAGCTGAGTTCTGATGCTATACGAGCAGGCAGATGATGGATATACAGGCCTAGCACTCAAGAACGAGCGATCTGGATGTTATCGGCTAGGGAGAATAAATATATTAACAGCTAACAAGTCTTTACCTGTGCTAAGCAGTACACTAGGCTCTTTACATACATTATTTAATTTATTCCTTACAAAAAAATCTATGAAATAGGGAGTGTGTCGCCCAATGATGAAAAGCCCAATGATTGAAAGCTGTTAATTTCTTAAAAGTTAAAATGCACATCTATTATATGAGCTTGCAATTCCTAGATATTTTTATCCAAGAGAAATGAAAACACGTTAACAAAAGTCTTGTACAAGAAGTGTTCATAGCAGCTCTATTCATATTAGCCAAAACTGGAAATAGCATGTATCTTTAAACAAGAAAATGGATTGAAAAAACCATAGTATATTAATACAGTGGAATATTACTCAGTAATAAAAGGGATCAGACTGATACACATAACACAGATGAGTTTTTATGAAATGCTATGTAAAAGAAGCTGACACAAGAATATATACACTACATAATTTCATTTATATTAAGTTCTAGAACAGGCAAATCTATGTTGATGGAAATCTACAGAAAATGGATCACTGGTTGTTTTTGGAATCAGATCAGGGGACTGACTGGGAAGGGGCAGAAGGGAACTTTAGGGGGTGATGAAAACACTCCATATACCGATGGGGTGTGTACTACATGGTGTGTGCATTTGTCAAAACTGGTCCAACTATACATTTAAGATCTGGGCACTTCATTGTATGTACGTGATTCCTCAACTACGAAAAACACTTGAATAATAAAACAAGACAAAACAGCCAAAAAAACCCAGAAAGACAAAGCAAAAAACCAGAATGGTAGAAAATATTTGCAAATGATGCAACCGACAAGGGCTTAATTTCCAAAATATACAAACAGCTCATATAACTCAACAGCAAAAAAACAACCCAATCGAAAAATGGGCAGAGGACCTAAATAGACATTTCTTCAAAGAAGACATACAGATGGCCAAGAGGCACATGAAAAGATGCTCAACATCGCTAATTATTAGAGAAATGCACATCAAAACTACAATAAGCTACCACTTCACGCTGGTCAGAATGGCCATCATTAAAAAGTCTACAAGTAACAAATGCTGGAGAGGGTGTGGAGAAAAGGGAACCCTCCTACACTGTTGGTGGGAATGTAAGTTGGTGCAGTCACTATGGAAAACAGTATGGAGGTTCCTCAGAAAACTAAAAATAGAATTACCATAGGATCCAGCAATCCCACTCCTGGGCATATATCCAGACAAAACTATAATTCAAAAAAGATATACACGCACCCCTATGTTCACAGCAGCACTATTTACAATAGCCAAGACATGGAAACAACCTAAATGTCCATCAACAGATGAATGGGTAAAGATGTGGCACATATATACAATGGAATAGTACTCAGCTGTAAAAAAGAACGAAATAATGCCCTTTGCAGCAACGTGGATGCAACTAGAGATTATCATACTAAGTGAATTAAGCCAGAAAGAGAAAGACAAATACCATATGATATCACTTATATGTGGAATCTAAAATATGACACAAATGAACCTGCCTATGAAACAGAAACAGACTCACAGACATAGAGAACAGACTGGTGGCTGCACGGGGGGCAGGGGTTGGGGGAGGGATGGAGTGGGAGGCTGGGGTTAGCAGATGCAAACTAGTATATATAGGATGGATAAACAACAAGGCCCTACTGTATAGCACAGGGAACTATATTAATATCCTATGATAAACCATAATGGAAAAGAATGTAAAAAAAAGAATGTGTATTATGTATAACTGAATCACTTTGCTGTATAGCACAAATTAACACAACACTGTAAATCAATTATACTTCAATTAAAACAATTAAGAAAAAAAGATTTTGGATTCTTAGTGTGTAAAAGTTAGGTATACGTGAACTTAAATTTATTTTTCTTATATATGCCCTAGAGCAGAGTTTCTCAAACTTGGCACCATTGACATTTTAAGCTGGATAATTGTAAGACGAGATTAAAAGACCTGTAAGACATGTCCTCTGCATGTAGGATCCCTGGCTAATTTGGGGCAAAACTGCTCCCCTCCCCGACTATTAAGAACTGACTTTCCAAAGAGGAAGACGTATGTGTGCATGCATATAAATACATATATACACATAAACCCACACACGTATGTAAGTTGATTATAAATTTTACTGATATAAAGAATGTGTAGCACACAATTTACAAATAATAAAATATACCATCATCTTTATTGTAAATCCCACATAGTATCTTGTTCTCACAAAATGCTTTCTTGGGGCTTCCCTGGTGGCGCAGTGGTTGAGAATCTGCCTGCCAATGCAGGGCACATGGGTTCGAGCCCTGGTCTGGGAAGATCCCACATACCACGGAGCAACTGGGCCCGTGAGCCACAATTACTGAGCCTGTGCGTCTGGAGCCTGTGCTCCGCAACAAGAGAGGCTGTGATAGTGAGAAGCCCGCGCACCGCGATGAAGAGATGGCCCCCACTTGCCACAACTAGAGAAAGCCCTCGCACAGAAACGAAGACCCAACACAGCCATAAATAAATAAATAAATAAATAAAGACTTTCTATTAAAAACAAAAAAAAAAAAACAAAAAAAAAAACAAAAAAAAAAAACAAAATGCTTTCTTGGATTTTTGCCCAACTCTTAGATCAACAACCTTTGCCTGCTTTCCTGAAAGAGCGTTAGTTCTGATGCGAAGGCTGATGTTTTCATGTGAAGGACTAGGGCTAGAGTGAAATGACTCAGACGTACTTCAGAACTTCACTTGTCTGTCAAATACATGAGTGACTTCTTTGCTGAATCAGATAATAGTTCTTGAATACTGGAGAATCTTTCCTCAACTTTTGGTTCTACTCACAACATAATGGCTACAGACACAGCATACTTTTAAGTTTAATCTACATTATTAACATTTTCTCTATCACCTGAAGTCTAGACAATCAACAAAACAAGTCAAGCCCTGATTTGAAGCATTTGCTGATTTCCATGGTATAAATGCTCCCCCTATGGTCGATTTCGAGCTACCAATGTGATGTCACTGAACATGGGGTTGGGAAGAGATGCATGCAGCACCACCATATAGTATGTCCACATATGGATACAATGGACTAGGGTGACCACCTTCCTGGTCTGTGCCAGACTGTTGCCATTTTAGCTCTGAGGACACCCCTTGGTTCTGAGCAAACCGGGACAGCTGGTTGTCCTATGACAGACATCAATAACCTCAAACACTAAGGACAAAGCAGGTGGGAAAGAAGTGAAGATGGAAGGGAGTTGATAGGAACAAAGTAAAAGGGTCCATTGTCCTGTCTTGAGAACCAAAAACAAGAGCAGAGCAAGTCAAGTGTGAGAAAGTTCTAGAGTTACCAAGCTGGGCTCAGAAAGATGTCTGAGTTTAAGATTGCCCAGGCTCTGCAGGGTGATGTGATAACACAGTCCAGTGTGATCATGCAGGTGGGTGGCTTAAGTGAAACAGAGACAAGGGGCTTGTAGTCCAGAGAGTCAAAGATCTGGGAGCCTGGCATGTTGGCTGGTTTTTCCTCATGAATACTGAGGTGACCAGGATGATGGCAAATTTGACAATAAAATAATAGCTACATGTTCTATAGTTACTTTAGGCTGAACCACTGAGGAGTTACTATACTGTCTTTGTATTTGCAAAACTGTATTATTCTTCCCCAGAAAAAAAAGGTTTCTCCCTAGAAAAATGTGTAGATTATATATGATATTTCCCCAATCATTTCTTTCTAATATGAAATAAGTATCTTTTTAAAAAATATTTATTTATTTATTTGGCTGCGTTGGGTCTTAGTTGCAGCACTCAGGATCGTTGTTGCGGCATGTGAACTCTTAGTTGCAGCATGCATATGGGATCTAGTTCCCTCACCAGGGATGGAACCCGGGCCCCCTGCATTGGGAGCGTGGAGCCTCAGCCACTGGACCACCAGGGAAGTCCCTCCCCATCCATTGCTAATTTGAAATAGTAAACCATGTGCTAGGTTCCATAAACCTCTCTTAAACCTGAGCTGAATCCATTTGGATCAACACTTAAGGAAGGAAGGATACACAGTTCTCAGAGAAGAAAAAGGGAGGTGGAAGTTTCAACTGTGTGAACCTACATGGCCTTAGCCAAGCCAGAGAATAATTTTTTGTTTGTTTTTTAGTGTAATCACGGCCAATTTGGTCAAACCTAGAAGCAGGCGGAATTATCATCTGTCTGCTGTCCAATCCTGTCCTTTGTAAAATAGTAACAATTTCACTTGCACTCCCTCCCTCCCTCCTTCAATTAGTGTTAGGACTCTCACAGATACATAAAAAGGGCTCTGGAAAGGATAAAATACTCTAAATGATCATCACAATTATTCATTTTGACAAAATCTAACAAGCTTTTTGAAGAGGTTAAAAACATAGTAGCATGTCTATAATCTACATTATAGACATTTATCATGTTACTGAATGAGGACTATTTGAGAAATAATTAGAACCCGGGGAAACTCTCTGAATCTTGAAATCAAATCCAAGTTAATAAAAGCCCTTTTAATACCTGTTTACCAAAGGAATAAAAGAAGCCAATGAAAAGGTCATATCGTAATCTCCAGTGCAAATCATAAGGCTCTGCATAAATTACCCTGTAGTCATATTAATCTTTCAAATGATAAAATTAACCTTTATAAATACACATCTATTAGCAGGGAGATTATTGTAGTACACAGCGTGACACCAATCAAATGGCCCTAATTCTATAAGGAGGTATGCCCTCTACAGGCACCTTAAATTGCATATCACCTACTTTAACTGGCAAGTATGTCATGCATTTAGTAAAGATTAAAAACCCAGCTATATTAGACATGACCTGCATACACTGACAAGTCCCAGAGTCAGACTGGGATATATAATCCTGAATCTTTTTTTTCTTTTCTTTTTTTTTGGAAGATTTTTAATCACAGTTTCAATTTCATTACTTGTGATTGGTCTGTTCATATTTTCTGTTTCTTCCTGATTCAGTCTTGGAAGGTTATACCTTTCTAAGAATTTGTCCATTTCTTCCAGGTTGTCCATTTTATTGGCATAAAGTTGCTTGTAGTAGTCTCTTAGGATGTTTTGTATTTCTGCGGTGTCTGTTGTAACTTCTCCTTTTTCATTTCTGATTTTATTGATTTGAGTCCTCTCCCTCTTTTTCTTGATGAGCCTGGCTAATGGCTTATCAATTTTGTTTATTTTCTCAAAGAACCAGCTTTTAGTTTTATTGATCTTTGCTATTGTTTTCTTTGTTTCTATTTCATTTATTTCCACTCTGATCTTTATGAGTTCTTTCCTTCTGCTAACTTTGGGTTTTGTTTGTTCTTCTTTCTCTAGTTCCTTTAGGTGTAAGGTTAGATTGCTTACTTGAGATTTTTCTTGTTTCTTTAGGTAGGCTTGTATAGCTATAAACTTCCCTCTTAGAACCGCTTTTGCTGCGTCCCATAGGTTTTGGGTCATCGTGTTTTCATTGTCATTTGTCTCTAGGTATTTTTTTATTTCCTGTTTGATTTCTTCAGTGATCTCTTGGTTATTTAGTAACGTATTGTTTAGCCTCCATGTGTTGGTCTTTTTTACGTTTTTTTCCCTGTAATTCATTTCTAATCTCATAGCGTTGTGGTCAGAAAAGATGCTTGATATGATTTCAATTTTCTTAAATTTACTGAGGCTTGATTTGTGACCCAAGATGTGATCTATCCTGGAGAATGTTCCGTGCGCACTTGAGAAGAACGTGTAATCTGCTGTTTTTGGATGGAATGTCCTATATATATCAATTAAATCTATCTGGTCTATTGTGTCATTTAAAGCTTCTGTTTCCTTATTTATTTTCATTTTGGATGATCTGTCCATTGGTGTAAGTGAGGTGTTCAAGTCCCCCACTAGTATTGTGTTACTGTCGATTTCCTCTTTTATAGCTGTTAGCAGTTGCCTTATGTATTGAGGTGCTCCTATGTTGGGTGCATATATATTTATAATTGTTATATCTTCTTCTTGGATTGATCCCTGGATCATTATGTAGTGTCCTTCCTTGTCTCTTGTAACATTCTTTATTTTAAAGTCTATTTTATCTGATATGAGTATAGCTACTCCAGCTTTCTTTTGATTTCCATTTGCATGGAATATCTTTTTCCATCCCCTCACTTTCAGTCTGTATGTGTCCCTAGGTCTGAAGTGGGTCTCTTGTAGACAGCATATATATGGGTCTTGTTTTTGTATCCATTCAGCCAGTCTATGTCTTTTGGTTGGGGCATTTAATCCATTCACGTTTAAGGTAATTATCAATATGTATGTTCCTATGACCATTTTCTTAATTGTTTTGGGTTTGTTTTTGTAGATCCTTTTCTTCTCTTGTGTTTCCCACTTAGAGAAGTTCCTTTAGCATTTGTTGTAGAGCTGGTTTGGTGGTGCTGAATTCTCTTAGCTTTTGCTTGTCTGTAAAGCTTTTGATTTCTCCATCAAATCTAAATGAGATCCTTGCTGGGTAGAGTAATCTTGGTTGTAGGTTCTTCCCTTTCATCACTTTAAGTATATCATGCCACTCCCTTCTGGCTTGCAGAGTTTCTGCTGAGAAATCAGCTGTTAACCTTATGGGAGTTCCCTTGTATGTTATTTGTCGTTTTTCCCTTGCTGCTTTCAGTAATTTTTCTTTGTCTTTAATTTTTGCCACTTTGATTACTATGTGTCTCGGTGTGTTTCTCCTTGGGTTTATTCTGTATGGGACTCTCTGCGCTTCCTGGACTTGGGTGGCTATTTCCTTTCCCATGTTAGGGAAGTTTTCGACTATAATCTCTTCAAATATTTTCTCTGGTCCTTTCTCTCTCTCTTCTCCTTCTGGGACCCCTATAATGCGAATGTTGTTGCGTTTAATGTTGTCCCAGAGGTCTCTTAGGCTGTCTTCATTTCTTTTCATTCTTTTTTCTTTAGTCTGTTCCGCAGCAGTGAATTCCACCATTCTGTCTTCCAGGTCACTTATCCGTTCTTCTGCCTCAGTTATTCTGCTATTGATTCCTTCTAGTGTAGTTTTCATTTCAGTTATTGTATTGGTCATCTCTGTTTGTTTGTTCTTTAATTCTTCTAGGTCTTTGTTAATCATTTCTTGCATCTTCTCAATCTTTGCCTCCATTCTTATTCCGAGGTCCTGGATCATCTTCACTATCATTATTCTGAATTCTTTTTCTGGAAGGTTGCCTATCTCCACTTCATTTAGTTGTTTTTCTGGGGTTTTTTCTTGTTCCTTCATCTGGTACATAGCCCTCTGCCTTTTCATCTTCTCTGTCTTTGTGTAACTGTGGTTTTTGGTCCACAGGCTGCAGGATTGTAGTTTTTCTTGCTTCTGTTCTAATCCTGAATCTTTAGCCAGTAATAAACTACTAAAATGGCATCCAAGAAAATCATTATTAAGGAAGAAGAGTTTGGTAGTATTTTAGTGTTCTTTACCAGTAGACTTATTCTCCTCCTTCCGGACAAATGTAGGATGGGCCTTCCTTGTCCCTCTAAATTAGGCACACTCGTGTAACTTGCCATGGTGTTAACAGACTGTGAGTATAAGTAATATGGTCACTTCTGGAAGGAAGCCAGACCACTGTGCTATTTTTGTCATGTTCCCTTGATACTCCCATGGTGACCAACTATGTTCCACTCGGTGTTGGCTCTATCAGCCCAGATCCCTGAGTAAGGAGGACATGGCATAGAGACCCTCCAACTTGAGATGGATCTGGAACAAGAGCTAGGAATAAAGCTCTGTTGTTTCACATTGCTAAGAACTGGGGCTGGGAGGTGTTGTTTGTTACCGCTGCAGAACTTAATTTGACTGATACAAAGAGTGATCTAGACACAGGTTCCACAAGCAATTCCACACCTTTGATTTTGGTTACAATGTAACCATTCTTGGTTACAATTTTTTTTTTCTGGTAATTTTTCCTACTGCTACTATAACAAATTAGCATAAACTTAGTGACTTAAAACAACATAAATTTATCCTCTTCCACTTCTGGAGGTCAGAAGTCTAAAGTGGGCTGGCAACACTGCATTCCTCCTTATGCAAGCTCTAGGGGAGAATCTGCCTCTTCGCCTTTTCTAGTTTCTAGAGACTGCCTGCACACTCTGTGGATCACGGTTCCATCTTCAAAAGCAATAGTGTAGCATCTGACAATCTCGCTCTCTGCTTTGACTGTCACATTGCTTTTTCTCATTCTTATTCTCCTGCCATCCTCTTACAAGGATTCTTGTCATGCCTCTGGGCCCACCCAGATAATTCAGGATAAGTTTCCCATCCAAAGACCCTTAACTTAATCACATCTGCAAAGTCCCTTTTACCACATAAGGTAAAACATTCACAGGTTCTAGGCATTAGGACGTGGACATTTTAGGGGGGCGGGGAGGCGTTATTCTGTCTACCAGATCCACCTTCTGCCAACTGAAGACAGCCATGCAGAGACATGATGAAGACTGTCTCTAAAACACTGTGCAGACTGGCAAGATGACAAAAATGCTATCATTACTAAAAAAAATAAACTGTTCTGGGGCTTCCCTGGTGGCGCAGTGGTTAAGAGTCAACCTGCCAATGCAGGGGACACGGGTTCGAGCCCTGGTCCGGGAAGATCCCAAGTGCCGTGGAGCAACTAAGCCTGTGTGCCACAACTACTGAGCTTGTGCTCTAGAGCCCGCGAGCCACAACTACTGAGCCCTCATGCCACAACTACTGAAGCCCACGCGCCTAGAGCCCATGCTCCGCAACAAGAAAAGCCACTGCAATGAGATGCCCGCGCACCGCAACAAAGAGTAGCCCCCGCTCACTGCAACTAGAGAAAGCCCGCGTGCAGCAACAAAGACCCAATGCAGCCAAAAATAAATAAATAAATTAATTAATTAAAAAACAAAGCAAAACAAAAAAACTGTTCTCCTGACATTCCACAGCAATTGGAAGTAAGTACTCTGAAATTCACTGCTTATTTTACATCAGAAGGAAGTACAGAAGAATTTTATTATACTGAGGGTAATAGTGGAATCACAGAGCCAGGGTGATTTTTAGTTGACCACAGGTCAGGAGAATAACAGTCCTGTCTCTTCTCATAGATTTTATATGGCAAAAATGGATTAGTATTGTCTTCCAGGACTGAGTCTTGGTTACAAACCTACTGAACTTCAATTCAATCCACAACCATGAAATAAAACTTCAAGGTAACAATTCACTCATCTCACTAAAATAGGGGCTTTTTATCTCTTGAGAAAAAAGTTCCTTCAACCTGTGCCCAGAGGAGATAGGCTTTTGCCACAAGAGGGAGTTTTAGTCCATGGATAAAGGGAGCATGAAAGGGAAAGGGAAATGTAAAACTTTGCTAGTATCACCTCCAGCTTAAAGAAATATTCAGGAGCCACAATTTGGAGGTTAAGACTGTGTACTCGGCTTTCCTTAGCCCAAGCTGCATCCTGGAACCTTTTCACTGGAGAAAAGTAATGCAGCCTCCTTTTGATGGGAATAGTTTCATGGAGTCTTTGTGGGAAGAAACAAGTCATTTTTTAATACCTTGGAAGCTGGGACCAACACAGAAGGAAGAAGAATGGATTTTTAGACAATGATCTGCATTCAAATCCCAGATTTGTAAGTTTCAGGCAAGTTTCATCTTTTCTGAGCCCCAATTTCTGCCCTTGTAAAAATGGGGATTACACTATTGACCTTGTGGGATTGTTACCAGGATTAAATGAGAAGGAATGGAAAGCATACAGCACAATGCCAAGGAGGTTTTAGGTGCAAAAGAAACAGTAACTATTACATCAGTGTTACTGGAATCAAAGACCCTGACTGTGGCAATTAAGTTCAATAAATAACTTTAAATTCTACTTAAAACGAAGTAATGATGTAAAAAGTTAAAAGCTGCCTATACAACCTCAATTATGCCTCTCTCTAGTGATGATTTCTCTGCTTTGAGCCTCTAATACTGAGTCCTTGGCGTTTGTATAGTTTTGTTGCAACTGAATTAAATTACACAGATGTTGGTTTTTTTGTCATTTACATTTACGCATCTATTTTATTTATTTATTTATTTATTTATTTATTATTTTATTTTTTATTTTTTTGGCTGTGTTGGGTCTTCGGTTCGTGCGAGGGCTTTCTCCAGTTGCGGCAAGCGGGGGCCACTCTTCATCGCGGTGCGGGGACCGCTCTTCATCGCGGTGCGCGGGCCTTTCTCTATCGCGGCCCCTCCCGTTGCGGGGCACAGGCTCCAGACGCGCAGGCTCAGCAATTGTGGCTCACGGGCCCAGCTGCTCCGCGGCATGTGGGATCTTCCCAGACCAGGGCTCGAACCCGTGTCCCCTGCATTAGCAGGCAGATTCTCAACCACTGCGCCACCAGGGAAGCCCCCTACGCATCTATTTTTAAAGTATCTTGTCTTCTTCATGACAAGTTTAACCTTATACTTCCTCTGTACAATGTATGCTATTCATGCAGTGGGCAGTTCAAGTAAGTTTTATAGACCGAGGACCTACCAGTTATCAAGAGGAAATGCCATGGTATAATCAGGAAAAATACCTGAGTAAAGAATGATTATTTTTCTGTCACAGCTAACCTGGTGAAAAAAGCAACTATAACTGGAATAGCATGGGTAACTGGGGAAACAAACACTCAGTGGCGGTCATGTACAACGTGCAATGCATTCCTGTGTTGTCTAGCGGCAGATACCTACCCTTCCCTGGTGCCTAAAAAATGTCAGGTAAAAATCACTCTAGCATCTAGACATGGATGCTAGAAATGGATGTTCCTAATGGGAGTTTGAAGGAGAGGGCAAGAATGCCTGGCCACTCTTCCCACTTACCTCCTATTTTGCCATGTGGATGGATTTAGAACCACCGTAAGCAAGAGGGCAACACTCCTAAGTTAGATGTGTGACCAAACCCAACAGGCTTCCTTTGAAATCACAAAACCAAATTCTATGGCTTCTTTAAAAAGGTCTGAACAAAACTAATCCTTAGTGTAAAAAACCAGAACATGACTTATCTCTGAGTGGGGTGATGACAACAGAGGAGCATAAGGAAAGCTTCTGGGATGATGGGCTATTCTGTATCTTGATAGGAGTATGGGTTATATGGGGTATGCATATGTAAAAACCATTGAGCGGTATAACGAAGATTTTTGCATTTTACTGCATATGTATTTTACAGAAAAAGAAAAAAGAAAAAAGAAAAGAAAGGTCTGGAGGGGCAATCAAAAAAGAAAAGAAAGGTCTGGAGGGGCAATCAGAGTCAAGAAGGCAAGCCTTTCTCATGAGCAAGATGTACCAGGATGAAACTGACTTCCATCTCACCGACAGCAGCTCCCTTAAAGCAGTAATCCAGGCCAAGACTCTCCCCAAATATCCTTTGCTCCAAACTGAAAAGGACTAATACATAATGAACCTGGTTAACACACTTGGTCTTTTGTGATACCTTTTCTTTAAAGAGTTCACGGCAAAGAAAGATGCTTTGCAATCACAGCCATCTTTTTCTTTTTCTTTTTCTTTTTTTTTCTGGCCCTGCCAGGCAGCTTGTGACACCTTAGTTCCCCGACCAGGGACTGAACCCGGGCCCTCGGCAGTGAAAGCGCCGAGTCCTAACCACTGGACCGCCAGGGAATTCCCACAGCCATCTTTTTCTAATAGCACCAGAAGAGATGGGTTTGTCTAGAAGTCTAGTTTTCAAAATGTTAATTACAAGAAGAAACTGCCTGTCACCAGAACAAAGAAACTTAAAATCTAAGTGGCAAGGGGGACTCTTTTAAGCTACTCTATAGTCCTGGGATATAAACAAGGGAAAAAGTGTACAGAAAAGAACTTGCCTGTTTATATCAAGTCGCTGCCAAGATAGACTCCTGATGTTTCATCTCATTAACCTCGATGCTAAATAACAACCCACTCTTCCCCAAAAGGCTTTTGCCTTTCTGCTTTTACCCATCCAACTTGCCCATTTCAAGGAGGCAGCAGAATATAGTGGTTGAAAAAGCAGACTTAGGACTTTCAGACTGAGTCCAGGTCTCACCAATATCTCTGTGCCTGAGTTTCTTCATCTGTAAGAAAGGGTGAGAATAATAGTATCTACCCTCAAGACTGTTGTATTAATTATATCTATGTAAAGAGTTATGAATAGGGTCTAGCACACAGTAATCACCCAGTAAAAGTTGGCTAATGATGATGACGATATTTAGGCTTAATGTGGTCCTATCAGCACAGGGTTAGGAGCAGAAGGTGGGGGAATTAGGAGAGACCCAGACCCACACTGATCTCTAGATTCCTAAAGGTGAGAGACTCTCTAGATTTCCTCCTAAAGGTGAGACCTTTGTGAGACCGAGAGGCTCTGATGAACTGCGATGCTAGTGATGCAAAGGGGACACACCTGCTAACACGTCCCTCTCCATCCCACAGCCTCACAGGCACGCCACGTACATTACTAGCCAACCAACTTCATGCGCAGCTGGAATTTAGAAGTATTTTTTAAAAACACCAGGGTTTTATCACCCAAACACAACCCTATCACTATTCTGGCATAGTTCCTTCTAGCCCTGTAGTAATAGTTCTGTGTTATTTCAAACTTTGTGCTTCTTTAAAAAATGGCGGCCTAACATCCTAGTATGAAGAGTCACACAACTAATTCTCCAGATTTGGACTTTTAGGTTATTTTCAATTTTTCACTTTTACAGAGAACAACTTGTGCATTTAACTTGCTTCTTTTTGTGAGTTTGTATGTAGAACTCTTGCCTTAGGCAGTTTTCCGAGAAGTGGAATTACCAAGTCAACCGCTCTGAATGTTTTCAAGTCCTTTCATTCATTCAGCACTTACCGGGTATTTACACGGTGCCTGGCCAGACAGAAAATGAACAAAATGTGGTCTTGGTCCTTGTTCTCAACGAGTTCACAGGTGGAGGGGAAAGCATGTTGCCAGACACCTTTCCCATAGGGTGGTACCAATTTCCTAATCAATGAATTCCTAATAAATTCCCTAAGAAGTAGTCCAATTTTACCACATCAACACAATCAGGGTTCAAATAAATAAACCAAACCCCACACTGGGTTTATTAGGAGGTAAAAACTGAGATCTTGTTTTAATTTGAATTAATGTTTACTGCTTAGCTGTGCCTCCTCTATGAATCACTGCATGTTTTTGTTCCGATTTTACTGGAAGCTGGTATAGTTCTAATTTACATGTTTTCCTTACAGAGCAAAGACTTGCGGTCACTGTCAGTATGCACTGCCACACGTTTTTTCTCGTTTACCATTTCATCTATTTTTTTCCCACTTGGAAGGACTTCCACTAATTTGTACTTGGAGCTATGCCATTCGATCTCTACGGAGAGATTTTCTAAGAAACTACTCCATGAAACCTGCTGCTTTCTTTACTGAAAGGATATTTTTGAAGATAATGTAGATTATGTTAGTTTCCTCTTTATGAGAACCCACAAAAGAAGTTTCTTTCTGACTACCAGGAATAATTATGCTTCCTGAGTAGAGGGTTTATTTTTATGTTATGAACACAGTGAATCATGGAACTGATCACGTCTTCTTTACATCAGTGCCTAGAAAGGGTCAACTGTACAGCTCACCACTAGCAAATGCCAGCACTTTAAAAGTACACATTTTTGGGGAATTCCCTGGTGGTCCAGTGGTTAGGACCCTGGGCTTTCACTGCCAAGGGAGGGTTCAATCCCTGATCAGGAGCTAAGATCCTGCATGCCTCAAGGCCAAAAAAATAAAAGCACATATTTCTGTACACTTCATACCTGGCTTTAACTTATTTCCCTAGTTTCATTTTCCCTTCGTTTTATTTTCCTTATCCATTTATTAAAAAAATTTAAACCAGTTATTAAAATAATGAGGTACAAAAATGCTTATCTTGCTTGAAAAAAACTGGAAAGTTCAAAAAAGTATAAAACAGAACGTACAAAGTCCCACCAAACACTGTGTTAGAACACAAAGGAAAAAAGGACATACACTATACGATATCACTTACATGTGGAACCTAAAAAATACAAATGAATGTATATAAAAAACAGACTCACAGACATAGAAAACTAACTTATGGCCACCAAAAGGAAGGGGGAAGGGGGAGGGACAAATTAGGAGTATGAGACTAACAGATACAAACTACTACACATAAATAGATAAGCAACAAGGATTTACTGTATAGCACAGGGAACTATATTCAATATCTTGTAATAACCTATAGTGGAATATAATCTGCAAAAAAACAAAAAAAAAACCAGATCACTATGCTATACACCTGAAACTAACACAATATTGTAAATCAACTATACTTCAATTTAAAAAAACAAACAAAAAGAAATAAAGGACACAGTCCTCCTTTTAAGGAGCTGAGAAGCTAGTGGGCAAGAAACAAGCAAACACAACTATCAAGAAGCGTGGTAAGTGCCCTGACAGAATGTGCTATGGACACACACAGGAAGGGCATCTAATGCAGACTGAAGTCCTCTTGGAATGAATTCTGGGACAAATGACGCAAAGTCCAGAGGGGAAAGCAGTCTAACAGAGAAAGAGAGGCCAGGGCAGCCCAAGTGATGGAAAAGACCTTACTCACTGAGCTAAGGAGTTTAAACTTGACCCTGAAGACCACAGAGTCACTGCAGGATTTTAAATGGGATATAAATGACACAATCAGATTAGCATTTTAGAAAGAGACATCTGAGAGTGGTGTGCAGAACAAATTGATAGTGGATAAAAAAATGAACCAGTAGGGGGCTTCGCTGGCAGTCCAGTGGTTAAGACTCTGTGCTACCAATGCAGAGGGCGCAGGTTCGATCCCTGGTTGGGGAACTAAGATCCCAAATGCCTCGCGGCCAAAAAAACCAAAACATAAAACAGAAGCAATATTGTAACAAATTCAATAAAGACTTTAAAAACAGTCCACATCAAAAAGTCTTTAAAAATAAAAAGAATGCTATGAATTTTTGCCAAACTTGTTAAATTTAACCTCTTGAATTCAGTTTTCTAGAAGTATTTCTTATCACCCAATAAACATAATTTTATCTCTTCTTTTCAAATATTTATACTTCATTTCTTATTGTATTGGCCACACAGTATTTTTTTTAAAATAATTAGGTTATAATTGAAAAATGGCCAAAGGGAACAAAATAAGAGATTTGGGAAATGATTCAAATGCTTTAAGAACTTAATAGTACAAGCCAGAAGCAACACAACAATGGAGAGAGGATGTGCTTGCCGTTGAAGACAGGTTGCTGGGAGAGCCGGAGTCCTCCTGACCATCAGTGCAGTGCAATGAGAACTGGCTGCTCTTTCAGATGGGGCACATGGTAAAGTGTAAGGAAAAGAAGAAAGAAAATGGAACAGCATATTTATTCCAGCTGTGGAAGGAAGATAAATTGTGAAATAAAGGATATTATCACAGACAAACTGAATAAGTATGAATATATAAAAATGAAATAGTTTTGCCCCATGAAATATTTTAAAAAGGGGACGAGGACTTCACTGGTGGCGCAGTGGTTAAGAATCCGCCTGCCAATGCAGGGGACATGGGTTCTATCCCTGGTCCAGGAAGATCCCACATGCAGCGAAGCAACTAAGCCCGTGCACCACAACTACTGAGCCTGCGCTCTAGAGCCTGCCAGCCACAACTACTGAAGCCCATGAGCCACAACTACTGAAGCCTGCGCGCATAGAGCCTGTGCTCCACAACAAGAGAAGCCACCGCAATGAGAAGCCCGCGCGCCGCAACAAAAGAGTAGCCCCCGCTTGCTGCAACTAGAGAAAGCCCACGCACAGCAACGAAGACCCAAAATAGTCAAAAATAAATAAATAAATAGTAAAAAATTTAAAAAAAAATAAAAAGGCGAAGAAATAGAAGAGGAAAAAAATAACTGATGTAATCTTATGAGCACACGCACGTGTGTGAATAAGTCTATTACAAGTATGAAATATGTATGGTCAATACAATATTTCATTGAATATATGGTCAAATGGTCAAAAGAGACAGATGATCAGTTCATACACAAAGGAAATAAAAATAGTAAATTATCATTTGAGACACTGGCTAGCCCCTCAGGAAATGAAAGAAATTAAAAAACACTTTTATGAAATCGTTTACACACTTGCTAAAGTAAGAAACTGACAAAGCTAGAATACACTGTAAAGAAATGTATACTTATATATTGCTGACAGCACTGTCAGCTAGCCCCTAAGCTCCCTGTAAATCCATATAACACACGTAACAGCAGCTATATGCAGACGTGCGTGTACACGTGCAGCCATGCACTCTGACCTCTTAAGTCCGCTTGGAGAAACTATATCCCCAAAAGGGGAAACAGTCATTTGTTTACTGGTATTCAGAGTAAAACTATTCACAACAGGAAAACAATGAAAACAATCCAAGACCCTAAGAAAGTAAACCGGCTAAATGAACCACAGGATAGCAACAAGATGTATCATACAGTCTTTTGGTAGTTTCACTTAGGTTTAAAAAACAATTTTTTTTGAGGTATAGTTGATGTAGAATATATTAGTTTCAGGTATGTAACTGTGATTCACAATTTCAAAAGGTTATACTCCATTTATAGTTATTATAAAATATTGGTTATATTACCCGTGTTGTACAATATATCTTTGTAGCTTATTTATTTTATACATAGTAATCTGTACCTTTTACTCCCCTACCCCTACTTCACCCCTCCCACTTCCCTCTAACCACTAGTGGTTGGTTACCACACTGGTAACCACTAGTTTAGTTTGTTCGCTGTATCTGTAAGTCTGCTTCTTCTTCTTTTAAAAATATTTATTTATTTGGTTGTGCCGGGTCTTAGTTGTGGCAGGCGGGCTCCTTAGTTGCAGCATGCGTGTGGGATCTAGTTCCCTGACCAGGGATCAAACCCCAGGCCTCCTGCATTAGGAGTGTGGAGTCTTAACCACTGCGCCACCAGGGAAGTCCCGAGTCTGCTTCTTTTCTGTTATATTCACTAGTTTGTTGTATTATGTTTTGGATTCCACATATAAATGATATCATACAGCATTTGTCTTTCTCTGTCTGACTTATTTCACTGAGCATAATGCCCTTGAAGTCCATCCATGTTGTTGGAAAGGGCAAAATTTCATTCTGTTTTATTGCTGAGTAGTATTCCATCTTCTTTATCCATTCCTCTGTTGATGGACATTCAGGTTGCTTCCATGTCTTGGCTATTGTAAATAGTGCTGCTATGAACATTGGGGTGCATGTATCTTTCTGAATTAGTGTTTTCATCGTACGGTTTTTTAAAAGGACACAAATGGGGACAGAAATAACTAGAAATGCAAAGGGAGAAACTCAAACGAGTGCTTTGCAAGACATGCATATACATATGTGACTTAAGAAGAATGTAGATAGAGAACATTTTCCTACACTCTCATTTTATTTAGGTACAACGGTCCTGGGAGCTACCCAGAAGCCAACCTGGTACTATTCAACTAATGGAACAAATGTTATCTCCTTCCTTTAACATAACTTGATACAGTAGACACCCTCATCCTCCAATAAGTGCCATCATAGGAACATACACTCAGCTTTACAGCTTAGGTTTCTAGAAGGAAAGCAACTGCTAAATTGTCTAGTGGGCTTACCGTGAGTGTGGCGAGTGACATGAAGCCAATTAGGTTATTCCATACTTTATCGATGTCCTTTAGCAACTGCTGGAGTTTCTCACTGCACACTGCAGTGGCTTTTATCCCCAGCTCCACACGTTTGGTTACCCTGTACACCTCAACAACACCTGACAGGGTGAGAGAGGACAGAGTTAGGTGCTGGAAGCGTACAGAAAGAGTTGAGCAAGACACGACAGCCTTACTGCTGGCTGATATTCTAGGTGGAAACTGGGACTCTATCTGGACAGACGTGAACTTACTATTCCTTGGGACCAATCAACTCTTAATGCTGCAGTATATAAACTCACTGGTAAGAGCACAGACTCTAGAGCTACACTGCTTGGATTTAAGTCCCAACTCTGCCACTTAACTAGCTGTGTAACCTCAGGCAGGTTGCATAACCTCTCTGTGCTTCAGTTTCCTCATCTGTAAAATTGGGATAATAGTAGTACCTCCTCAAAGGATGGTTGAATTAAGGGATTAAAAGGGTTAATACTGTAAAAGGCTGAGAACAGTAGGCATTAACCAAGTATTAGCTATTTTTTTTCTGGCTTCTTTATGAGTCCATTTGTTTGAATTTGGGAAATACCATTAAACTCACTGAAAACAGGAATATTAACAGTTTAAAAGAACTGGAATGTCAATATCACTACACAGGCACACCTCGCTTTATTGCACTTCACTTTGTTATGCTTTCTAGATATACGTTTTTTACAAATTGAAGGTTTGTGGCAGCTGTGCATCAAGCAAGTCTATAAGCACCATTTTCCTGACAGCATTTGCTCACTTTGCATCTCTGTCACATTTTGGTAATCTCACAATATTTCTAACGTTTCCATTATTATCATATTTGCTATGATCTGTGATCAGTGATCTTTGATGTTACTATTGTAGTTGTTTTAGGGCACCACGAACCACGTAGCATGTGTTCTGACTGCTTCACTGACCTGCTGTTCCCGTCCATCTCCTCCACAGGCCTCCCTATTCCCTGAGACACAACAATATTGAAATTAGGCCAATTAATAACCCTACAATGGCCTCTAAGTGTTCAATGAAAAGAAGAGTCTCACATCTCTCACTTCAAATCAGAAACTATAAATGATTAAGCTAGTGAGGAAGGCATGTCGAAAGCCAAGATAGCCCCAAAGCTAGGCCTCTTGTGCCAGACAGTTAGCCAACTTTCGAATGCAAAGGAAAAGTTCTTGAAAGAAATCAAAAGGGCTACTCTAGTGAAAATAAGAATGATAAGAAAGCAAAACAGCCTTATTGCTGACATGGAGAAAGTTTGAGTGGTCTGGATAGAAGATCAAAGCAGCCACCACATTCCCTTAAGCCAAAGCCTAATCCAGAGCAAGGCCCTAACTCTCTTCAATTCTGTGAAGGCTGAGAGAGGTGAGGAACCTGCAGAAGAGAAGTGTGAAGCCAGCAGAGGTTGGTTCATGAAGGTTAAGGAAAGAAGCCGTCTCCATAACATCAAAGTGCAAGGTGAAGCAGCAAGGGCTGATGTAGAAGCTGCCACAAATCATCCAGAAGATCTAGCTCAGATAATTAACAAAGGTGGCTACACTAAACAACAGATTTTCAGTGTAGATGAAACCACTTTCTATTGGAAGAAGATGCCATCTAGGACTTTCATAGCTAGTGAGGAGACGTCGACGCCTGGCTTCAAAGCCTCCAAGGACAGGCTGACTTTCTTATCAGGAGCTAATGCAGCTGGTGACTTTAAGTTGAAGCCAGTGCTCATTTACTATTCCAGAAATCCTAGGGCCGTTAAGAATTATGCTACATCTGCTTTGCCTGTGCTCTCTCTATAAATGGTACAATAAAGTCTGGATGACACCCATCTGTTTACAACACAGTTTACTGAATATTTTAAGCCCACTGTTGAGGCCTACTGCTCAGAAAAAAAGATTCCTTTCAAAATATGACTGCTCAGTGACATTGCACCTGGTCACCCAAGAACTCTGATAAAGATATACAACAAGATTCATGTTTTCATGCCTGCTAAACACACAACATCCATTCTGCAGCCCATGGATCAAGGAATAATTTCAACTTTCAAGTCTTAGTCTTTAGGAAATACATTTTGTGAGGCTGTAGCTGCCACAGATGGTAATTCCTCTGATGGATCTGGGCAAAGTCAATTGAAAGCCTTCCGGAAAGGATTCACCGTTCTAGATGCCATTAAGAACATGTGTGATTCACGAGAAGAGGTCACAATATCAACATTAACAGGAATTTGGAAGAAGTTGATTCCAACCCTCAGGGGTGACTTCAGTGGAGGAAGTAACTGCAGATGTGGTAGGAATAGCAAGGGAATTAGAATTAGAAGTGGAGCCTGAAGATGTGACTGAATTGCTGCAATCTCATGATAAAACTTAACAACGAGGTATTGCTTCTTATGTGTGAACAAAGAAAGTGGTTTCTTGTGGTGGAATCTATTCCTGGTGAAGACTGTTAAAATGACAACAAAGAATTTAGGATATTACATAAACTTAGTTGATAAAGCAGCAGCAGGTTTTGAGAAGACTGACTCCAATTCTGAAAGAAGTTCTCTGGTGGGTAAAATGCTTTCAAACAGCGTTTTATAGTATACGGAAATGGTTCACGAAAGGAAGAGTCTATCGGTGCAGCAAACCTCACTGTCGTCTTATTTTAAGAAATTGCCACGGCCCCCCGAGCCTTCAGCGACCACCCTGATCAGCGAGCAGCCATCAACATGGAGGCAAGAGCCTCCCCACCAGCAGAAAGATTATGACTCACGGAAGACTCAGATGATGGTTAGCATTTTTTAGCAATAAAGTATTTTTAAATTAAGGTTATGTACATTGTTTTTTTAGACATGATGCTATTGCACACTTAACAGACTACAGTAATAGTGTAAATATAATTTTTCTATGCACTGGGAAACCAAAAATTCATGTGACTCGCTTTATTGAGATATATGCTTTTTTGAGATATATGCTTTTTTGAGATATATGCTTTATTGCGGTGGTCTGGAACCAAACCCGTGATATCTCCGAGGTCTGCCTGTAATTAAGAAATATCTCACTCCTCTGAATGCCCAAAGATCTACAAAGTCTGTGGCTTCATGTATCTTTTATACACTTAACAGGACACAGAATGGTTCTTTTCCTGTGGTCGCTGAATTATGGCTGAATTCTTCCAGCAAGGATGAGGGTGCCAAGGTCTCCACATTCTAAGGACAGCTGCCAGACGTACCCCCAACCCCTCCACCAGCCGCTGTAAGAGAGGACTGGAGGAATCCAAGGGGGTCTTCAGTGGTACATGCTTAGCCTCCGTACAGCACCACAGCTTGTCCTTCCTCCCCCAGGGGAAGGGCAGGAATCACTGCCCACTCTAAGCCAAGTGAGGGGGCTTCTGAGATGGTCTTCCACACTAGAAAACTAGTAGAAGGAAAGATAGGCACCCCATTACCCGGTGAACATCTGTTTATGCAGCAGAATTGTGCCTGTCTGGGCAGGACAGCAGAACCAGAGCAAGGTGGCAGGAGTAAGGAGAGCTCACATCCCTTCGTAGCCACTCATGCAGCAAGTTATTTGCGAGTGACCACTATGTGCCTGGCCCTAGTCTAGGTGCTGAAGACCCAGCAGTGAGCAAAACGGACCCAAATCCTTTCCTTCTTGGAGGTTCGTTCTAGTGGAGGGAGACAGATAATAAGAACAGTTAAGTAGGGCTTCCCTGGTGGCGCAGTGGTTGAGAATCTGCCTGCTAATGCAGGGGACACGGGTTCGAGCCCTGGTCTGGGAAGATCCCACATGCCACGGAGCAGCTGGGCCCGTGAGCCACAATTGCTGAGCCTGCGTGTCTGGAGCCTGTGCCCCGCAACGGGAGGGGCCGCGATAGAGAAAGGCCCGCGCACCGCGATGAAGAGCGGTCCCCGCACCGCGATGAAGAGTGGCCCCCGCTTGCCGCAACTGGAGAAAGCCCTCGCACGAACCGAAGACCCAACACAGCCAAAAAAAAAAAAAAAAAAAAAAAAAAAGTACTCTTTAAAAAAAAAAAAAAAAAAAGAACAGTTAAGTAAAGGATTTAAGATATTAAAGGTGACAGGGCTAGGGAGAAAATCAAGCAGGGAAGGAGACGGGAAGTGCCAGGGTGGGGAGAGGCGACACGGTTTTGAGTGAGACAGGCCAGGAAGACGTCACTTAGAAGGTGACATTTGAGTAAAGATCTGAAAAAGACTAGGGTCCAGTGCGTGTGGCTCTGGCCACGGGACAAGCCTGAGCTTTGGGGAGGAGAGGACCACTGAAACAGACAGGGATTGAGACTTCATGTTGGACTGGCATGTCTGACAGCTGAAGGTGGCCAGGAAGTTCAGGAACCTGTGATGTCAGTAAGGAGTAGAAAGGAAGAATTCAACACAGCATGGTATGAATTGATTGGAGACCCAGTGATTCAATTTTCTTTTTTAAACCAATGATTTAATTTTAATGCCTCATCTAGTTCAGACTCTTTGATAAACCAGTAATTTTACACTGTGTATAACAAGGACTGGGAAACCTGGCCAAAGAGACCAGAAGTCAAATAGCTGTTCCTGTCTGGGACTTAAGTGTCTTCTCTACAAATGCAGATGCTACTTAGTGAAGTCCTATGTGGCTTGAGAGATCTAGATTAAGCTACGTAACATAGGCACAACTGAAAAGCCTGCAAAGTGTCATGATTTTGGATAAGTAAAATATAAAAGCACATACCTAATAAGTATTCCATGCCTTGAGCTGACTGAATTACTTCTGTGCATACAGAACTACTACTGATTCCATTTAAGGTATCATTGGCCTTCTTAATGACCTACAAAGAAATGAAATCACATCACCTTATGTAATCAGGAAAAGTCATTACAAATCCATTTACTATTAGTAGAAAACCCAACAGAAAGCCAGGAGGTGTGAAAACACATGACTGATTGATGTATGTAGATGACTATGCTGAAACAAATCCGAGAATTTAATTTTGACACTGAAGAACCAATCCTTCATTTTTTTTGGAAGAGGAAAAATAGAGGTTCTTTAGCTTAAATATTATTTTAACTTGGGCAGAGATAATGATATCATTTTGTTATGTCTTAAACACAGTGACAGAAGAGGGCACAGTAGTTAAGTGAGCTGTGTCTACTATCATAGATGGGAAAGAAGCCTCGCTTAAGATGTGTGACTTTCCACAAAGCTTCTCTTTGTGCAAGGCCATCGAGGCAGAGCTCTCTGAGTCTATCCAAATGAACCCAGAAGGCAAGATATGTACACAAGGGGCATTTCCGGTACTGTGAACATCACAAAAGTGACAGACTCACCTCTAGGGCACTCCCCAGGCACCGCTGCCATTCATATGCATATCTCTCATTCTCCTGTGAATTTTATAAAAAGAACTGGGTCAAACCAGCAAGCCTGGAATCCCATTTGTGACTTCTGTCAATTCAGAGTACTGAAGACTTTCCTGTCTATGAAAATCACTCTAGTCCACACGCAACTTATCTTTTGAACCCACTAGTGACAATTTTTAATTCCTGATAAGTGTAACTTCCAAGCACACGACTTGTAAATCTGAGGGAAATGTTCCTTCGTTGATTCCCTTTGTAAATGTTGCCTCATTTGTTCCACTAACAGCGGAAGCTTCTTTAAAGGCACTCACCATGTAGGTGTCTAGTATAAGGGCCAATATCAAACCACGGCCTCCTGCGCCATGGCTTCCTGTGTGTGCGTGTGCGCGTGTGACAGGGAGGGGGAGGAGGAGCGCTAAGAGTATTGGCTGGAGGAGGAAGGCAGCATGGGACTAAGATACTGTGAACATGAACAGTGAGAGGACCCAGGGCATCTGTCCTTTCTCCTCTATTTTGACGCTTTACCATTCACTAAGATGATAAAGTCTACGTGCTCAAAAAGAACTCCCTGAAACACCTGCCTGCCTGTGAGGTCCCAGGAATAATTCCAGTTTTGGGGTCACTAACTACTTTCAGTGATGCCACGTCTGGGAGGTACTTTCATCTGGGGCTAACGTCGCCATTCTCTCACTGTAATTACGTATCTTATGTCTGGTGCTTTGTGACGCGCTGCCCCGGGTTCCCCGAGTGAAAGCTGCAAGCGCTTCTGCTCAGGGCCCTCGGGGGCTCAGCCCCCTGCGGACGAGGAGCCCGCTCACCTCCACCTCTCCGGTCAGGTCTTTGTACTTGTCGCGGATGACAGGCAGGGCGGGCTTCTCGCTCAGCGTGTTGGAGCGGTCTCTGAAAGGCTGCTCCGGGGCCGGAGAAGGAGAAGAACGGCTTATTTCTTTATCACCAAGGCTCAGACTCCTCTTGTGCGATCCTGGGGGAAGTGAGGGGCACAAAGGTTCTGATTACTCAGCTTAGTCCAAGCGGAGGCTCTTCCTTGCTAACACGACCCTCTTCTCTTAGACATTTGTGTCAGGAGGCGTTCACACCCCTCATTCAGCCTGTCTGGCAAGCTACATGTTGAACGCTTTCATTTGTTCTCTCTTGCTTGAGTTCCTTGCCTTTAATTTTCTCCATTACGCTTCTCCGATCTATCATAATTCTTCCATAACTCTAAGTGCGGAATCACTGGAGTCTGGAGGGCTAAAGGGTCTTTCTAAGTATCAGAGCATAAGAGGTGTGTTGCTTCTCCAGTCATCAGTTAGGGATTTGTACCGACTTCCTCCATCTCTCCCAGTCTAATGGAAATCAACGAGCCCTTCTGTCAGGATGCGATTAAAGCAAAAGGGGCAAACTTAAATGCCTTCAGAGGACAGGCAAGCAAAGTAAATGACTGAAGAAGGTCAGCTGGAGATGGAAGCAGTGGGGACTGTGACACTGGGGAGAGCACACCTCAGCTGTCAGAGGGGGATGTTGCTACTCAGCTCCAGTTGACTGTCAAGAGGCGGGAATGTAGGCCTAGTACTGCCAGATACCGCAACTTTTCAAGAAAAGCTAGAGGGACTTCCCTGGTGGTCCAGTGCTTAAGACTCCACGCTCCCAATGCAGGGGGCTCGGGTTCGATCCCTGGTCAGGGAACTAAAATGCCACAGGCCGCAGCTAAGCCCGCGCACTCTAGGGCCTGCGCACGGCAACTAGAGAGCCACAGTGAAGACCCAGCGCAGCCAGAAATAAATAAATGAATTAAAAAAAAATAAGCCTACAAAAAAAAAGAAGAAAGAAAAGCTAGAAATCCAGGTTATGAAGTGTCATGATTTCTATGTATCTGCAATTGCTTCACATATTAGAAAACCTTCCATGTGGGTCAATCAAAACAGGTCTGCAGGCTGGATCCAGATCCACAGCTACCATGTTGCAGCCTCTGGATGAAAAGATATAGTCCATAGCCAGCGAACAAGAGCAGAACTAACTTGCCCACAAGGGGATCAAACCATTTCTCTGTCTTTTAACACGGCACACCTCTACCTCAAACAAGCAAATGAACAACAGACTGGGTGCTATGCCTATTTTTAGCCCCAAAAGCAGTTATCTGAGGGATACTGGTTTAATTTCAGTTCAGTCTCAGGGAAACCTTCTTTTATAGCTATCTGTCATAGACTCTGATTTTAAACACTGGAAAATCTACTTCCTGCTATCCCAGGGACCAACGTCTTATTCTAAGAACGAACATCTAACACTGCAGCGGAAGAAACCATGACGTAAAATCTATGTTGGAAGCCACTCACCTTGAACGGAAAGGTCAAAGGTTGCCAGCTCACTTTTGATCATCTCTTCACTGGATTTCATTTTGCCTTGTGAATTGGCCACTAAAAAGTCAAATTTGCTGATTTTGGGCTTTTCGCTTTGAAACTCTCCAAAGTCATCTGCACATTCTTTGGGGGTGTCGTGAGAAGCGCTGCTGGAGGCTGGGCTTGGGCACGTGGCCTCCTGGCTCCGTTCAGCCGCAGGCAGGTCCTGTCTGGTGAAATCCCTGTAGTCCCCGCTTTTATACTCCTTTTGCTCGCTGGCCTGTGGCATCACATCTTTAAAACTGGCAAAAGCTGGGAAGGTCGTCTCTGGAGGAGCATCCTCGCTTGTGAAGGCTGTGACTTTGGAGAGAGATGTCATGGGGAGGTTTTCGGTACTGCCGAATGAAGTGTCTTTCTTTTGAAGGGCCGAGGCAGCTGCGGAGGCTCCGCTTCCTGCTGAGAGGACAAATGGAGAGAGTTTTCTGCCCTGAGAGGCACCATCCCTGTCTGAACAGTCATAGCTCGTGAGTGTGCTCACTGCAAAACTGCTACTGTAGGTTCCAAAAGCAGCACATTTTAAGTCCTCTATATCTGAAAGGGAAATAAGACCCCACAATTAGAGGCAAGCTCACCATTTAGGCAAAATGCCCTAAGCTCTGCAGAAGCAAAATGTCTCGCACTTTTGATTCGTTTTACGCAATGCTGGAGTTAACTAAATTTAGAGCTTGTACTAAAATTAAAGAAGCTGGGCTGTAAAATCTGATCTTGAAAAACCCACATTAGCCTTGAGTTGGCATTTATATTTAGTAACAAAGAGCCACCTTCTTTGGATAGTACAATTCCTAAAAAAAGATAGGCGGGTCATCCATCAATGTACATACAGTTTGATATAAGAATAGGGTCATTTAATAAAATGTCCGTTCACTTATGAACTTTAAAATGTATTTACAATATTCCCTGCCTAAACCAAGTCTCTTTCGTTCTGACTTTGTTGGAAAATGTTCCTTTATAACATGGTCATATGAAATGTACATGACAAACTAATTAAAAATTGACAATAGCCCGAAACTAAAGTAAAAATAATGTTATTTAACTTTTAATCAGTTATCAGGAGTTTCTGTCTAGGCAAGGCCAAATATGAGACTTTAATTAAGCAGTTACTTACCTAGTTGTTATTTTGGTCAATATGGACGTCATATTGCTGTGATGGAGTATGAGGAAAGAAAAATCAGTCTAAACTACTTAAATCCCTAAAAAAATAGAATCAAAGGTCTGGGTCCTCTTGGGCTCCTGTTTCTCCTTCAACTATGTGTAACCCCCTCATTAAAAAAAAAAAAAAAAAGGAAAAGAAAAGAAATGGTGGGGCAGAAGACTCATTTTACATGCTTAATATATCTTTAAATAATTTAAGAGATGGCACAAAACAGCAGAAAGAATGTAGGTTTTTGATTCAGACAGACCTGGGTTCAACTCCCAGCTCTGCCACCTACCACTTGTGTGACACTAGGCAAGCTATTTAACATCTCTTAACCTCGGTTTGCTTATCTGTAAAAAGAGAAGACCATGCACTTGGAAGGGCTGTGTTATGACATTAATAACATGTGTGAAGGGCCCAGCCCAGTGCCTGGTGAGCAACACAGCAATTACTATACAGCATAGTTGCCACCAGCCTCAATGTGATATTTAGTTGCCTGCCTTAGGGCCTAAAATAGTTTCAAATAAAAAATGAAAAGTCAACCCATCACTTTAGTGGTCTTAGTAGGGAAAATTTTTTGCTCATTTTCATAAAGCAAAACCAGCTGACGCTGAGTAACACTGGTGTGGAGAAGCAACTTTCCAGCAGTGCTGTCCGTTCAGTCTGGCTGAGAGGTGTTTGGTCTCATTTTGGTCATTGTACACCAGGTAAGAAGGCCAAATGCAAGACTCCCTCTCTGACAACCACAAACATGGCTTAAAGGAAAATGCTCAAAAGTTCTGTGACCCAGATTTTCATAACTCAGTCAACAGGTAAAACAACACTGGGCTTCTTCATCTCTCTTACACAGCAATGTTGCATAGTTTATGAGAAGGAAGGGATTCCTGACATTGCTCCTCTAACAGTGCACCCCAAATAGCTCTCTGTCTCTCAACCCTATTAGGAAAAGGGCACTAACTTAATAATAAAAATGGAAAACCCGAGATTTACAGAAAGGCCAACCAGTGAAAAGCAGATAACTGCCACAGAACAGCAGTATATTTTAAAACTCTGTAGTGCAAATGGTACCCTTCAAATTTAGCTTATTAAACAGGAGGGAAAAAAAGATTCAGGTGAAAAATGTACAGTTTAGAATGAATGAAACAAGACTTTAGGCAGAACACCCTCTTAGTCTCTGGCTGTAGTGTTTATTTTCCCCACTATTTAAAGGGATCAGAAGGTGCTCTGACTCAAATGAAGTGAAATTCAATCAGGAGGCAGATGCAGTTAAACACAAGATGAGTGAGTCTTCAAGGGGTACATTCAGAAGAATGTGTCAGAACATGAATTTTTTATTATTACATCCTACCAGAAAGCTCTCTGAAGAAGCTGTATTGTGAGCTACTCCCAGAATCTCATCTACTAAAAAGGGTAGCAATTGTCCTAGAGACCAAAGATAAATTTAATAAAAAGTTAAGCTCTTGTTCAAACATTACAACTAAGTTGCTATGGTAATAAAAAAGACCCTTTTGTGCAATTATGCAGCAAGAAGAAACAAGTTTTCTTTTTTTTTTTTAAAACCAGAAATGGCTGTAATATAATCAGGCAAAAGGCATTATAAGCAATAAGGGAATACCTTAGTTGAAGACCTTTTAAGTGTTTTTTTATAACACTATATAGGTCTTCAAGAAATGTTACTTTTATTAAGAATGATAAACATAACATTTTGCCTTTTGGAACAACTCAAAGAAATGACCAAATGAAAGACTAAAGAAGAAATATTTTATATTTTAAAAGATAATGAAGAGTAATGATACCGGATATATGAAAGTCAAGCCTCAAGGCTGATTTTTTAAATTTTACTTTTGCTTATTTACTAGCTATACAGTGTAAAAAAACAATTTACTAAAGTGCAATTCATTTGAACACATAAGGAAGTACTGCTATTACATAAGCAACATGAGAACACTGTATTCCTAAACCTTAGCATTTATAAGCAATATAAAAATACAGTTGTATTTCCTAGCATGGTGAATATTAGTTAACTGTTTTTTTTTTTTTTAAGTAAACCTTTTTTTTTAGAAAAACTTGGTAAATCAGTTCACTGAGGGTAGGTTAAACCAAGAAAATTCCTTATTTCCCATGTTAACAGTTCTATGTTTTCTAAGCAGTCAAACGATATGTATTATTGTACGATGGTCTTAAAAATAGTAAAGATTCTATAAGAGCCACAACATGAGTGATGGAAAAAATAATACGGAATAACCCACATTTTATTTCGCAATCACTGAAATTACTGTAGGTGGGTTTTCAATTTGATAGCTGAATTCTGAAAATTGCAAGAGAAAAAGGAAAAGAAAACAGAATGAATGCAATAAAAGGAACAGAGAATCACTGCTGTATTTCTGATTCTACTGGAAAACTCTTAGGCTGTGCTCAGTTGAACTGCAAATGCACACAGATAATGTGCCAAATTGTGTGCCTTAATATATGTATTTGTTTGCAACCAGGAATGTCCTGTTACTAAGGCCAAAGGAATAAACTATACAATCTGCTTTCCATCATGGGTCTCAAATTAAGACATAGATTTCTTGCTTACACTGGCAAGTAACCCTATCAGTCTCTTCCATAACCTCTATTCACATCCCTTCTGCACGGATGTTGTACATGAAAACAAGGTATTTCTTGGAACAAAGAATGTCAGCTGCTGCTACAGGACACAGAAGGCCATACCGATTCCCATGGATCTTTTCTAAAGCTGTAAGCATATGTGCCCAGGTGATTAATAAGTTACTGGCTTTTGAGAAAGGGGTTTAGAAAAAGAAGAGAGATACATGTGCAAATTCCACTGTTCCCTAGTGTTTTATATAGCAATTAAATTGTTCATTGGCCTAAGGAATAAACAGCTTTTAATTTCCAATACTGATTTAATCCAAATTCCATTTTACCAAAGCAAATCATGAAATATTTATAAACTTAAACTTCTTTCCATTCCTGGCCTTATTCTACTTCTGAAGTCAGTCATATTTACGTTCTCTATTAACTACAGAACCTGGCCCGACTGTGTCCTCTAAGTATCAAACACCCTGACAGGTGTTGCTGAAGAAAACAGGAATGAAAGTGATCATAGTGTAAGAATGACAGGCCATAAAATGTTGCTGTATAATCACCTTCCAGTGTTTTCTAACCTGCATAGAAACCTCCCATTCTTCATGTGTACTTACTCATGTAAATCTATAGTTTAAATGTTGTCAGGCTATCAGTAAGCACCTGCAGGTTTCTGGGTCAGTGCTTTAAGTTCAATAAAGAAAAGTGGCAATCTTGTGGATATTTTCAGTCCAGAGGAGGCTGGAAGGCCACAGAATGGTGCCAAGACATACAGTGGGACATGGTCATCATTAAACATCCCACAGAAAAAAATCAAATAAGCACAAAAGATGGCAATTACAACTAGGGCCTTGTGACCATGCAAGGGAGAGGGGAGCACCCAGAAGGCCATCCTATGCATATGACCCTATACAGCTAATGGGCCAACATTTCCCAAAACAACCTATGAAAAGCATTCAACTGATGGAAAAACAAAGCTGGAAGCAGCTCTTTAAATATTAAATTGGTTTGATTCTTTGAGTTATTTTAGGATTTAGCCCAGCTTCTTTGATATTGCCAGAATCCCCTTCATGTTCGTTAGCTACTTTTAAAAATCAGCGGGGATTTTAATGTGAGAAATACAGTGATTGTAAAATATAAATACATTTGTATAATTTCTCAGGCACTGATGTGTGAAGTCAGGCACTAACCACATCTTACTTTACTTGGCACTGGGATAAACAAAATGGTGTTTTTTGGTTTGTTGGAACTTATAGAATACAGCCTTCAAGTCTTTACTGAAAGTTTATATTGTTACACGTATTATCAAAACTTCCTCCCTAAAAAGTAATATTACTCTGGAAACATTAATTGCTCAATTTGTGAATGTGATTATGTTTTATGCACAGGTATATTCATTTTCTGGAGCCTGCTTAAATACAGAAAGGAGTTAAAATAAAGCAGTCCCAGATTTACCAATATAGCACTAAACAATTCCACTGACAGAGGAATTCCTTAGCCAAAGCCACCACGAGACTGGCACCAGAACATTCTAAAAGAAGGGCAACTGATATTATCACTAGATGGAGGCTACACCAAAATCTCTTTCTTCCAAATTAGTTAATACACATCATAATTAAAACATAGTATGATTATACAAGGTTTCGCAAACCAAGTATTACTTTCTAAAGCAATATGCTCTGGAAAACACGGTATTTTGAATGGCAGACCCAGCTTTTCTTAGTGTTAATCTAAATCCCAATATGCAACTTTTCTTTTTTCTCAAATGGCATAGTTCAGATACTGTAAGTAATCTCTCAGGAATCCTATTCAAAATCCTCACCTTCAATGGTTTGATTTCCTTTCTGACTCAAACTTTTAAAAAGAACAAAGAACCAAAGCATCAAAATATAAGGAAAAAAATTTAAACCATGGAAACAGCTCCCTTTTCCCAAGGTTTTTCATTATTATTATACTCTAAAATGGAAAAAAATGTCCAAATTTGGCCTACTCTTGCAGCTAACTTTTGTGGGTCTTTCTAAAAATTGTTTTCTTAAAAATGAAAAGAGTTAAGAACTTGCTTTACGGACTAAGTTAAAAAAGACCAAGGGTGGCTTCGTACTACATTCTGAAGTTGGAAAGATAACATGCTCTACAATTAGTGGATGAAGTGCCCAACTTCAAACGCAAATCAAATTCAGTCCTGGAGACTCCCTGGTATTAACAATGAACACTTTTCATTACAGAGATTATCAATCTAAATTCAGTTTACATTTACTCTGCTCAGAAGTTCATCTCAATAGCATTCGATAATTTATTGTAAATTAAATTTATATATACCTAGTTATTAATAGACATGGCCCTTTCCCCAACACTAAGCTCTTAGGTCTTCCCCTTCTCTTCACAGTATAAGTCCTAGTGGGAGACAGGCTCTGTGATGTTTACTAAGTAATAAAATCTTCACTAGAAGTAAGGAATAAAATTTCTCTCTATTACGTAAAGTAATGTAAGGTTTACACTTATCTTTTAAAATGTTTTAACTTATATTTTAATCCAGTGCCATGTTAAAAATTTATAACAGTGGAATTGTAAGGGGAAAAGGCTAAAATGTACCAATACTTTCTTAGGAGAAAGGTATTTGAAGAAACAAAATAAACAAAAGGGAAAAAGCCCTCTAACCACAGGAGGGTTTAAACTTGATACTGACCAGGTATTTCTTTGGTCTAACCCTGGAAAAGTACAAATTACACACATCCCCACACTTTCAAAATGTGTGAAAGAATTATTTATTAACGTTAAGACTTACAGATCACAAAAGAGAGTGGTACAGAAGAGCTGGGGAAAAAGTCATCAGAATAAGCATGCAGATCGGTATTTGCAGAGGAATATACCAAAGCAAGTTTGGAAAGGCACATTCACACAGAAAATGTCTAAATTGAAAAAAAAGACATCAGAAAAGCAGCCAAAAAAATAATAATAAAGCGCTGATTAAAATACAAAGATTTTCAATGTCAAAGAAGAGCTACTTTACAGGTAGGTAGGTAGGTAGGTAGGTAGCTACAGAAGCCTTGCTAACCCTTTGAGAGTGTCACAAATGAGGGTCAGCTCTTGCTGCCAACGAAACCAGATGATCTTAATGACTGCACATCAAGATGCTTTAGTGCTGAGAGGTTCAATTTAGAGGGGGGACAAAAGCAGCCTAGTTGAAATTATATGCAGCAAGGGCTCAAAGGGTTAAATGTAATAATACGCAGAAAAATCAGGCAATGTTATTAGTATTATCTACCTTCCATACAAAGAATTATAGCAAGAGTTAAAAGAGACAGTATCCCCTTCAGAGTCAAGTTAGGGTTTCTAAACAGGATTAAGGTCCAGAGATGATAATCTACTATGTTTTATTCTCTCTTCCTCAGCCCACTTCTTATTTCTCCAACAAAAAGTACCTTTAACCCTCAAACTAAGAGAGCAAGAGATACTGTGCGTCAACGTGAGGATAAAGAAAAACCAAGTTGCACTGGAGAAGTCCCTGCCATTTACCCTCTCCAATACATTCACGCAGCAGTTTTGCTCAAGAACGATATAGCTCATTGGTCAGACATCAACCCCTTTTAACAACCACTCTAAAGGGATACTGCTCCTTTCAGACAGGAGGTTTACAGATCAAAAGGAGGGAACAATCCTCTTTTAAGAATATCCTCAAACTGAAGAAACTTGGCTTGAACATTACAGGTTCCAAGCTGGGAATGTTCCAAACATACATAAAAGGACATGAGCACAGAAGATTATTTTAACAGGTCAATGAGAACAAGCTCAGTCACGAAACCAATCTCCCCTCCCCAAATGGAAAAAAAAAAAAAAAGAAAAGACACCCTCCCAAACGCAGATTAGACTCGTCTCACAAAGAAATCTAGTTTGGCACTGTGAAAGAATATAGATTCACTTTCAGAAAAATAGCTTCTAATTAATAACTTCAGAGTCCAAAAGGCTAGTATACATGTTATGAGATTTTAAAATAAAAAGCCAATATTATTGTTCAGAAAATGGAGCACTTTGCAACCAACTGCTGTAGCTCAAGCAGCTCATACAAAAAAGAAACAAAATCACTCTAGCAAACAAACAGCGGCAAAAAAAAAAAAAAAAGGAAAACATTTGAAGAAGGGTACATTAAAAAAAGAAGTAGACAGTCAGGGGCACAAGGAGCCCTGCAGACAGCCCACTGTACTTGGCAAATAGCCCGTGGAACACGTCACTCCTGCGATATCTTGCTCCCAATTCAGCACCCTGTTTAAGAAGACCTCTAACATCTCAATAGCCAAAGGACGAATGCAATTTTGTTTTCTGACTTACCAAATTGATATATGCAAAAGCCGCCATACTTTACTATTTCTTCCTGAATCTGTAAACTTGGGAGTGTCTTATGTGTCCCTCTCTAGTTAAACGACAATGAACCCTTCGTACGCATAATGCATTTTCTGGAATAATACAGTAATGCTGAGATATTTCTCATTATTAAAGGCCACAAAATAGGTTTATCTTTCTATATACATATCAAAGAACAAAACAAAACAAAGACTAGGACACTTGGGAGTCTAGTTTTTCTGACAGGAAGTTGGACTAGAGAATCAACTACTACACGTAAATCCATATGGAGTTTAAAGAGGGCTCTCTTCTAAGATGTTTTCAAACATTTTACGAGAAAGTTAGTAGTTACCCTATCTACCGTCTACAGTTGTGTTACCATTTACTACTTCCAGTAATAGCGTTAACACTGAAAACCGTACCTCAATTCCACTAACAACTCCTGCCCTCCTCCTTGCCAGCCCCTGGCACACAGGGCATCCAGATACAAGCTCTTGCCCTCTTCTTCTCTTGTAGGGATGTGGCAAAACTGCAGTACAACTGGCTAGACATTTTTACTTCCTTGGCCCAACAAGAGTCGGTTTCTATAAACCAAACAGAATACTCTATTGGCAGCTGCCAAATATACCCAAGAGAAGAAAAAAGGAGAAGGAAACACTGACTTCACTCACAGAAATGGAGGAACGTTACTGACACTGCAAAAGTCTTATAAAATTTCTGGCAATGTGTGGCTCATTCAGCAGTGGATTTTGACGTGCCTCAGACACCAAGTTGGTGTTAGATTTCAAACGCAGAAATATTTTAGTTATCCAATCTAAGTTGCATTGTATTCATGGTATCCACATGTCCAGGCATCCATAGAATCCAATTCAACACTGCTTTAAGGGGACTGGCAATGAAGAGGTTAATTATTAGACATTCATAAGGGTTAAGAGCCAGAGCCTTCCTCTTCTGTAAATCGACACCCACAGAACCATCTCTGAAATCTATATCACCATCACCAGAGCAATCTCACCAATTCCTCACCTGCAGCAGGAGGATGCTGGCCACTAACTGTGGGTAAATCCAAAGAGCTATCAGACATGACATGCTTAAGATCTCCTCCCACATCAGCCAGTTTCATGTCAAACTGAACAGAGAGTGCGTCTTCAGAGTCCTCCTTGCCAACACTGCTGCCACCAATGGAAGGGAGATCCAAGGACTTCACCGAAGCAGAGTCTTCTTTGGTGTGTCTGAAAGCCGCTGCTTTCTCTCCCAGGGATCTGTCCGAGTTCATGGAAGAAAATTTACTGGAGTGGAAGTCAGCAAAATCATCATCACTCTTTCCTGAGGGAGTGTTATCTTTCAGCTCTTCAACACCTAGTCCCGATCCTTCCAGAGAGAGTTGTTTGAAGACATCGTATTTGGTAGACGCAGCGGCAGAGTTCTGTCCGTTCTTCACTGTGCTGCTCGCGCTGCTGCTTAGAGGAACAGGACTACTTTCCTCTTTAAGGGCCTCATATTTGTCATCTGCCTTTTGCTCAGATGAAATAGAACTATTACTGAAAGCCATAAAATCTGCAAAGTCATCCTGCTCCCCAACAGATGCTGGACTAGAATATTCCCCAAAAAGGTTGAATTCTCCAAAATCATCAGCCAAACTAGAAGTTTTAGTTGACGCCAATGTCGTCATGGGTGCCGCAGATCCCGCTAGCTGGGGTCGTGAGGAAACAGATTTTGATGCACTAAATGCAGCTGAAAAGGACAATGGTTTCTCGCTGCTGCAAGTAACTGAGGAAAACATATCTAGGTCTGCTAAGTTCAGAGGATTTTTCACTTGTGTTTGTGGTTTCTGTTGGATAGCTCCTGAGGGGAAGGCTGCCGGAAAAGGTTTGTCTTTTGCTGGTGGCTCTAGTGGTGAGATACTATCGGCGGTTTTAAAATCGGTGAAACCATCATCATTTCCCGCAGATCTGAATTCTGCAAAGTTTTCTCCTGAAACAAAAAACACAACCAAATACAAAAGAATGCTGAGCTGAAAATCCCATGATCCATATTAAAGTACAAGCATATTACAGACTTTTCCCTCACTGGCTTCACGTTATTTAACCATAGTTTAATAATATCCCTACCAAATATCCCTTTTGTTTCCACACTGAAGGCTAGTGATAGGGAAAAAAATAAAAATCAAACTGAGCACATGTATCACACGATTTTCATTTGCTCATTTCAGTGTGATATGATATGTGACATGATATGTCTGTGCCAGAGCCTTCAGCTGTCCAAAAGCATTGCTCTAAGGATGTTTTCTCACTCTTTCTAGCCAGTCAAGCATACAGGAGAATAAGAAATAGGCACCGGACAGTGGGTGAGAATCCGTCTGCCAGTGCAGGGGACACGGGTTCGAGCCCTGGTCCGGGAAGATCCCACATGCTGGGGAGCAACTAAGCCCGTTTGCCACAACTACTGAGCCTGCGCTCTAAGCCCGTTTGCCACAACTACTGAGCCTGCGCTCTAAGCCCGTGAGCCACAACTACTGGGCCCACACGCCACAACTACTGGAGCCTGCACGCCACAACTACTGAAGCCCGTGCACCTACAGCCTGTGCTCTGCAACAAAGAGAAGCCACCACAATGAGAAGCACTTGCACCGCAACGAAGAGTAGCCCCCGCTCGCTGCAACTAGGGAAAGCCTGTGCTCAGCAACGAAGACCCAACGCAGCCAAAAATAAATAAATTAAATAAATAAATTAAAAAAAAAAAAGGAAATAGGCGCTGGAGGTTCCTGAAGAGAGGCATATTAAAATACATAGTGGCCCTTTAAAGCTAAAATGTGTTACATGGTGATCAATCAGAAAAAAAATATCACAGGTACCAATGAAGTATTATGAAAAATGCTGCATCTAATATTTAGGATGTACAAGACTCTGCTCAACTAGGTACTTAAGCTTACGGTTAGATACTATGTGGTTTTGCTCAAGTATATTGAGGCATTAACTTGAAGGGATTTGATGAAAAATTCTGAAAAGGCATCTGCTTATTTGCAACGCATTCTTGCTAAGGGCACATTATAAAGTAGTTCCCTCCACACTTTCCAACAAATAAGCTGAATCTTACAAAAAAAAATCCATGAGTAGTTGGGCTCTTCTTGAAATCAGCAATCTCACTGTACCAATCAGCACTTATTCTTATTTATTACAATTCAAAGGGATTTGAATACCAATTCCATTATTAAAAATTTTGAGGGGACTTCCCTGGTGTTGCAGTGGTTAAGAATCCGCCTGCTAATGCAGGGACACAGGTTCGAGCCCTGGTCCAGGAAGATCTCACATGCCGTGGAGCAACTAAGCCCGTGTGCCACAACTACTGAAGCCCGCGCACCTAGAGCCCGTGCTCCGCAACAACAGAAGCCACCGCAATGAGAAGCCCGCGCACCGCAACAAAGAGTAGCCCCTGCTCGCCGCAACTAGAGAAAACCCATGCACAGCAATGAAGACCCAACACAGCCAAAAATAAATAAATAAATAAATAATAAAATTTTTAAAAAATTTTGAGGGTCGGATTTAAACTTTAGTTTATATTGTGCTACTCTGAGGATGGGGTTACTGGCAGCATGTTTTAAATTATTTTTTTAGTTAGAGAAAATAGGTACTAAGGTATTTCTCATAAATAATTAAATAGACGCAGTTAAGATACTGATAAAAATCTGGGCCCATGGTTCTTAATAGGGTTTCTATTCTTTATTATCACAATAATGTTATCACTCATAGGCATGAGGTTAGGACACAGATGATCTCAGTTTTCGAATAGTGCCTGAAGGTCTTCCATAAAATCCACTAGGTTATACCAGATAATGAAAACCAGAGATAAACGAAATATAAATATAGCTATACTAACATCACTTATTATTTAAAAATATGAATGCCATTTCTGGAGAGTTATAAATTAAAACACAAGCTTTAATTTCTTCATCCATTTTTAAAAATTCTATTTTTCCCTAAAAATGAGATACAGAAGCATATGAACTATAAAAATGTGTGTAAAACCAAAATATAATTCTGCAAATTGTCACTAAAATAATACAGGCTTTAAATATATTGTGCTTATAACATGATATATACTTTGATACATCATAAGAAAAAAGCATGGGAGCTTCCTTGGTGGCACAGTGGTTAAGAATCTGTCTGTCAGTGCAGGGGACACAGGTTTGAGCCCTGGTCTGGGAAGATGCCACAGAGCAACTGGGCCCGTGTACCACAACTACTGAGTCTGTGCTCTAGAGCTCGCGAACCACAACTACTGAGCCTGCGTGCCACAACTACTGAAGCCTGCATGCCTAGAGCCCATGCTCTGCAACAAGAGAAGCCACCACAATGAGAAGTCAGTGCACGGCAACGAGTAGCTCCCGCTCGCCGAAACTAGAGAAAGCCCGCCTGAAGCAATGAAGACCCAACACAGCCAAAAATAAATAAAATTAAAAATAAATCTACAAAAAAAAAAAGGAAAGAAAAAAGCATGGAAAATAATGGAAGCTTATTTTCCCCCTAATTTGAGCTACTTAACAAATTCACCAGCATAATTTATCAACGCAGAGAAATCTATTTAATATTAGGGAAATTTTAGAAAGAGAAGAACAGCATTCAGAATTTCTGTATTTTATGTTTTTATACATACCACTAATAAAACTAAAGTCAATTTCACAAATTGACTGGAGAAGCAGATGTAAAACTTTAAAAATCGCCCTAGAATTTTAGGCAAGTACATCACTGATAATATTTGTATTATTTGTGTAAATACAAAGGTAATAAGCAGCCAATTTTGTCACAGCCTAAATTTTTGATGTGCTGCTTTAAAATGTCTGTGAAACTGACAAGTTTTGCTTGGTTATTTTGTAAAGGAAATCACCACAGCAAACTAAACTTACTGATGAATTGTAAACGTTTCCATTAGAAATGTAAGCTGGGTGAAAGGGTTAAAAAGAAATAAAAATGGGTGGGTTTACATGTTCAAAAACACAGGGGCTTTTTGGGCAAATAAATTAGTTGCAGACACTGGAAGCTTGCTTATCAGGAGGTACATTAAGCATATGACTTCATGGATAGCTTTTCAGTCCACTTTTTTTTTAAGTTTTAAAATTAATTAATTAATTTATTTATTTATTTTTGGCTGCGTTGGGTCTTCGTTGCTGCGCGGGCTGTCTCTAGTTGCGGCGAGCGGGGGCTACTCTTCGTAGTGGTGCGCGGGCTTCTCACTGCGGTGGCTTCTCTTGTTGTGGAGCATGGGCTCTAGGTGCGGGGGCTTCAGTAGTTGTGGCATGCAGCCTCAGTAGTTGTGGCTCACAGGCTCAGTAGTTGTGATGCATGGGCTTAGTTGCTCTGCGGCATGTGGGATCTTCCCAGACCAGGGCTCGAACCCGTGTCCCCTGCATTGGCAGGCGGATTCTTAACCACTGTGCCACCAGGGAAGCCCTGTATTTTCAATGAGAGTAGAAAAAAATATATTCTCCTAAAATGAACAAAGTTGGCATCTCTGCCTGGAAAGCCGTAAAGGTAAGACAGGAATGAAAGCAAGCACACAACAATGGCAACAACCATCTGGGATTCTGTTCGTAAAGTACTGCAAACGCAGGGCTAAGGTGTGCTGCTTACATTTTGGTGGCACCACGGTGTTTCCCAGGAATAACATACATATCATACGATCACTCATAGCAGAGTATATAAAGAACCCTGATATTAAACCATGCTCTTTACTCCAAACTTGCCTTGGCCCAAGAGTTGATAAAAGCATTGCTAGGAGTAAATGCCAAATTAACAAACCAGAAGTTCCTCTGGGGTTTATTTTTGTACTCCTAGTACCTAATACAGGCACTGAGGAAGAAAGTTATTACATCCTAAAGGCTTGAATGAAACACAAGGAAACATTTCTAGAACCTAAGAGCTGTAAAAGATTGAATTATTTCTAGAGATATTTAAGCAGTACACTTTCTACTTTAACTTTCACACATACACCTTACCTTTCCTGTAATTTCCCCCCACCTCCCCACGCCCTCCCCATTGCTCGGAGAAAAGGGTTAGAACAAATGACTGTGGAAGGATGTTCCAAATTTGATTGTCCAATACAGAGAGGTAGAGTGTGGTACTGTTCCCAGGAAGAACTCCTCAGTAGAGGATACAAATTTCACAGCATGCACGGTTAAGCTTTGAAGGACATCATTTGACCCATGGATTATCTAAATCCTACACATCAGGTTTCTAGTAGGATTTAGCCACAAATATGACTTTACATATATGGCTCTCAAATTATCATTCTACATTCCTTTCTACTCTATTTAAGCCCTTCTATCAGAGATAGGAACCACACAGGCACACAAAGCCCTCTCACTTCTTCTCATTAAATTACAGCCAATTTTGAAAATCTTGAGACGTAGAAGACTGGTTGCTGCCTTGCGCGCAGTCCACAGATTGCTGCACTGCCAACAGCTCAAGTCTTGTTTTGAGCGTTAAAATAACCGAAAGTGGTCACAGGAGTCTAACTTGGCTTGAAGGCTTCCAGTGAAAGGGAATGCACTATCTTCAAAGGAAATTGCATTGATGTGGGGTTTGCCCTAAATTTTAGAAAATAATTTTTCTAAATTATCAGTTATTTTATTATCTAATAACTGAACCACATTTTTCTTTCTTTAATTTCCAGAGCTACAAAACGAAACAAAAACAACCACACACAGTAAAATAAAAGAATGTTTGGGATGCTACTGAAAGAACCATAAAAATCTCTTATTAAAAATTGAAATAATTTATCCATTTAAGGAAACAAAAACTTACCTAAAGATTTACTCTCTGCTGTCTGTTCAAGTTCTCTGAAAGCACTATATTTATCACCAGGCTCTACGATGAAAAGACAGAAGCCCAACTAAGGTTAGGAACCTTAAGATCACAGCTCAAGGACATTCACCGTAAAAGGTCACCACTAAAGACAAAAATTTACATTCATAGGTTCATGAATTTATGAACTGTTTTTACCTCCAAATGGAACAGTATTTTCAGAGGACTTGTCAGCTGCAATTCCTTTAAACACAGCATATTTATCCACTGAAGCGGATCCTTTAGTTCCAGGAAGTGGCATCAACAAAGAAGGGGCACTAAAAGGGAAAAAGAAATACTTCTTAATGACTAGAACACTGTCTCCTTACTTTGTCATCAAGGAAGAACTTAGAATTAAAATGGCACACAGATACCTAGTTAAAACTCATGGCTCCATGCTTTAAAAGTTAGAAACTATATATGTACACCACAAATGACAAAAAAAACAACATCCTTTTCCTTGAAAAAAAATATATTGAAACAACACTCAAGCAATAATTCTTTTCTTGATTATGTGAAGAGGAGTCAGATCCACGCTGACCATCTAATCATCTTTAAGCCATAAGAACCACTGGAATGGCATTAGAAATAGATTATTACAGAATGATGATGTCCTGTAAATTTAAATTTAGGTCCATAAAACTGAAAGTGAACTGCTCCAAGTACGTATACCCAATATTTTAAAGTAAATTATGTTAACCTTAATATAAATTATTCTCTAAAATGGGTTCAGAATGCAGAGGTGGAATAGTTAAGATAAAAATCTATTTATGAAATGCTGTTCAAGCCAAGATGTAAATTGTCCTTCTTTTGATCACACTGCATTGCTTACTGGCAGAAGTTCCCACATCTGATAAGCAGGAGTAGAGTTAATATAATTTGCATTTACAAGGATCACATCAGCAGTTCCAGAAGCTATCTTTGCAGCAAAACAACAATCACTTCAAAATTAGATAAAGATACTTTTGCCTGTGGTCACATTTCCTTGCTGGATGGAAAAATAGTGTAATGAGTAGTATCTGTGTGGGTAATTCTTGGGCAGCTTAAACACAGACTATAAAAGCACTGCCTTTTTTTTTTTTTTCCCTTATCAGACCCAGGCAGCTCCCTGGAAGAACCACCTTTACATATGAATGACTACATTCCACTACTAGTTTGTGTCATTCAATACCATACACACAAGTTATATAAATGGATTTCCATTGAGTTCTTTGCCCTGGAGCAAAAATTTTCTACAGTCATTTAAATCTTCTTATCAGTGGCCTACAAGCAAGGTAAAAACCCTGCTCTTGCACATGCATGCTAATGGGCGTCTGCAGTGCCTGGAGGACTTAGTGCTATCAAATGTTATAATTTCACACCAATACCAAACAGCTGCTACATATTTGATCTGGACAAATAGGTCACTGTTTATACAGTATAGGTGGATTTCTAAAAGTTCCATAAGTAATTAAACTATAACACACTGAACAGAATGTTATATAGGAATAAAGGTAATTAATGTCTTAGGAAAAAACCACAAAGTTGAATGATCTATTTGTTTTTTCATGATCGCCAACGTTAGCTATAGCCCTTTAAAGTCCATGGTAAAATCATCTACTAAATATGACATTTATTTGAATGTTATTAATATAAAAATTATTTTCAGAATTGGGAAAAAACCAGAGGATCTTCAGAGTAATGTAGTACTGCTGAGTGAAGTCAACAAAATAAAATTCCATTCAAAAAACGCTATGACTCAGACTATAATTTTATGCATATTACAAAGGAAGAATTCATTCCAGTTCTTTCCTTAAAGTTTTTATTAAATTAAAAAAAACCGTAATCACCATGAAAGTTTTTATGCCAGTTATATAAAGTAGTTATCTGTTCCAAACATGCAAATGGTTATTTCTACTGTTTAATACTAACAAAAGGTACTCAGTGAGAGAGGCATACTGTTTTAAAATTTAAGAACCTGCATTCTATTGAAAGATGAGACTTTAGAGAATTTGGCTACAAAAAAGTGCTTTGCTTTTTCTCTAGTGTATCATTTGTGTTTTACAGTTACTTCACATGGCTGTGGTAGGTGACTTTACTTAGTTGCTCAACCTGCTAAATACACCCATTTAAAAAGCAAAGAAAATAAACCAACTCAAAACTCCTATGCCTTAATCCTTTTTGAACTATTCTATCGCCAGCGCCCCATGACCGCTTTGTTTATCATACGATGCTCCCCAGTGCCCAGCACATGGGAGGTATTTTCCGAATGGATAAATGAATGATGTTGCTCCCTTCCAGATGCCCTTTCATGCCAGCTCAAGTGCTATTCCTCCTTTGACTTTGACATTCAGTTCAACACTGAGTCCAACCAATTTCTCAGATACATACTTTTTGGTATCTGTAACTCTAAACCCAGGGTAACTCTCATAACCTCACAACAGGATTACCATGGAAGCTGCATTTATCCCATACCTAGTAGCAAAAATCACTTTCACCATGCCACTTATTTCTAAAATGCTTTACAGATTATGTCACAAATCATAAGGCATCCCATAACTGGTGCCTGCCCTTAACTAGTGTCATTTTTTCAGACTAACAATACTCTCCGCTCCAGCCTATTTTAACACCTTACTTGCCTTTTCATCTTCTCGAACAAATAATGTCCATTTTTGCTTAAAAATACTGCTCAAAGTGGTCTTACCTATTTATATCATGATTTAACAAATATCCTTTTAAAATAACTCACAATATGGAATACAGATCATCATAAACTAGGGAATTCATTATACATGAACACACAAACACACCACTGAAGGAGCAATTCTAAGAGAGTTTTATTAGATAATATAAATATCCAGATAAAACTAACTATCTTTAGAGCAGAAACTGTGCCTTTTGCTTCTGTATTTCTAGTGCCTACCCCAATGTCTGGCACACAGGAGATGCTATGTAAATGTTTCTGAATGAATAAAGAAACAATGAGTATGGATTCTTAGACATGAACGAAATGTTTTCATGCAAGGAAAGCACAGAAGTAGTCAAGTCAGAACTGAAGAAGAAAAATCTGCAAAGTATGGCTATATATGAAAGTAAACTACTGTGTGGAGATAATGCCACACAAAATTGCTAATACCCCATATATCTCAGGTCTGGCCACCATCTTAAAACTTTCTATGCCCAAATTTTAATTTCATCTGCTGAAAGTTTTCTCCCTGAGGAATGAACCATCAATTTGTTAAATTCGGTTTGTAACCTTCATACTACAATATATTCATCCAACAAACCTTTATTAATTACATATCACAGGCTAAGTATTACATACAGAGACATGGAATACTGTCTTCAGGTACTTACAGCCTAGTGAGGGGAACAGTCAGGTAAACCAGTAATGGCAATTATGACACAGATATTCACAGGCTACCATGGCAGTAGAGAAGGAGAAGCCCTTAACTCATCTTAGAGGTGGGGACTGATGGAGTGGAGTTAGTAAATACTTCCTATAATGAACCGATTTTCGACATGGAACCAGAATTAACTATAGAGAGAATTTCAGATTGAAGAAAACAGAATGGAAAAGGCCAGAAGCTTGAAAGAGCATGGTCAGTTTGGTGGTTTACGTGTGGCTGGAGGTAAGCTGTGGAGAAATGGCAACAGTCAAGTGGGTTGGCAGGAACCAGATCACACACGGCCTTTTCCCACGCCAAGCAGAGCTGACAGAGTTAATGGCGGTAAAGGAGAGAGAAGGGAGACAAAAACAGCATGTTTCTGATTAGGTGACTGGATATGGTGATCTAACAAATTTTTATTTAGCTTTGAGCAGGAAAACAATGAATCATTTTATGGAGGTAATTTGAGATGCCTTGGGTCATTCAGATATGTTCTAGATAGCAGTAGAACATATCAATTTGTGCAGAGGAAGAGACCTGAGAAAGAAGTGTTATGTGTCTATCAGGTTAATACGTGTGTGTGCTGGTATAGCGGGCTTGGAACTCCCAGTACTTTACAGTCACACCCCACGTATGTTTCTTCTATGTGTCATTTACAAGTGTCTGATGTATTCTTAAAATCAGGAGAATAATTCTTTCCCTAATTTCTAATTCTCTATAATGCCTATCCCTTAGTTTTTCTTACAGTGTCTGCAGGAAGTGTTGACTAAGAAATAATCAGTTGGTTAAAATAGAAAAGATGAATGAAACTGCACAAATAGGAACATAAGAGAAATGGAATATGTACCCTGACAAAAACAAGTTCCAAAAACAACCAAAGACATTCACATTGCTTACTCAAAGCCTCATGTGCTCTACTCGGTGGAAGAAGTATCTACTAAGTACTTTTAAAAAATGATGGAGGGCTTCCCTAGTGGCGCAGTGGTTGAGAATCTGCCTGCCAATGCAGGGGACACGGGTTCGAGCCCTGGTCTGGGAAGATCCCACATGCCGCGGAGCAGCTGGGCCCATGAGCCACAATTACTGAGCCTGCGCGTCTGGAGCCTGTGCTCCACAACAAGAGAGGCCGTGATAATGAGAGGCCCGCACACCGCGATGAAGAGTGGCCCCCGCTTGCCGCAACTGGAGAAAGCCCTCACACAGAAACGAAGACCCAGCACAGCCATAAATAAATAAATAAATAAATAAAAAATTAAAAAAAAAATGATGGAGATAGGAGCTTCAAGATGGTGGAAGAGTAAGATGTGGAGATCACCTTCCTCCCCACACCCCACAAATACATCAGAAACACATCTACACGTGGAACAACCCCTACAGAACACCTACTGAACGCTGGCAGAAGACCTCAGACCTCCCAAAAGGCAAGAAACTCCCCACGTACCTGGGTAGGGCAAAAGAAAGAAGAAAAAACAGAGACAAAAGAATACGGACAGGACCTGCACCAGTGGGAGGGAGCTGTGAAGGAGGAAAGGTTTCCACACACTAGGAAGCCCCTTCACTGGTGGAGAAGGGGGGTGGCGGAGGGGGGAAGCTTCGGAGCCATGGAGGAGAGCACAGCAACAGGGGTGCAGAGGGCAAAGTGGAGAGATTCCCGCACAGAGGATCGGTGCCGACCAGCACTCACCAGCCTGAGAGGCTTGCCTGCTCACCTGCTGGGGCGGGCAGGGGCTGGGAGCTGAGGCTCTGGCTTCGGTCGGATCGCAGGGAGAGGACTGGGGTTGGCGGCGTGAACACAGCCTGAAGGGGGCTAGTGTGCCACAGCTAGCCGGGAGGGAGTCCGGGAAAAGGTCTGGAACTGCCGAAGAGGCAAGAGACCATTGATTTGGGGTGTGCAAGGAGAGGGGATTCAGAGCACCACCTAAATGAGCTCCAGAGACGGGCGCGAGCCGCGGCGATCAGTGCGGACCCCAGAGATGGGCATGAGATGCTAAGGCTGCTGCTGCTGCCACCAAGAAGCCTGTGTGCAAGCACAGGTCACTATCCACACCTCCCCTCCCGGGAGCCTGTGCAGCCCGCCACTGCCAGGGTCCCGTGATCCAGAGACAACTTCTCCAGGAGAACGCACGGCGCGCCTCAGGCTGGTGCAACATCACGCCGGCCTCTGCCGCCACAGGCTCACCCCGCATTCCGTACCCCTCCCTCCCCCCGGCCTGAGTGAGCCAGAGCCCCTGAATCAGCTGCTCCTTTAAACCCGTCCTGAGAGAAGAACAGACGCCTTCAGGCGACCTACATGCAGAGGCGGGGCCAAATTCAAAGGTGAACCCCAGGAGCTGTGCGAACAAAGAAGAGAAAGGGAAATATCTCCCAGCAGCCTCAGGAGCAGCGGATTAAATCTCCACAATCAACTTGATGTACCCTGCATCTGTGGAATACCTGAATAGACAAGAAATCATCCCAAATTGCAGAGGTGGACTTTGGGAGCAACGATATATATATTTTTTTCCCTTTTTCTCTTTTTGTCAATGTGTATGCGTATGCTTCTGTGTGTGATTTTGTCTGTATAGCTTTGCTTTTACCATTTGTCCTAGGGTTCTGTCTGTCCGGTTTTTTTGTTGTTTTTTTTTAGTATAGTTTTCAGTGCTTGTTATCACTGGTGGATTTGTTTTTTGGTTTGGTTGTTCTTTCTTTCTTTTTTAATTACTTAAAAAAATATTTTTAATAATAATTTTTTTTTATTTTAATAACTTTATTTTATCTTTTTCTTTCTTTCTTTTTTTCTCCCTTTTATTCTGAGCCATGTGGATGACAGGCTCTTGGTGCTCCAGCCAGGTGTCAGGGCTGTGCCTCTGAGGTGGGAGAGCCAAGTTCAGGACATTGGTCCACAAGAGACCTCCCAGCTCCACGTAATATCAAACGGCGAAAATCTCCCAGAGATTTCCATCTCAATGCCAAGACCCAGCTCCACTCAACAACCAGCAACCTACAGTGCTGGACACCCTATGCCAAACAACTAGCAAGACAGGAACACAACCCCATCCATTGGCAGAGAGGCTGCCTAAAATCATAATAAGGTCACAGATACCCCAAAACACACCACCAGACGTGGACCTGCCCACCAGAAAGACAAGATCCAGCCTCATCCACCAGAACACAGGCACTAGTCCCCTCCACCAGGAAGCCTACACAACCCACTGAAACAACCCTAGCCACTGGGGGGCAGACACCAAAAACAATGCGAACTACGAACCTGCAGCCTGCGAAAAAGAGACCCCAAACACAGTAAGTTAAGCAAAATGAGAAGACAAAGAAACACGCAGCAGATGAAGGAGCAAGGTAAAAACCCACCAGACCTAAGAAATGAAGAGGAAATAGGCAGTCTACCTGAAAAAAGATGCAGAATGATAGTAAAGATGATCCAAAATCTTGGAAATAGAATGGAGAAAATACAAGAAACATTTAACAAGGACCTAGAAGAACTAAAGAGCAAACAAACAATCATGAACAACACAATAAATGAAATTAAAAATACTCTAGGGCTTCCCTGGTGGTGCAGTGGTTGAGAATCTGCCTGCCAATGCAAGGGACACGGGTTTGAGCCCTGGTCTGGGAAGATCCCACATGCCGCGCAGCAACTAGGCCCGTGAGCCACAACTACTGAGCCTGCGTGTCTGGAGCCTGTGCTCTGCAACAAGAGAGGCCGAGATAGTAAGAGGCCCGCGCACCGCAATGAAGAGTGGCCCCCGCTTGCCACAACTGGAGATAGCCCTTGCACAGAAATGAAGACCCAACACAGCCAAAAATAAATAAATAATTAAAAAAAAAAAAAGTCATTCTCCTACATACCACAATACCATTAAAAAAAAAAAAATCTCTAGATGGGATCAATAGCAGAATTACTGAGGCAGAAGAACGGATAAGTGACCTGGCAGATAAAATAGTAGAAATAACCACTGCAGAGCAGAATAAAGAAAAAAGAATGAAAAGAATTGAGGACAGTCTCAGAGATCTCTGGGACAATATTAAATGCACCAACATGCAAATTAGAGGGGTCCCAGAAGAAGAAGAGAAAAAGAAAGGGACCGAGAAAGTATTTGAAGAGATTATACCTGAAAACTTCCCTAATATGGGAAAGGAAATAGTTAATCAAGTCCAGGAAGCACAGAGAGTCCCATACAGCATAAATCCAAGGAGAAACACGCCAAGACACATATTAAACTAACAAAAATTAAATACAAAGAAAAAATATTAAAAGCAGCAAGGGAAAAACAACAAATAACATACAAGGGAATCCCCATAAGGTTAACAGCTGATCTTTCAGCAGAAACTCTCCAAGCCAGAAGGGAGTGGCAGGACATATTTAAAGTGATGAAAGGGAAAAACCTACAACCAAGATTACTCTACCCAGCAAGGATCTCATTCAGATTCGAAGGAGAAATTAAAACCTTTACAGACAAGCAAAAGCTAAGAGAATTCAGCATCACCAAACCAGCTTTACAACAAATGCTAAAGGAACTTCTCTAGGTAGGAAACACAAGAGAAGGAAAAGACCTACAATAACAAACCCAAAACAATTAAGAAAATGGTAATAGGAACATACATATCAATAATTACCTTAAATGTAAATGGATTAAATGCTCCAACCAAAAGACACAGACTGACGGAATGGATACAAAAACAAGACCCATATATATGCTGTCTACAAGAGATCCACTTCAGACCTAGGGACACATACAGACTGAAAGTGAGGGGATGGAAAAAGATACACCATGCGAATGGAAATCAAAAGAAAGCTGGAGTAGCAATTCTCATATCAGACAAAATAGACTTTAAAACAAAGACTATTACAAGAGACAAAGAAGGACACTGCATAATGATCAAGGGATCAATCCAAGAAGATAGAACAATTGTAAATATTTATGCACCCAACACAGGAAGCACCTCAATACATAAGGCAAGTACTAACAGCCATAAAAGGGGAAATTGACAGTAACACAACCATAATAGGGGACTTTAACATGCCACTTTCACCAATGGACAGATCATCCAAAATGAAAATAAATAAGGAAACACAGCTTTAAATGATACATTAAACAACATGGACTTAATTGATATTTATAGGACATTCCATCCAAAAACAACAGAATACACTTTCTTCTCAAGTGCTCATGGAACATTCTCTAGGATAGATCATATCTTGGGTCACAAATCAAGCCTTGGTAAATTTAAGAAAATTGAAATCGTATCAAGTATCTTTTCTGACCACAACGCTATGAGACTAGATATCAATTACAGGAAAAAATCTGTAAACAATACAAACACATGGAGGCTAAACAATACACTACTTAATAACCAAGAGATCACTGAAGAAATCAGAGAGGAAATCAAAAAATACCTAGAAATAAATGAAAATGAAAACACGACGACCCAAAACCTATGGGATGCAGCAAAAGCACTTCTAAGAGGGAAGTTTACAGCAATACAATCCTACCTTAAGAAACAAGAAGCACCTCAAATAAACAACCTAACCTTACAGCTAAAGCAATTAGAGAAAGAAGAACAAAAAAACCCCAAAGTTAGCAGAAGAAAAGAAATCATAAAGATCAGATCAGAAATAAATGAAAAAGAAATGAAGGAAACTATAGCAAAGATCAATAAAACTAAAAGCTGGTTCTTCGAGAAGATAAACAAAATTGATAAACCATTAGCCAGACTCATCAAGAAAAAAAGGGAGAAGACTCAAATCAACAGAATTAGAAATGAAAAAGGAGAAGTAACAACTGACACTGCAGAAATACAAAGGATCATGAGAGATTACTACAAGCAACTATATGCCAATAAAATGCACAACCTGGAAGAAATGGACAAATTCTTAGAAATGCACAACCTTCCGAGACTGAACCAGGAAGAAATAGAAAATATGAACAGACCAATCACAAGCACTGAAATTGAAACTGTGATTAAAAATCTTCCAACAAACAAAAGCTCAGGACCAGATGGCTTCACAGGCGAATTTTATCAAACACTTAGACAAGAGCTAACACCTATCCTTCTCAAACTCTTCCAAAATATAGCAGAGGGAGGAACACTCCCAAACTCATTCTACGAGGCCACCATCACCCTGATACCAAAACCAGACAAAGAGGTCACAAAGAAAGAAAACTACAGGCCAATATCACTGGTGAACATAGATGCAAAAATCCTCTACAAAATACTAGCAAACAGAATCCAAAAGCACATTAAAAGGATCATACACCATGATCAAGTGGGGTTTATCCCAGGAATGCAAGGATTCTTCAATATACACAAATCAATCAATGTGATACACCATATTAACAAATTGAAGGAGAAAAACCATATGATCAACTCAATCAATGCAGAGAAAGCTTTCAACAAAATTCAACACCCATTTATGATAAAAGCCCTGCAGAAAGTAGGCATAGAGGGAACTTTCCTCAACATAACAAAGGCCATATATGAGAAACCCACAGCCAACATCATCCTCAATGGTGAAAAACTGAAAGCATTTCCACTAAGATCAGGAACAAGACAAGGTTGCCCACTCTCACCACTATTATTCAACATAGTTTTGGAAGTTTTAGCCACAGCAATCAGAGAAGAAAAAGAAATAAAAGGAATCCAAATAGGAGAAGAAGAAGTAAAGTTGTCACTGTTTGCAGATGACATGATACTATACATAGAGAATCCTAAAGATGCTAGAAGAAAACTACTAGAGCTAATCAATGAATTTGGTAAAGTAGCAGGGGACAGAATTAATGCACAGAAATCTCCTGCATTCCTATACACTAATGATGAAAAATCTGAAAGTGAAATTAAGAAAACGCTCCCATTTACCACTGAAACAAAAAGAATAAAATACCTAGGAATAAACCTACCTAAGGAGACAAAAGACCTGTATGCAGAAAATTATAAGACACTGATGAAAGACATTAAAGATGATACAAATAGATGGAGAGATATACCATGTTCTTGGATTGGAAGAATCAACACTGTGAAAATGACTATACTACCCAAAGCAATCTACAGATTCAATGCAATCCCTATCAAACTACCACTGGCATTTTTCACAGAACTAGAACAAAATATTTCACAATTTGTATGTAAACACAAAAGACCCCGAAGAGCCAAAGCAATCTTGAGAAAGAAAAACGGAGCTGGAAAAATCAGGCTCCTGGACTTCAGACTATACTACAAAGCTACAGTAATCAAGACAGTATGGCACTGGCACAAAAACAAATATAGATCAATGGAACAGGATAGAAAGCCCAGAGATAAACCCACGCACATATGGTCACCTTATCTTTGATAAAGGAGGCAAGAATATACAATGGAGAAAAGAGAGCCTCTTCAATAAGTGGTGCTGGGAAAACTGGACAGCTACATGTAAAAAAATGAAATTAGAACAGTCCCTAACACCATACACAAAAATAAACTCAAAATGGATTAAAGACCTAAATGTAAGGCCAGACACTATCAAACTCAGAGGAAAATATAGGCAGAACACTCTATGACATAAATCACAGCAAGATCCTTTTTGACTCAGCTCCTAGAGAAATGGAAATAAAAACAAAAATAAACAAATGGGACCTAATGAAACTTAAAATCTTTTGCACAGCAAAGGAAACCATAAACAAGACCAAAAGACAACCCTTAGAATGGGAGAGAATATTTGCAAATGAAGCAACTGACAAAGGATTAATCTCCAAAATTTACAAGCAGCTCAATATCAAAAAACAAACAACCCAATCCAAAAATGGGCAGAAGACCTAAACAGACACTTCTCCAAAGAAGATACACAGATTGCCAACAAACACATGAAAGGATGCTGAACATGATTAATCATTAGAGAAATGCAAATCAAAACTACAATGCGATATCATCTCATATTGGTCAGAATGGCCATCATCAAAAAATCTACAAACAATAAATGCTGGAGAGGGTGTGGAGAAAAGGGAACCCTCATACACTGTTGGTGGGAATGTAAATTGATATAGCCACTATGGTGAACAGTATGGAGGTTCCTTAAAAAACTAAAAATAGAACTACCATACGACCCAGCAATCCCACTACCGGGCATATACCCTGAGAAAACCATAATTCAACAAGAGTCATGTACCACAATGTTCATTGCAGCTCTATTTACAATAGCCAGGACATGGAAGCAACCTAAGTGTCCATCGACAGTTGAATGGATAAAGAAGATGTGGCACATGTATACAATGGAATACTACTCAGCTATAAAAAGAAACAAAATTGAGTTATTTGTAGTGAGGTGGATGGACCTAGAGTCTGTCATACAGAGTGAAGTAAGTCAGAAAGAGAAAAACAAATACCGTATGCTAACGCATATATATGGAATCTAAAAAAAAAAAAAAAAAAAAAAAAAAAATTCATGAAGAACCTAGGGGCAAGGTGGGAATAAAGATGCAGACGTACTAGAGAATGGACTTGAGGACACAGGGAGGGGGAAGGGTAAGCTGGGACAACGTGAGAAAGTGGTAGTGTATATATGGACATATATACACTACCAAATGTAAAATAGATAGCTAGTGGGAAGCAGTCACATAGCACAGGGAGATCAGTTCGGTGCTTTGTGACCAGCTAGAAGGGTGGGATAGGGAGGGTGGGAGGGAGGGAGACGCAAGAGGGAAGAGATATGGGGATATATGTATATGTATAACTGATTCACTTTGTTATAAAGCAGAAACTAACACACCATTGTAAAGCAATTATACTCCAATAAAAATGTTAAAAAAAAATAATGGAAAGGTGTTGACAATATACTGAATCACTTACTGTACCTAAAAGTTAAAACATTAGAAAACATTAGAAAAATGTTTACGCAACTGTCTATGCAAACAAACAAACAGAAACCTGAAGGCCTAAAAGCCACTGATCTCAAACAGAAGAGCGACATGGATAAATAATCATATTTAGATCTCTAAATGATGATTTCTGTGGAAAAGCAATAGTATGTTATATTGCAAAATGTCAAATTATGTGCCCCTTCCTAAAAAGCTTTTCAGCAGTTGAAGACCTGGGTCTAATATAAGAACATGAAGTCATGCCTGGCACAGGTGCACTCAGCTGTAATAAATCAGGTTTAGCACAAGCAAAAAGAAATATTGTTAAGCAGGTGTGTACTGGGAGGAAATGGTAGAAGCTGAAGTTTAAGGTGGACAAAGGAGAAGGAAGTTTGAAGAGTGAAAGTATGAATACATTAGGAATAACCAAGAAAGCATGAGAGTAAGGAGTCCTAATTCTCTTATTTATACTTAGGCTTCTCATTGTGGATGGTCTCTTTCTCAATTATTAAATACAGTGTTAACTATATTCAACTCTTTTCTACCTGTTTCCGTGCTGCGAATTTGATTTTGAAGAAGCAGGCAACTCTTGGAAATCACTGAATGAGTCATCAAGTGATCCTGACTTGGAAGCATCTTGAAAATCCTGGAAGTCATCTTCTTCTGGTTTGACCACCTAGGTTTACAGAGGACGTTGAAATAGAAAACGTCTTATGATAAAAAGGTAAATAACAAATCTTCAACTGTCAACCTCAAAGACTACTTTTTTTTTTTTCAAAGACTACTTTTTAACTCTTCCCATTTAAGTACAAACACCTAATTTTAGAAGAACACCCTTTAGACATAAACATCAACTCAAGTGCTTAAGGCAGGAATGCTGCCTAATATTTTTAAATGCTCTCTTGTACAAACGGTAAAAGACTGGTTTAAACAGTTAATTTACATAATTTTTAAATAGCTGAATCACATTTAATAGATTACTGAGAAACTGCCATCTTTACAAAACATTTCAATCATGTTTGTAAATTAAAGAAGTGATACAAGTTTGTTTTAACTCATCACATACATGTATAAAGGAAACCGTGACACGGACTCCTAATCCCATGCTTAGGAAGTGAGCACTGTTCACAGTTCATCTGTTTTATAGAAAAACGAGCTTCTATTATATTGTTCTGCACTTTAAAAAAAATGTAATTACAGAACATGGACATCTTTTCCATGCAGTACATGTACATCTACTGGCATTCATTTTAATAATCTAATAGTTTACATGAACATCTACCGGCATTCATTTTAATAATCTAATAGTTTACCACTGTAGAGATAAACCAAAATTTATTTAACCTTTCTTCTTCTGATGGATATGCAGCTACTCCTAATTTTTTACTCTAACAAACAATGCTACAACAAATATCCTTGTATATTTTTGCTAATTTGAGTTACTAAGTTCTGTGAGACTCCTAATAGAGTGACTGCTGGGTCAGAAGATAAAAACATTTAGAATTTTGATAGCTATTGCCAAACGTGCCTTCTAAAAAAGGCTGTACCAAAAAACCCTTTTCCCTACATTTTTACTGACACTGAATATATGTTTAAAACTTTTTTTGCTAATCTGAGAAGTGAAAAATAAACTGAAGCATCTTAATTTCAAGTTTAGCAGCTTCCTCAAAAGACACAGCCTAAGGATTTAATTAGCTTTATTAAGCTTGGTGTTTAAGACATATATGATAAAGAACTATAAACTTTTAGCCAAAATTCAAGTATCTTAAGGCTTAAGAAATTTTTTTTTTAAATAATGACAAATTAAATGTTGTATTGTTTTAATACTGCTTAATTTTCACGTCCAGTGTCCATCATAATCCAGCAATCTTTTCTGCATTCCTGGAAAAAAAAAGTTGCCTGGATTCATTTTCAGGGATAACTTAGAATAGGCACAGGCTCTCCATTTACCTGATTTGCAGGGTAAGTTGACAGGAAGCCCCTGGAAGTCTGGGCTGCAGCTCCCCCGACTGGTCCAACAAGATTAATGCCCATGACTGGCTGTCCGAGGGTGAGGGGCATGGAGCCTGCAGGGCCTGAAGGCATCCCAGTTGGCTGACTCACAGCAGTAGGCAAAGTCATAGGAAAGCCACTTAAAGTTGGAACAGGAGCCGCTGGAAACTGATTTAAAGCATCGGGACTCATGGCAGGAACACCCCTCTACACAGAACAGGAGGAAAACGGAAACATTTTAGGAAATTGCAAACCACATACAACCCAAATCTGGCAAAGAGAGACCTAACTGTAAAATCTGCAGCCCTGGTATGTTTCCACTCTGACTCTCCCAAAACTCAGGAATTTGACACAAGAAAATAAGTTATGAGGTTAATGTGAATCTAATTATTTAGCAAAGAAATGGCCAACACATACCAATTCTGACATTTTCACTCTGACAAGTTTGGTTAATTCACTACAATCAAATCATTTACAATGATTTTGTAATATGAGAAAAACTGCTGCCAGACTGAGTATACGTTATCTGTATCTAAGGAATTTTAGACAAGGACTTCAAAGGACAGAGAGTAATTTCATCTATTACTAACTAACTTTCAAGTTCAGAAGGGTCACAGTTAGGTCAGAGAATGTTAATATATTGAAGTCTTTAAACAAAAGAATATTTTGCTAGTATGCACATCATATAAACTGTACATTTTTGAAGAACTGTATCCTGAAAATAATCTAAATTTTAATGTCCAAGGAGTTCTGCAAGGTTGTAGAAAAAAAGGATTCATATTCTTTCAGTTTATATTGGAAAGTCATTTGACCTAACCTTAGAAACAATGTCTACCTGTGTTACTGCTATCATGGCGAGAACAGTATAAAGTTCTTCTTTAGTAAGTTTGCCAGGTGTGGTTCGATTAGCTAAGGCCCATATCTGTCCAAGAGTTTCCCTGGGAAGTCCGGATGACATCAGGATGGGATAAAGTTTAGCAGTATCTATTCCAGTCGGAGTCATTGTGGTTTCTAAAATTTTCTTATACGCATCTATTAAAGGAAAGACCAGATTACAAATGTAAACATATTACAAGTGATTCATCTTTTTTGTTGTCATTGCTGCTTATACAAGAATAATCTTAAGTCAAACTGCTTTAAGAGAACTGAAGCCACATCAAGGGTTTAAACTGCTGTAAAGATATTCAAGTGCAAATATCCAGCAGACAATTAGGGTCTGGAGCTTAGAAGAGAAGTTGGAGCTTGGCCCTACAGACAAAGATTTGGGGTTAAAGGTAAGAGAAAGTCTTATAATTCATTAGTAGATAGTAACAACAATAAGATGGAGGTGGTATAAGCAGATATTCTGGACTTTAAAAAAGAAGTTGTAGAGTAATGATGGTGGGACTAATTTGAAAATAGCAGTGGGAAGCAAGAATTATACTAATATCACCTTTCTCTTGTCCCAGTGAATTAGAGGCTATTAGAGGAAACATCATTGGGTGAGGTGCTTTGGGAACACAGCCTTTAGAGAAAGACACGGTTTTAGTTAGAGAGCAGAGTAAGTGTTTGAATAAAGGAAGGGACTGTTGGGGAGTTTTTCACTATAAAATGGCCTTTCCAAAGGACAAAGTGGGAAAGGCTGTTAGGGATAGGGTTGCCACATAAAATAAAGGACGCCAATTATTGCATGGGGTATACTTATACTAAACAACTATTTGCTGTTTCTCTGAAACTCAAATTTAACTGGATGCTCTGTATGCTTATTTGCTAAATCTGGCAAGCCTAGTTAGAGGAGTTTGGGGGATGAAAGTAGGGCTAAGGCAGACGGAGAAAAATACTTAAAGCAAAAATTTTACATCTAGCATTTAGATATGGATTACAGGTTAGTAGGCTGACCATAAGAACACATATTTTGGCTAGGAAATTATGTGTACGTGTATGTTTGGAGGGAGAAGGGAGAAAGAAATACAAGCTGGCAGAAAAGGGACAGAATCCCAAAATGTACGAAGATCTAGATTTTGTTTGTTTGGCTTGTAGACAGAGAGGAAGAAGAAAAGATGCAATCTGTCTAAGGGGCAGTTGGGAGGAAATCAATTATCTTTATGTACAACTGAAGTCCCCTGTGGTTTTGGGAAATGAGCCTTTCAATTTGTGATTATGTGATTCTGAGGAAAAGTAGACATTACTAATTTCTTCCCCAAAAAAGTTGAGCTACAGGGATCTTGCATGAGTTTTATTTAAATCAAGTGTAGAACCAACCTAGATCAAGTCTATGACCAACATAGAGAGCTAAAGATCAAAGTACCTTTAGTTTTTAAGGGGTTTGCAAAGCAAATTGAACAAGTTACAATACAGTAAGAGTGATTAACATAATGCCATTGTAATAGTCATTATTCTATGCACATCAACCATGGCTTAAACACACTATTCCCTTGTACCAATTGACTACTACATCACAAAATGTGTACTTCAGTAATTTTTTGGCTCAGCAGTTAATAACATACATAAGGAAAAAAGTAAACAACACCTTCCAAAGTAGGAAAAGATGCCACTTGGTGTTTTACTTCATATAGTATTATATTGACAAAGTCAAAGAATATTTTTTAAATATATAAACGAATCACCAAGAGTTCAGAAAATTATACTAAACATATTAGTACTATTCTTGATGTTATTAATAATCTGTGAAATAAATATTTGATAGTGTCTTTTAAAGCATAATAAATCTAAGAAAAGCTTTTAGATATAAAAGTATATGATGGTCAATAAAACATTAAAGCAAAATACTTCTCCTTCATTTATATAGTTATTTCATACATGAGACAGTCTTTTTTTTTTTTTTTTAAATATTTATTTATTTATTTGGCTGTGCCGTGTCTTAGTTGCTGCATGTGGGATCTTTTTTTTTTTTTAAGCTGCAGCTTGTGGGCTCTAGTTCCCTGACCAGGGATTGAACCCTGGCCCCCTACATTGGAAGCACGGAGTCTTAACCACTGGACCACGAGGGAAGTCCCTATAAGGCAGTCTTAAACACTAGATGTATTTAATTTTCTGTACTCTTTTAGAAAAAATAAATAAGAAAAAGTTACAATTCCTTCTGCATATTCTGTAACCACAATAGTAAATATTTATAACTACATTTACAACATTTAAAGTAAAGTATCCAGATAGGAATCTTGGACAAAAAAGCTCTTTTTACCTGGAACCAAACTTTCATTGTATATCCAAGGAGGCATTCTGGGCTGAACAGGATCCTGTGAGGGAAATACTCCCACACCTAAGAAGTTAAAGAACATTATCTAATGTATATACTGGTCCATGTAGCAGATGGGGAAATCACACTGTGTCATGGTTTTTTTATAAGAAGAACACTGGAGACACTAAAAAACAAAAGTCACCAACACAACTAAAATTTGGTTTCTAAGCAACTCTTGTACACCTATGTCCTAAGGTGTAAACTAAAAATAAACAAAAAAATATCCCTAAGATGTACAAAATCAATATTCTGGATCATATGAGGCTTGTGCCAGTCACATATATTACAAATTATAGACAAAAACATGAGAGATGCCAGTTTAAAGATTACATACGCAAAAAAAAAAAAAGCCCAAGCTTCACTTGCAGCCTTTAATAACACTTCTTTGCAAAGTCTGATTTTTTAAAATCCTGAATATGACACTGCTGCCTTAGATGTATAGCATTTTTGTTTAAAATTTTTGTTTTTCACTTTGTCCTGCAAAATAGCCTCCAAAAGTTTGCCTCCTGGGCTGCCCACATTGTAATTCATCTCTGCAAGTGGAGTTTATAAAAATGTGGATCTAATTTAGGCAGCGGTGTGTACAATTAATTTCAGAGAAGCAAAACTATATTCTCATTGGTGACTTTTCCAGTTAAATTTTAACTTTTCAACCTTATAGAAGAACAGAAAGTTTAAGAGGGGGAAAAAGTTTTTTATAAAATAAAAGGCGAAGAAATTTTAAATCAGGAATGATTCCGATTAAAAAAACTGGTTATCGAAATTTTTTTAAAAGGAATAACAGTGTGTTGAAAGAATTCAGAGCAAAATTGTAGGGGTTAATTAGAGAAAGGAATGCATTAAATATATTTTAAGCAAAATTTCGATTAGCAAAATCAAGCAGCATTCATTTTAAGATTAACGCCTAAGGTGTTAGCATTTGAGCAACATTTGGTTAAATGAACTTTTTGCTGAATATTTCATGAGCTCACCACTCTCTTCAATGGACAGGTTTTGGTCTGAAGTCTTTTCTGCCTCTGCGGTAGTGGTACCACTTACACGTCCATCTACAGCACCCCCGTTATTGGCCGTTAAACTGGGATGGTTCTTACTGGAACCTGGGCCTATGGCTTTGTGCCCAACTTCAGAAGTATTTAATTTAATTTGTTCCTGCCCAGATGTACTTATATCACAAGATACTAGGAGCTTCTCCTCCAAGGAAGGGCCTAAACAAACAGCATGAAGGATTATTTGTATATAACTGCAAGCTTCTAATTTTTCAACCATCCATCTCCACCCCCCCAATTCTAAAGGGAAGGCCCTGCCACATATAATATAAATTTTGAAATAATTCAAGTCCACACGTTTGTCTAGGGCTTGAGACACTTTAGCGATTTTAGAGAACTTAAACATCATTATCTACTTTGATTCTCAGGAATTCTGTGAGACAGTAGGTAGAATGGTATAGTGGAAGGTGTTCTACCTTAGAAATCTGGTGACCTACACAAGATACAGACACTTCTACCAGCTATCGCCTATTTCTTCATCTGTCAACCGAGAACGTGCAGACGAGCACATGTCTGCTAGGACCCCTCTCAGCACTGTTCTGTGCCTCAAGACACAGTAACTACCTCCCGCCCCCACAAGTGATAAAACTGAGGTACAGAAATGTTTAAAGGTTGTCCAGGACAAACTGATAGTAAATGGAGAACCTGGGCTTCTGACCCCAACGTGCTTTATCACAGAGAGCACCTTCTAAAGCAGCTTTCCCTGGCTCATTACTCTTAAGAAAATGACGGTGGTGATTCCCCCAAACAAGAGTCATCTCCTGAAGAAATCAGTGTGTTCTTAAAGTTCTAAGGTGGTTTAAATAGGTCCTAATTTAGGAGCAGATGTTTCCAATCACTCTTCCAGAATGTGAAGCCCCCAGAATTAAAAAAATCTATATTCTTACTTTGGTGAATTTCAATAGTACTCATATATTCAGGCACATGTTTCTGTGCCAACATCACTGTATTATTCTACTTATACAAGTGAAATAAATTATCCTAGATTATTTTAAAAATACTTTCATTAATAGTCTAGTAGTTACGTGCTTTCTGCACATTGTATGAGGCTGAAACAGTAGAGAAATAAGGAGTTTGCCCAGGGACACCACATAAGGCAACAGACACTGGACTCTGACCTGGAGGGATATACTGTGCTCCAGCCTTCTGAGCATGCAACTGGCCAAGTGGGGCGGTGGGGTGGAAAGACTGAAAAGGCTGGGAAGTGGAAGAAGGACCACATGTGGGAGCTTCAACAGGCCCCTGCATAAAGTCACTGAATTCTTCTTCATCAAGAAAGGCTGGTGATGGGGAGACAGTTTTAGCAGAATGAGATGATGTGGGATAATCTGCAAAATGGAAAATGGCAATGAAACACACAGAAATGAAAATCAACAGGGGAAAAGAAATTAAGATATAGTATAACCCCAAAAGAATATACTGAAACATGAATAGTGGAGGTGAATAAGAAATAACATGTAACAACAAACAGAATCATACAATGAATGCAAAACACTTTGATGTCTATTTACAAACAATTTTTTAGTCTTTTTTTTTAAAACATCTTTATTGGAGTGTAATTGCTTTACAATGTTGTGTTACGTTTCTGTTGTGTATAACAGTGAATCAGCTATATGCATACATACATCCCCATATCCCCTCCCTCTTGCGCCTCCCTATCCCACCCCTCTAAGTGGTCACAAAGCACCGAGCTGATCTCCTGTGCTATGCAGCTGCTTCCCACTAGCTATCTATTTTACATTTGGTAGTGTATTTATGTCAATGCTACCCTCTCAGTTCGTCCCAGCTTACCCTTTCCCCTCCTTGTGTCCTCAAGTCCATTCTCTACATCTGCGTCTTTATTCCTATCCTGCCCCTAGGTTCATCAGAACCATTTTTTTTTTTAGATTCCATGTATATGTGCTAGCATACAGTATTTGCTTTTCTGACTTACTTCACTCTGTATGACAGACTCTAGGTCCATCCACCTCACTACAAATAACTCAATTTCATTTTTAGTCTTTTTTAAAAAGAGGTTTTATAGCTATTTTGCTCAAAAACAGAAAAATGTAAAACTCAAAATTTCTTTCCTTCTTTCATTAAGTTAGCACTTATTTTTTTTCCTTGAGACCACTAATAATTTACATCAAAGTGGTGATTATTTTTGGAATTCAATTGATCTATTTATCTGGATAATATTTTCTCAAACCAATATAAATAAGAGAACCTACCTATATGCTGCTGAATACATTTTAGACAGATATATACTGATGATTACATTTCATTATGCCAGTAAAAAACAGTGCGTGACACACACTTGTAATTTTTGATAAATCATGCCTAATCCATACACTTAGCATAGTTCATATTTCATATGAGGATGAAACTTACTGTGTGGGGAATGAAAATTACAAAGGCAACAAGAACATCAAACATATTACCAAAGTGATATTTTCTTGTGAAAAGCATCAAAATTAGGACATCATAAAGTGCTAAGTCAAATAACTCAACAGCCAATTTAAGAAAGTAAACCCTAAGAGCTATGTTTAAAAGATCTTTGCCTCTAAAAGATATAAACATCACTGTGGCTTTTTACTGTTAAATATGAGATTCACTTATGTAATAAACCTTCTCTACAGGGATTATGTTTAATACTAGGCTCATTAACAATACTATTATTGTTGCTTCTTCACATTTTTAACTTCTCTGAATTGCTTTAACATTTACTAAAGTCTAATGTTACAAGGAGCAGTCTTTTTTAAAAAAGGCTCTCATTTGAAAAATGGGGACACTATGTTTTTCTCTTTTGGACCCTTCTCTTTTGGATCCATGAAATAAAGGCTGGAAGCATTAAAGTTCTATGAAAGATGCAAAATGAATATGCAAAATTACTGCCTTAATGAATTTTGTTTAAAAAAAGCCATGTCATAATGAATCCCAACCCTCCCAATAATGGTTACTGAGAGTGTGTATTTAAGCTCTCAATTTGGGTTCTCAGATCAGTACTGGTAGAAAATAGTAACAATGCAAAACTGACAGCTACTATGGATATAGTAGCTGACTGTTTAGGCTAAACCAACTTTTTTCCTTTTCTTTCTTTTTTTTTAGGCTAAAAATTTCTTTGTATTTGACTGGAATTATGTTAATTCTATGTGGTATATATTTTGGCTTAGAAACTCTTGTAGCTATATATATATATATGATTAATAAGAAGTATAAAAATTATGTGATACAGTTTGTATATTCAATATTTTAAGATAAACAGTCTATGGGCGTTTATGCCCCTGGCGGTAAAAAGGCTGGAAACTTTTTACATACTTTAGGCCTAGGTTTAAGACCCTAGCTGGAGAAGCTCTGGAAATTCCTTGGGCTTGCTTCAAAAAAATATTTTTCTAGCGAAGCATGAAGCAGTTAACTAGGAACAGCTAACTGCACGCATGTTGACTGAACTCAAGAGATTACTTGAACATCAAAACACCAATTTATTACTTACAATGAAGTTGTTAAACCATACCGTTGTCCAAAGGGGGCATTCTATATGGATAGAACAGTATGTGACCTAACAATGACCATTCCTCTCTGCCTTCTTCTCCTTTATCTAAGTTCCATGCTGGGTCCAGTTTTACCATTCCAATGACTATACTTAAATGACTTACTGACTAGCTTATTCAGCTTGTAATTTTCATTTTTAGGTATGTTTTTCCTTTCTGAACTCATTCTGATTGCTAATATCCATTCCCTTTTCAATATCAGTATATATTTTACTTTGGGGCATATTTTTGTAACGATAATCTAAGTATATAATCTAGCAAGTGAAATTAATAGCACAGAGGCAAAGCTGTCCCAGAAAGTCAAGAACTCGTTACTCTGCCAATATTAGATTATGCCCTCCTGATATCACCTATAAAAGGTACCTATAAAGGCCGTCAGTGTAATACATGCCTGCAGAAAATAGCACTTGGCTGAATGATTTATGAAAACTATTCACCTATTAATGGTATGTTATTCTTGAAATTAGCTGAGAATAAAATGTCAAAATATCAAATTTTAGAAAAGGATATGGTAACAGTTATGTGAAGTTAAAACTCATTTCAACTGCTAAATGTTTAAAACACATGCAAAAAAACCCCCCAAAAATATCTCTTTATCCTGCTCTATTAGGTACTTTTCTTTTGCTTATTTGATGGTAAATGAAAATAAAAACGACAAAGGAATGTATTTTAAAAACTAAAATTTCACGAGAAATATTATTTAATCCATGACATTTTTTAAATTGGAGTGTAGTTGCTTTACAATATTGTGTTATTTTATATTGTACAGCAAAGTGAATCAGCTATACATACACATATCCTCTATTTTTTGGATTTCCTTCTCATTTAGGTCACCACAGAGCACTGAGTAGAGTTCCCTATGCTATACAGTAGGTTCTCAGTAGTTATCTATTTTATACATATAAATCCATGACTTTTTAAAGGAGTCATTTAGAAAATTTGTAAGTTTCATCACATTGAATAAAATCTGAACTAGTACATCAAAAGTAAAACTACTTTAAAATAATGAGAATGAAATGGTAAACTCCTTTATTACATTTGCTTTTAGTGAATGGACTTTACTAACGTTAACATACTCATTTATACAGAAGATTTACAAGTAAAGTTGTCATACTGACATTTACTAGAAGACAAAGAGGTTTCTTCCTCCCAAGATTGTCTAGACCAGAGCTCTTAACCCACTGTAAATTTTAAAACATCCAAATCTGTACTTAGCTTGAAGGAGGAGTTCAACATTCACTCTCCGCACACACACACAATGGTCAATTAAACACACAGGGACTATAAGTCACCTTCCAACAAAAGAAAATTTTTAAATTAAAACTACCTGGTTTCTTAGGGTGTGATGCTGGAGTAGGGTGCATCTTAGCATCTCTGGAAAACCCATCTAAGTTTCCTTTTATGGCTTCCAAAGCATCATCTCTACTCTTCTCTCCTGTCTGGGAGACAATAAATGTATATATATTTCTTCACTTGTCTCTCACACTACGTCCTAATCCACACAAGTTGAAAGAAAAGTGCATATATTCGTCAACTTACAATATTTTTACCACATACTTCGGATAGTGAATTTTCCAAGTCAGAAAAACATTGACATAAAGCGAAGGCGTGAAACAACACTCTAAAGATTATTAAAAGGCCCATTTAGAAATACTTTAGGCTACAGCTGTTAGATATTAAGTATCCAGTATTAATGCTTCCCAAGAAAAGATTACAAGCATTCCAAAGGTAGAAAACAAGAGTTGAGAAGATAATGGCTGCTATGCCATTCCCTTCAACAATAAAGTATCTTTAAAGAAAAAGAAAAGTCCTTTGCTTTCGGACTTAGACAAAACCAAAACGAATCAACCACAGCCTCAGCTTGCGCTGGTGCCCACGTAACAAAATCCACTAAATGACTGAGAAGAGGCACATTCGGGGGGGTATGCTGTGTGCTGGAATACGTTACCTTGGGTTTCACACTACTCAGAAGTCTGAGCTTTTGCTTCTGCTCTTCAAACTGGCGTCTTTTTCTTTCTTCTTCTAAGAGCTTTTGCTGCTGTTCAAATCGTTTTCTGAAGGAAAAACAATCTAGTAAAGAGCCAGCTTCAGGGATTATCAACTGTTATATTCATATTTCTTCTTTCTAAGTCATCTAGCATTTCTAGAACTAAAAACTTCACTGATAATTATATCTAATTTTCTGAAGACAATCCTATTTCACCACTATATTAATTTCCAAATATATGAAATAAGTCTAAAAAGTGATTTACCTAAATTATAGACGTGAATTTATTTCCTGTCTAATTTGCAAGGGAAGGAGACAACATTTTACATTCAAAGTAATTACAAAAAACAGAGAGGGAGGTAGACGAAATAAAAACACTCTTTGCTCTGCATATAAAAAAGAAACTTCTACTTGAGGAGGCAGTAACATACATGAGAAAGAGCAGTGGTTCTGGGACTCAGGAGGCCCGCACTCGGGTCCAGGTCTTACTGGTAACTGTGTAACCCAGGCTGACACGTGGCTTACTCCTTTGGACCTCACTTTCCCCAGATGTAAAGTCAGAGGATTGAATTACAGGATCTCTAAGGTCCCTTACGGCTTTAAACTTTTAAATAATAAGAGTATATTAAAGAGATTTAAAGGCACCGTAAATGTTTCAGCTTCAAATCTGCACTACAGATCATCTGACAATTTTCAAATTGACTGCTATCATGTATCTTTATCCTTGCATCCTGAGGTCTCTTACTGCTGCTCCTCGGCGAACTGTTTCTGCATGTCTGGAGTGTACTGTGGGCCTGGAGGACGCATTCCTAGGAAAGGTGCTTGTCCCAGGTAAGGCATTCCTCCTGCTGGTATTGGTCCCATTGGTATCCCTGCCTAGAAAAAAACAGACAAAGACTTAAGCTTAAAAAAACACAATTTCGCCTTTTTTCCTTTTTTTTTCCCTTTGGCTGCGCCGTACAGCATGCGGGATCAGTTCCCCAACCAGGGATTGAACCCGTGCCCCCTGCAGTGGAAGCAGGGAGTCTTAACCACTGGACCACCAGGGAAGTCACCACAATTTCTCCTTTTAATTACTACAAAGAAAAACTGTAACTTCCATAAATTTTCTTATTTTTAATTAATGAACTATATAAAGGCATTTTAATAGAATATTTAATATTATTAACAAACTATATAAATGCATTTTAATACAAGATTCAAAGAACACAGGCTAAAAATGAAAAGCTCCCCTTAATATCTTGCCCCTTCCATTTCCTTCATGTCTTCGAGGGGACCACCACTGCTAGAATAGTCTGAGGGTGTGTGTGTAAAATCTTTCAGTCTGTGTGTGTAAGGCTGTGTGTGTGTACAACTCACAAGTTACATCTGGTGAGCTCACTGACCCATACTCTTTGAGAAGAGGCATCATATCTTACATGTCTCTGTATTTCCAGCAATAGATAAGCGCCTGGCATATGGTAGTTATTCCACAAGTGAGATTAAACACGATTTTCCAGTATGTATGATAGGATAATGATTATTTTGATATTCATTATCATAGGCTTGGCTATCCAAACTTTTACAGAAAATATCAATAATAAAAAAAAATCAATAGTAAATGACATATCAATACAACAGTATAAAGTTTACTGAAGTGTCCAGAAGTAAGAATGGTATTACACAACAGCTAACCACAAAATCTAATATGAATAATGATGATGATGATGATGAAAATGATGGCAATGGATAATTTTTACTGAGTGAAAATTCCTCTGTTATTCAACCTTCTCCCTGAAAAGTTCCCCTTCAGTTCCCTAACTTGAAACTTGGCTGTCCCTGGAAGCCCTCTCATTTGGAGATTGCTGCTTTTCTTCCAACATTTCCTGTAGATGGGCAATATTCCTCCTTGCTTCTTCTAAACCCTTTTTCTCCTCTTTTCCTTCAAAAACCTGAACACATTTTAATTTCTTGCCATCAGACTTCATCATTTACTATCCTAACTTGTTTATGTCATCTACTGACCCTTAACTCCCTCACTCTTCAACTAAAGGCTTCAGAACCTTGCTATGGTCCATTCTACTCCCAAACTGCTCTTGGTGACGTCAATAATCATATGGATGACTCATCTAACACTGTGGCCTTTCAGGTCTCCTCATCACAATCATGTCCAACATACCATTTCAGTTTCCCATTCCACGGCCATCTCCCCTGACCATCCACCCCAGTAACTGCATCATCTCCAAAATCTTGATTTTAAACATCCCAACACTTGACCACCACCTTCTATCCTTCCAGCCTTCCAGCTCATGTACTCCAGCAATTCTCTTATTTCATTAATACCTCCCTCCCATCCATTAATCTTACCACTTTCCCACTGTCCATCATCCTCATCACGTCCTCACTTCTCTTCTTGTTCAGCTTAGACTCCAGGATTCAATATTAAATGCCTCTGTAAACATCCTTAGCTCCCTTACCTCTGGCTTCCTTGGTATGGTCTCCTGGGAAACCTCATTCCTGGTTAGTCAACTAATCACCTTCTCTTATCCTTACAACCAAACCATTTAACCTTGCTGGAGAAAAAAACCTTGATGACTCACCTTAAATTCCTGACTACAGATCTCAAATGGATCCCCAACGCAGGAGTCTTATGAGGACTCCTACTATGTAAGATTTCAACCCTTTGACATTTCTTGAGATTTGCTATGGCCCAGCATATTTCAATTTTAATAAATATTCCATGTTTGCTTAAAAAGAAAGTGTATTTTGCAATTGTTGGGAACAGTGTCCTATTTATCCACTAGTCAAGCTTGTTAAGAAGGTTGTTTAAACATGTATCTTTACTGATTGTGGATTTGTCTATTTCACCTTGTTTTTGTGTCAGTTTCTGTCTTATACATTTTGAGGCCAGGTTATTAGGTGCATACAAACTGTTAATCTTTCTGGTGAATTTAATCTCTCATCAAAATGAAATATCCTCTTTACCTCCAGGCTTTTAAGGCTTTTTGCCTTCAAGTATATTTTGTCTGATTTTTCTTTAACAGAAATCATGTTACTGTTTCCCTCAAATAAAAAAAGTATTTCTTTTGAACTTATCCAAAATACCTTCTTGTTCTGAACCTTTACTGAGACAGTGGAAGATTGTTTTAAGGTCTAGAAGTAATATAATATGTGTAAAGCACCTACAACACTGTCTAGTACATATGAGTAAATAACAGCTACGACAGAAATAATTATCTTTATACATTAGAAATATACTTTATACATTAGAAACAATACTAATGACAGAACAGAACACTTTCAAAAACAGTAAAGATTCAACTTTTTTCTGAAACAAAATAAGATTCCTCAAGCAAATACAGAATTAAGCAACTAGATAAGAAAAAAGAACACAATAGTTATAGGTATCATTTTACTGTGTTCCTCCCATATGTCAGCTATAGAACTAGGCATTTACATACATTATTCTCAATATATGTGTAAGATCATCAGAATTAGGGATATTTCCGATAATGATCAATAAGAAGACCTTAGTAATAACACTTATGAAGCCTGTACTATGTTCCAGGGACTTTTCTAAGTGCTTTACATGTATTAATTAATTTAATCCTTACAACAAATCTATGCAGTAGGTGCTACTATTATTCTCATTTTACAGATGAGGAAATTGAAGCAGAAAATAGTTAAGTATCTCACTCATTACTGGCAAGTGTCAGAGCCAGGATTAGACCCAGGCAGCTTCTGGTCCCCAAATCCATGTTCTCCATCATTATGCTATGCTCCCTCTCCAGCTACCAACAACCACCATAAAATTCAAAATTAAAATTTAAAAAAAATTTTTTTTTCTGTTTCTATTCATGTGCTCAGACACATACCTGCTCAATAAATACTAGCAGCCTGTAAGGCTTATGAATGGTTTCTAGTACTTTACAACTGGAATTACAAGTAATATTGCTTAATTACTAACACTCCCTATTCTAAATCTTGGGTAGTAATGGCTATGCATACTTATTTTTAATCACACTGTGGTTCTCTTGCTGCTAAAAATTAGTGCCAGAGTCCTAGTATTACATTTCTTTTTTTCCCCCCAATCTATAATTTAATCAGTTCCTTATTCTTTCCAGTTTTATTGAGATGTAACTGACATATAATATTGTATGAGTTTAAGGTGTGCAACCTGTTGATTTGATCCACTTATATACTGCAAAATGATTAACACCATAGCATTAGCTAACACCTCTGCCATGTCACATAATTACCATTTCTTTTTTGTGGTAGGGGATTAAAATTTCTTTTTAAATTTTGACTCAGTTTACTCAAGGCACACAAAACACAAAAGAAACCACCCAAATCATATAGGCTAAAAGACAAAATGAGACATTCCACAAAAATAACAAAGAATGAAAGAAGGTGTTATTATGCATATTACCTTTCTATTTACACAATTCTTTTCTTCAAGAAGATTCAAACTTGCTAAATGGCATTTTGTATTTCTCCTTCGCCTGAAAAGTAACTTTATACATTTCATAGAGTCTAATTTTATACATTCTTTTGAAATCTAGATAAACCAAAAGGTTAAGAGACACGAATCCTTAGCTATACAGTGAGTGAATAACACAGCAAAAGAAATAACTCAGAAATCTGAGATACATCCAATAAACTACTAAGAAGACTAAAAGATAAAGAAGTTCACCCCAAGTTGAAGGATACTGAAGGCTACTGAAGATCTGAGTAAGTGGAGAGGTACAACAGTAAGACTAAAAGAGTAAAAATGTCAATTTCTTTTTTTTTTTAAATTTTTATTTATTTTTATTTTTGGCTGCCTTGGGTCTTTGTTGCTGTGCGCAGGCTTTTCTCTAGTTGTGGTGAGCGGGGGCTACTCTTCGTTGTGGTTCCCGGGCTTCTCATTGGGTGTCTTCTCTTGTTGCAGAGCATGGGCTCTAGGCACATGGGCTTCAGTAGTTGTGGCATTCGGGCTCAGTAGTTGTGGCTCGCGGGCTCCAGAGCGCAGGCTCAGTAGTTGTGGTGCACGGGCTTAGCTGCTCCGCAACATGTGGGATCTTCCCAGACCAGGGCTCGAACCCGTGTCCTATGCACTGGCAGGCAGATTCTTAACCACTGCTCCACCAGGGAAGTCCCCAAAATGTCAATTTCAATCAAAATCACGACAGGTTTTATATGGAATTTGACAAGCTTATCTCAAAATTTATACTGAAGGGGACGTGACCATGAATAGCTATAATTCTTTAAAAGAAAAAGGAGGATCCACACCACCAGATATCAAGGCTTATCTTGGGCTAGAAGAATTAAGACAGTAAGATGTTTATTGATGTAGAGATAGACAGGAATAGCAATGGGACAAACAGAAGAGCTCAAAAACTAATCCAAAGCATATAAAGAAATTTGATATTACAGGAGTAATCTTAGAAATCAACAGGTAAAGAATGGGCTGCTGGGCTTTCCTGGTGGCACAGTGGTTAAGAACCCGCCTGCCAATGCAGGGAACACAGGTTCGAGCCCTGGTCCGGGAAGATCCCACATGCCGCAGAGCAACTAAGCCCCTGCGCCACAACTACTGAGCCTGCGCTCTAGAGCCCACGAGCCACAACTACTGAAGCCCGTGCCTAGAGCCCGCAAGCCACAACTACTGAAGCCCATGCCTAGAGCCTGTGCTCCACACAAGAGAAGCCACCACAGTGAATAAATAAATTAAAAAAAAAAAAAAAAGAATGGGCTGCTGAGAGGAATTCCCTGACAGTCCAGTGGTTAGGACTCCACACTTCCACTGCAGGGGGCATGGGTTCGATCCCTTGTCGGGGAACTAAGATCCCACATGCTGCACAAAAAAGAATGGGCTATTGATAAATGGTTTGGGGGACAACTGTCTACTCAAATGGAAAATAATAAAATTAGACCCTTCAGCCTCACACTGATACCAAAGAACAATTCCAGGTAGGTTAAGGACCTATATATAAAAAGAAACTTTAAATTTTTAATAAGAAAATACAGGAGAATATCATTATTATCTCAGGGTAGGATTATGTCTTAGATGAGACACGAAAAGCTCAAACCATAAAAGAAATGATTTATCCATCTGACTTAACTTCTACAAAACATGACACCATAAACAAAATTAAAAGCCAAGCCAAAGTCTAGAAGGAGATATTGACAGCACAAATAACCACAAAGGTTAGAATCCAGAATATATAATGAACACTTAGACATCAATAAAACCAAAACAAAGAGCAAAAAATTGAAAGCAACTTAAATGTCCATCAATAGAAGAATATATATTCATGCAATGGAATACTACTAGTAGCTATATGAACAAACTTGGCATCATTCCACAACTGGGATAAATCTTGGAGAAAAACGATGTTAAAAGAAGAAATCAAATGCAAAAGGGAACACACTTATGTAAAATTTTAAAACCTAGAAAATATTATATAACATTCATGAATATACAAACATTTAAAAAAGTACAAAATACATACGGAAACAATAAAAAGTGAATTCATGATAGTGATAACTATCTTTGGAAAAGTAGAGGAAAAAATTATACCTATATTGTTAAAGTCTTTTAAAAAATGTGAAGCAAATATGGCGGGTTAAAACTTGATAAAAGGATGACATGACTGTTTAAGTAGAAAATCGAAAGGAATCTACACAAAAATTCCTAGAACTAATAAGTGAGTTCAGCAAGGTTTCAGTTTACAAGACAAATACACAGAAATCAATTTGTATTTCTATATACTAGCAATGAACACATTAACACAGAAATTAACAATATAATGCCATTTACAATTACTCAAAAGAATGAAATACTTAGATGTAAATCTAACAAAACATTTACAAGACTTGTATGCTGAAAACTATACAATGCTGATGAAGAAACCAAAGAAGACCTAAAAAAATGGAGAGACATACCATGTTCATATATTGAAAGAATCTTCATATTAAAGATGTCAATTTCCCCCAAGTTGATACAAAGGTTTAATATAATTCCTACCAAAACTCCAGCAAGAGCTTTTGTAGATCTAGACAACATTATTCTAAAATTTTATGGAAAGGCAAAGGAACTTAGAAAAGTTAAAACAATTTTGAAAATAATAATAACAACGTGAGAGGAATCAGGCTTCTATAGCTAATGAGATTGAACCAGTAATGAAAATCTCCCAACAAAGAAAAGCCCTGTCCTGATGGTTTTGCTGGTGAATTATACCAAACATTTAAAGAAGAAATAAAAGCAGTTCTTCTCAAACTTTTCCAAAACATTGAAGAGGAGAGAGGTTATGCTAAGGCCAGCATAATCCTGGTACCAAAGCCAGACAAAGACACTACAAGAAAAGAAACTACAGATCAATATCCCTTATGAACACTAATGCAAAAATCCTCAACAAAACACCAGCAATCAGAATTCAGCAGCATAGTAAAAGGACTATAAACCATGACCAATTGGGATTTATTCTTGTAGTGCAAGGCTGGTTCAATATATGAAAAATGATCCATGTAAATACCACATATTCATTTCAATGGATGCAGAAAAAGCATTTGACAAAATACAACTGCATTTCATGACAAAAAACACTCAACTAACTAGGAACAGAAAAAAATTACCTCAACACAATACAGGTTATATATGAAAAACCCACTGTGAACATCATACTCAAAGGTGAAAGACAGAAAGCTTTTTCTCTAAGATCAGAAATAGGGCAGGGGGGGACTTCCCTGGTGGTTCAGTGGTTAAGACTCCATGCTTCCACTGCAGGGGGCACGGGTTCGATCACTGGCTAGGGAACTAAGATCCTGCATGCTGCGCGGCGTGGCAAAAGGAAAAAAACGAAATAGGGCAGGGATGCCCACTTTTACCACTTCTATTCAAAATAGTAGTGGAAGTTCTAACCAGAGCAATTAGGGAAAAAAAGGAATAAAAGGCATCCAAGTTATAAAGGAAGAAGTATATGATCTCTGCAGATGATATGATCTTATTTGTAGAAAATCATAAAGACTCCACAAAAAAGCTGTTAGAACTAATAAATGAATTCAGCAAGGGGCAGGATACAAAGTCAACACACAAAAATCATGAGCCAACCTCGCTACAGGGGTGTGGGAGCCAAAAGAGGTGAAGGAATGTCAGCAGAAACAATTACTCTTCCCACCAAAAAGAAAAGGCATAAAATGCTCAAAATTAAATGAAAAATGGACTGTTCTAGAACTTAGAGAAATAATATTGTTCAAATATTAAATTGAAACAAAATAAAGCTTTCAGATTGTATTTCTCCCTAAGCACTAAGAAAGTGAGGTATGTACCACTAGAAAAAACTTGACATTAAAATAATGTTTTTAAATCACGTGCATTTCTATACACAAAAAATGAACATCCAAAAAGGAAATTGCAAAAACAATTCCATTTACAATAGCATCAAAAACAACAACAACAACAACAAAAACTTAGGAACTAACTTAACCAAGGAGGTGAAAGATTTATCCAATGAAAACTACCAAAAACTGCTGAAAGAAATGAAAGAAGTCATAAATAAATAGAAACACAATGCATGCTTCATGGATTGGAAGACTTAATATTGTTAAAATGTCAATATTACCCAAAGCAAACTACAAAAGCAATCCCTATAAAAATCCTGATGACATTTTTGCAGAAATAGAAAAACCCATCCTAAAATCCATACTCAATGGGACTTCCCTGGTGGCACAGTGGTTAAGAATCCACCTGCCAATGGAGGGGACGTGGGTTCAAGCCCTGGTTCGGGAAGATCCCACATGCCGCGGAGCAACGAAGCCCGTGCACCACAACTACTGAGCCTGCGCGCCACAACTACTGAGCCTGTGTGCCTAGAGCCCGTGTTCCACAACAAGAGAAGCCACCACAATAAGAAGCCCGCATACCGCAACAAAGAGTAGTCCTTGCTCTCCGCAGCTAGAGAAAGCCCACGTGCAGCAATGAAGACCCAACACAGCCAAAAATAAATAAACAAAATATTAAAAAAAGAAATTTAAAAAAGAAAGAAAACAGTATACCAAGTCCTCAAAAAAAATTAAAAAAATAAAATAAAATAAAATTCATACTCAAGGGACCCTGAATAGCCAAAACAATCTTGAAAAAGAAGAAAACTGGAGGACTCAGGCTTTCTGATTTCCTGCTACAAAACTACAGTGATCAAAACAGTAATGGTACTTGCATAAAGGCATATAGACCAATGGAAAAGAATAGAAAGCCCTGAAATAAACCCTTGCATATATGGGTCAAAATGATTTTTGACAAACGTACCAAGACCATTCTATGGGTAAACGACAGTCTTTTCAACAAATGGCGGTTTTCAACAAAATTGGACCCTTACCCAACACCATATACAAAAATTAACTCCAAATGTATCAAGAACCTAAATGTAAGACCTAAAACAATAAAACTCTCAGTAGAAAACATAGAACAGAAACTTCATAATACTGGATTTGGCAATGCTTTCTTGAATATGACACCAAAGGCACAGGCAACAAAAGAAAAAATAGACAAGTTGGACTTCATGAAAATTTAAAAAATCTGTATATTAAGAGGCACAATACACAGAGTAAAAAGGCAGCCCACAGAATGGGAGATAATATTTACATATTACATATATGATAAGGGGTTAACATCCAAAATATATAGGAAACTCCTAAAACTCAACAACAAAAAATTCAGTTCAAAAATGGGCAAAGGGGGTTCCCTCGTGGTGCAGTGGTTAAGAATCCGCCTGCCAATGCAGGGGACACGGGTTCGAGCCCTAATCCAGGAAGATCCCACATGCTGCAGAGCAACTAAGCCCGTGTGCCACAACTACTGAAGCTTGCACGCCTAGAGCCCGTGCTCCACAACAAGAGAAGCCGCCGCGATGAGAAGCCTGTGCACCTCAATGAAGAGTAGCCCCTGCGCGCCACAACTAGAGAAAGCCCGCGTGCAGCAACGGAAGACCCAACACAGCCAAAAATAAATAAATAAAATAAATTTTTTTAAAAAAAGGGCAAAGGAACTGAACAGACATTTCTCCAAAAATATACAAATGGCCAATAAGCACATGAAAAGATACTTAACATCACTAATCATTAGGGAAATGCAAATCAAAACTATAATGAGATACCACCTCACAACCATTAGTATGGATCCTATCAAAAGAACAGAAAATAAGTGTTGGCGAGGATGTGGAAAAATTGGAACTCTTTTATATTGCTGGTGGGAATAAAATGGTACAGTTGCTGTGGAAAACAGTATGGAGGTTCCTCAAAAAATTAAAATAGAATTACCATATGACCCAGCAATTCCATTTCTGAGTATATACCCAAAAGAATTGAGAGCAGAGTCTAAAAGAGATATTTTTACACCCGTGTTCATAGCAGTATTAGTCACAACAGCTAAAACATGGACTCAACCCAAGTGTCCAAAGACCAATGAATGGATAAGCAGTGTCATATATACATACAATGGAATGTTAGTCTTAAAAAGGAAGGAAATTCTGCAATATGCTACAACATGGGTAAACCTTGAGCACATTATGCTACGTGAAATAAACCAGTCACAAAAAGACAGATACTGTATGATTCTACTTACATGATATACTTAGAGTAATCAAAATTATAAAGACCTAGGGACTTCCCTGGCAGTTCAGTGATTAAGACAAAGCGCTTCCAGTACAGGGAGCGCAGGTTTGATCCCTGGTCAGGGAACTAGGATCCCACATGCCGTGCAGTGCGGCCAAAAAAAACCCCCAAAACCCAAAAAACATAAAGACCTAAAGTATATAATGGTGGATGCATGGGGCTGAAAGGAGGGAAAAATGGGGAGTTACTGTACAATAGGTACAGAGTTTCAGATTTACAAGATGAAAAGAGTTATGAGGATGGATGGTGGTAATGGCTGCACAACAATGTGACTGTATTTAATACCACTGAACTGTATACTTAAAAATGGTTAAGGTGGTAAACTTTATGTTATGTGTATTTTACTGCAATAAAGTTGGACAAAACATGGGAGGAATCAGTCTTACATAGCTACTGTAATCAAGACTAGTAGACACATAAGTCAATGGAACAGAACAGAGAACCTAGAAAAACACTCACATAAACATGCCCAACTGATTTTGACAAAAATACAAAAGCACTCTGATGGAGGAAGGACAGCCTTTTCAACAAATGGTACTGGAGCAACTGGACATCCATTGGGAAAAAAATAAACCCCAACCAAAGTTTCATACCTTGTACAAAAACTAACTCAGAATGGATCGTGTACTTAAATGTAAAATGCAAAACTTTTAGAAAAAATAAAAAAAAATCAGAAAAATCTTCAGGATCTAGGGCAAGGTGAAGAATTCTCAGACTTATACCAATGCATGTTTTATAAAGTGAAAAACTGATAAATTGGATTTCATCAAAATTAAAAATTTTTTCTCTGAGAAGGACCTTGTTAAGAGGATGAAAAGACAAGTGCTATGGTCTGAATGTTTGTGTCTCCCCCTAACTCATATGCTGAAATTCTAACTCCCAAAGGTGATGGTATTAGTAGATAGGGCCTTTGGGAAGTGATTAGGTCGTGAGAGACGAAGCCTCATGAATGGGATTAGTGCTCTTAAAAACAGATTCCCCCCCCCAAAAAAAACCAAAAACAAAACAAAAACAAAAACAGATCCCACAGAGCTCCCTAGTCCCTTCCCCCCTGGGAGGATACAACTAAAAGTCTGTGACCTGGAAGAGGGTCCTCACCCGACTATACTGGCACTCTGATCTTGGACTTCCAGCCTCTAGAACTGTGAAAAATAAACTTCTGTTGTTTATAAGCTACCCAACCTCTGGCGTTTTGTTATAGCAGCCTGAACAGACTAAGACAACAAGCTACAGACTGGAAGAAAATATGTGCAACTCAACAGTAAAATAACAAAAAAATCCAACTAGAAAATGAACAGAAGACAGGAAGGGACATTTCGCTGAAGAGAATGTAATGATGGCAAATAAGCACATGAAAAGATGTCCAGCATCATTAGTGTTAAAGAGAAACCAATATGGAGGCTGCACTTTGAATATACCCCTAGACCAAAGGCTCACAGTAACCAAAATGTAACACTGTCCTAAGTTCCCCCAAATGCTGACTCTGACTTTAAACAAAACCTAAGCATTCTTCATGTCAGTATGACCTTACAGTTTCCTAGCTAATCAGCTACAAACAAGTAAGCTTAGCAATGAAAAGGAAAGTAAGTTTCTAGAAAGTCATCACAGTAGAAGACAATGTACTCATTCATGTTTCTAATTAACTGTATGTAACTGCTGAGAGCACTTGCGGCTTGAGGTCTCCCTGTTGGGGAATAGTTTGTTTCTTGCCCAATAAAATACCCATATCAAGTAAAGCTCCTTGAATTTTCTTTTGACATTAGTCATTGGGGAAATGCAAATTAAAATCATGAAATATCACAACACACCTATCAGAATGGCTAAAATAAAAAATAACACCACCAAATGCTAACAAAGATGCAGAGAAACTGGATCACTCATATATTGCTGGTGAGAATGTAAAAGGGTACAACCACTCCAGAAAACAGTTTCTGTAAAAACTAAACATCCAAATACCATGCCACCCCACACTCCTGGGCGTTAATCCCAGAGAAATGAAGCCTTATGTTCACACAAAAACCTCTATTTGTCATAGCTAAAAACTAAAAACAGCCCAGACGTCCTTCAATGGGTAAATGGTTAAACAGACAGTAGTATATACAATAATGGAATATTATTCAGCAATAAAAATGAAGTACATGCAACAACTTAGATGAATTTCAAGGGAATTATGCAGAACAAAAAAAAACCCAATCTCAAAAGGCTAGTGATTCAATTTAGGTAACATTGTTGAAATCACATAATTATAGAAATGGGAAACATATTAGTGATTGACAAGGGTTGGGGGGGGTATGAAGTGGGAGGGAGATGAATTTTGTTGCAAAATGTCAACATGAGGTGATCCCTGGGGTGATGGGAATGCTCGGTATCTTGACTGTATCAATGCCAACATCCCAGCTGTGATATTATACTGTAGTTCTGCAACTTGTTACCACGGGGGGAAACAGGGAAAGATTTCTTTGTATTATTTCTTACGTACATGTGTACAGACATTTACCTCAAAATTAAAAGTTTAACAAAAAATGTTTTGATAAAGCTGTGCAATTGGCTCACACATGTTCATCATATAGTCTATTCTTCCCTATATACTTGAAATATTTTGAATAATAACTTTAAAATTTATTCTAAATCTTGTGAAGTGTGTTCTTTTTATGAGTTTTGGGGAGTGGAGGGCTATGCGGCAACCAAGACTAATTTTCATCTTTGACTTTTATCTGAAAGTGCACCCCTCAAACATTTAAGGGGTGACTAAAGAATAATGGGTATTCCTCATACATGTCTGTGGTTGGTTAAGGTCATTAAGTTTGAGGGAAAAAAATAAGATCTGAATGAGTTTCTCCTTTAAGAACAGTGAGCAGCTTCCAAGCAGTATTAATGCCTGTCAGCAAGAAAAAAGGTTAAAGAAAAAGATTTTGGCTTCTTTACTTTAGAACCATTAATCCTAAACTCCTGATATTCAGGGAAATTATTTGGGTGATATCAAATCTGGTAGTTCACTTTCTTATTGTTTTCTACATGTTAGAGATCCTTATTGTTTTTGGTTGTTTCAAACTCTTTAAAAAATTTTTTAGATAATTACGCAAGTTATAAAACAATGTTTAGTGTGAAAATTAATGATTTTAAAATTGTGGGCATTCCCTGGAGGTCCAGTGGTTAGGACTCTGCGCTTTCATTGCTGAGGGCACGGGTTCAATCCCTGGTCAGGGAACTAAGATCCCACAAGCCGCCGGGGGTGGCCAAAAAAAAAATTGTATCAGTTGTTAAGATTCAGTGGTAAACTACAGGAAGAGTGGTGACGAGGGGGAGCTCTGTCTTAAGTGAACGTGAGACGTGGAGGGAGGGCAGGAGTGGAGGGACTGGCTGGGTGTGCATCTGCTTATTTTGCAAAAAGAAACACGGAAAGGAGAAACCGTAAAGTGACACCTCAGATCTTTTCTTAATTAAGGTAAAATATGCATAAAATAGACCTTTTAAGCCATTTTTAAGTGTACAGTTCACTAGCATTAAGTATCTTCACACTGTTGCGCCACTGTTGCTACCATCCATCTCCAGAACTGTTTTCATCCCCCAGACTGAAACTCCGCCCCCAATTAAACAACAACTCCCCATTCCCCCTTCCAGCCCTGACAGTCACCATTCTACTTTCCATCTCTATGAATTTGACTACTATAGGTATCTCAAATAAATGGAATTATATTAAAAAAAAAAAAAAAAAAGATTCAGTGGTAAATTTACTAAATCTTAATTAGAAACACATGGTATTCTTTGGTAGATTGTTTCCAATTACTTGCTGCCCTTACTATAAGATGACACATCCCTATGTGGTGTGCATTCCTCCTGGTATACTCTCCTAATGATGCTTTTGGGTCATACTACTTTGTGAGAAGTGACTGATGAATCCTGTCTTTGAGAGAAAGCTTTAAAAGCCATCACAGGGTTTGGCCATCTCTGGGATGTCCTTGGTAAGGGTCTCACAATAAAGAGAACATGGAGCTGAATCCGCTAACTCATAAAGGACACGTATCATAAATGAGAAATAAATCTGTTTCTGTAAGTCACTGAGACTTGGGGATTTTTGTTTCTGTAGCATAACCTAGTGAAAGCTGAGTAACTTGGACTTAAAACCTACAAAACCTCAATTTATTCCTATTTTCTTCTTACTGGAGGTGAATAAAGAATGATTTGGAAGTTTTCCTAAATCTTTACATACAACATAGAAGCTTTATTTGCTTAAATGACTTTGACATGACAATGGTTTAAACTTAAAATTCTGATTGCTAACTCCCAATATTATTTAGAAGTTATATACATGTGCTATTATACTAATATATACATAAAACATGCAGGAATAGAAAATATTAAATAATTAGGTAAAAATGAAATATATGGCACTTAAAATATTAATAGTACAAAATCCTTTTGTTCTGGTTTATTTGTGAATGATTTTTTTCTTTTTCTTTCTTTTTTTTTTTTTCAATAATATAACACTTTGGATTCAGCCAAAGATCTGACTCCTGGATTCAGTTTACTTGGTTTAAATAGGTATCATGGCTGAAGAAGATAATTTACCAATGTGGATAAAGCCCATTCCTTAGGCTGTACTTATTAATTAAATCATGATACCATCAATTTCACTCACCAATTCTAAAACCAAAACAAAAGCAAAACAAAACAACCTTATTTGCTTTAATCTACACTATCTACGATCACGACCAGTTATGCAGGGACACACGCTCAGCATGCTAGCAGGAAAATTCTCTACAATTCCCCTGCGACTCTCATTCAGATTCCCATTTATGTCTCGTTTTAAGTGTTATTAATTTTTACCTAAACTCTCCCTTTTTTTAAATATAAAATTTACAGAAAATTTGGAAGAACAACAGTATAATATATATTTTTTGTTTTATTTTTAAATTTTTTGGCTGTGCCTAGGGGCTTGCAGGATCTTAGTTCCCTGACCAGGGATTGAACCCGCGCCCTTGGCAGTGAAAACATGGACTCTTAACTACTGGACCATCAGGGAATTCCTGGAAGAACAGTATAATGTTAACATTTTGCCCTATTTGTTCTGTTTTTTTAAAAAATATTTGTTTGTTTTAATATTTATTTATTTGGCTGTGTCAGATCTTAGTTGCAGCACGCGGGATCTTTAGTTGTGGGATGTGGGATCTAGTTCCCCGACCAGCGATGGAACTCAGGCCCCCTGCATAGGGAGTGTGGAGTCTTATCCACTGGACCACCAGGGAAGTCCCTGCTCTCTGTTTCTACACATACATACACTCTTTTTTTCTTTTGCTGAACCATTTGTGGGTAAACTGTAGACATAATTTACTTTTTTTTTTTTTAAACAAAGAGAAAGTAAACATGAGGTTTATAAACTCCAATAAGTAACAGTACCTAGCTAGAATTTGGTAATATTGTTTTGATTCATCATATTTATTTTTTGGTTACACTCTGCTTATAACAAATGAGGTTTTCTATTTACTTAACAAGAAAAGATACCTTTAAGAATTTGCTGCAAACCTAACCAATTAAAAATGTTAATTAAATAATACATGGCAAAAATCATGAAGGTGATACTCAAATGACTAAAGGCTGGGAAACACTGGTAATTAAGAACTCAGGCTCCAAAATGTAAGATAGCTTTGGTTTCAGTCTCTGTTCTGAAACAAGCTGTACGACACTGAACAGGGCACTGAATCTCTCTGACTGCAGTTTCCTTATCTATAAAATGGGAATAAAAATATTACTTATAGAGTTGTTATGAGGACTGAATATATAATACACACAATGAATATAGCACAGGTAAACAACAAATGGTGGTCATTATTATTACTGTTTATTACCATTATTCAAGAAAGAAAGTTTTAGACAGAAATGGGGGTTGTGAGCCAATGAAAGCATGGAAACATAGACAAATATTAAAAACAGAACATGAAATAGTGCCATGCCACTGGAAAGATCATTCCTGATATTAACAATATAAGAAATAAAAATTTCTTGCCACTTCTTGCTCACTGTGTGCCAGGTACAATTCCAAGTGCTTTATATAATTCCTTTTTCAATTCTTTCTGTAACTGTACAGGCAAGTTATTATTAAATCCCCGTTTTACAGGTAAGTGGCAAAGCTGGGCTTTGAACTTAGGTCTGTATGACACCCATGTTTTTTTTCTTTAATCCCCCCACCCCCCAACCCCACCACCTTCTGTGGTTGTTCCTCTTCAGTCTCCTCTGTTTGCAACTCACTCCCTTAGATTTAAACACTGAAATTCTGAAGGCTCTATCCTGGAGTATTTTCTCCATCTATAGGGTTCTTGGATGTTCTAGTTCACCCCTATGGCATCAATTACCTTCTGTGTGTGGATGATTCCCAAATCTATAATTTTCAACCCAGAGTGAAAAATCTTGAGTGCCAGGTCAACTGATTAATTGTCTCTGGACAGCCCCACTTGAATATTTCATGGGTCCTTGAAAGTCAACAATTATGTTCCAGCAAACAATCTCTTCTGGTGTTTCTTTTATTAATAAATGACCAGTCAGTGGCTCATGCAGAAAACGGGGAATCAGTGTGATACCACCTTCTCCTTTATTTTCAACATCCAATCCTTCATCAAGTTCTCTTCATTTTATTTCCTAAGAAGTTCTCAAAAACATCCATCTCTGCACCCGCCTGCTACCACCCTAAGTTAAGCCAACATCTCGCCTGCTCTCACTACGTCAGCCTCTTAATGATTCTCCTTACATCCACTTTCGCTCTCCCCTCTCCTTCCAATCATTCTCCAATCAGCAGTCAGAATGATCTTTTTGAAACACAATTCTGATTGCGTCATTCCACGCTTTATACCAGTCAATGGCTCCCTGATGCTCTCAAGAGAGAATTCAATGTATAAACAGTCAAGTACAGACCTACTGAAGACACAGGTTCAAATCGTGGCTGCCTATGCTCTGTGAACATCCTCACAACACTTCCGTTTCCTCATCAGAAAAATGGAGATACCATCTCTTTAAAAAATTGTTATGGGGATTAGATGAGACAATTCAATACAAAGCAGTATCTAAGCCTTGCAAACGACAATACTGCTCCTTTCATGAGAACAGTAGAGTTCTTCTAACAATGTGATTTCATGGCCTCAGGTCCCTAAGCTTTCCAAGATGTCATTCTATAATTCTTCTAAGTCAGTAGTCAAATATAGAGGTCACCAGATTTTTCTTAAATGATTTCTTTTTTTTTTCACTCTTACAAACATATATTCATTTTATTTTGAAGGAAGCCACCTAAGATGCAGACTACACTTATTTCTAAATATAACATTAAGCTCCTCGTATGTAGCTCTTAGAACATACACAATTAACAGCAAACGATAACTCTGTAAACACTGGCTAAAGAGGCAAGTACCTGCATAGCGATAGGTCCCTGGGACATCTGAGAGCTGTAATTCATTCCTATCATGCCTTGCATATTAGGCTGCATGACGGAGACCATAGGAAATCCTTGTTGCTGCATCGGCATCAGACCTGCTGAAAAACATAAAGATATCACTAAGGTCAATGTGTTTTACAGTTTATTTTCTTAAAACCATAAGCACCTAAAGGACTTGCTACTTGGGAGGTGGCACAGTATAGAGGAAAAGGCACAGGCTCTGGAGTGAGACAGACTTGAGTATGAATTCCAATTCCATCATTTACTTAGCTATGTGATCTTGGGCAAGTTACAAAACTTCATCTGTAAAATGAAGATAATAATACCTATTCCACAGAATTTTTGTGCATACTTAAAAAATACACAATATGGCTTAACTGGCCTTCAAGATGGCCCCCAGCAATCTCTGCCTCTTGGCATTCATATCCTTGTCCTTCCCTCCCATACTGAATAAGGCGGACCGGAATAACCAATAGGATATTGTGGAAATGACGGTGTGTAACTTCCAAGGCTGGTTCTTCTTCCTTTCCCTTTCCCTTTCTTTTTTCTTTTCTTTCTCACTCCCTTCCTCCCTCTCTTTATTATATTTATTTATTTCTTTGGCTGCGCAGCGCCAGGTCTCAGTTGCGGCATGCGGGTGCGGGATCTTCGTTGCGGCGTGTGGGCTCTTAAGTTATGGCATGTGGGATCTAGTTCCCCGACCAGGGATTGAACCCAGGCCCCCTGCATTGGGAGCGCAGAGTCTTAACCACTGGACCACCAGCGAAGTCCCCCAAGGTTCCTAATAACCACTGCAGCTTCCTTCTTGCTCTCCTGGATCACCTGTTGGGGAAAGCCACTGCCACATCATGAGAATACTCAAGCAGTCCTAGGGGGAATGGAGAATCCATGTGGCAAGGAACTGAAATCTCTTGCCAAAAGGCAGCACGAATTTGCCATCTATGTGAGTGAGCCATCTGGGAAACAGATCTACCAAACCCATCAAACTTTCCAGTGACTACAGTCCTAGTTGACATCTTCAAGGCAATCTCTTGGCCTTAAGCCAAAATCACCCAGTGAGGCCACTCCCAGATACCTAACCCACACAAAGTGTAGAACAGTAAAATGTTTATTTTTTTTAAGTTTTGGGGTAATTTTTTATACTGCAGCAGATTACTAGTAGTTAAGAGTTAATACTAATTAATACTAATACTAATTAAGTTACTTTTAATACAAAAGTAGTTAAGAGCATGAACTCTGGAAGCCAACTAAAAATGTCACTTGCTAGGTTTGGAACCTTAAGCAACTTGCTTAACTTCTTTCTGTGTCTCGGTTTCACATCTGTGAAACTGTTTAATACCTAATATGCTCAAAGAAATGATATTCCTCTTCTCTTTCCTTACATGAATAATTAATATAACACCACAAAACAGCTATCAGCATGCAAAGTATATAATGCAATGGCAGGAAAACCATCATAAAAGTATGTTTTATAGTATAGTACCTCCCAAAGTTTTCCAATGAAGTATTCCCAAGAGTACAGGAGAATAAAGATTACATCCCTTCAGGGATTTAATAAATACAAAATGCCTACCACATTTTAGGCACAGTTCTAGATACCTGGTATGCAACAGTGAATAAAACAAAATCCCTACATAGCCTGAACACAAATTTCATCCTAATTTTGCACTGTACAACATATTACATCCATGTTGGTTCTAGTATAAGGAACTTTGTAAAATCAAATTTTGATTTTAAAAAAATTAAAGGTCTGCTAAAGTATACCATATTGATCTCGTGGATTCTGTGTACCTTCAAGGTTATTCATACAGAGTTTAATTTCAGAAGCATGGACACCACATTTGTAGGTAACATTTATTAGTGGCAAACTATTCATTTATATTAATCATTTTTTCAAATATTTGAGGGCCTACTCCGTGTCAGGCACCATTCTAGGGACACAACATTGAACAAAGCCAGGTCTTTGCTCTCATGGAACTTACACTGTAATTGGGGGAGATAATAAAAAAAAGAAAAAAATAAGTGGATATCAGGTGGGGATGGGGGAAAGGGAGAGCCAGGGAAAGGAGTGGTTGCTGTTTCACAGTCAGAAAAGGTTTCCCCAAAGGGTGGCATTGAAGCAAGGACTTGAAGGGAGGGAGCCATGCAGATATTTGGTTAGAGTATTCTAGGCAAAGGAACACCAAATGCGAAGGCCTTGAGGTGTCATGGAGAATTAGAATGCACAGACTGGGAACTTCCTTGGTGGCGCAGTGGTTAAGAATCTGCCTGCCAATGCAGGGGACACGGGTTCGAGCCCTGGTCTGGGAAGATCCCACATGCCGCGGAGCAACTAGGCCTGTGAGCCACAACTACTGAGCCTGCGCTCTAGAGCCTGCGAGCCACAGCTACTGAGCCTGCGTGCCACAACTACTGAAGCCCACGTGCCTAGAGCCTGTGCTCCATAACAAGAGAAGCCACGGCAATGAGAAGCCCACATGCCGCAAGGAAGAGGAGCCCCTGCTCGCCGCAACCAGAGAAAGCCCACGTGCAATAACAAAGACCCAACACAGTCATAATAAATAAATAAATAAATAAATTTACCAAAAAAAAAAAAAAGAACGCACAGACTGAATATAGCATAGTAAGATGTTTTCCCTCTTATGCCTTTGGACCTACAGTTTTATTTATTTTCATAAGTGTATTTAAGTCGAACAGGTAACTCAAGGATTTGGTACAACATTCAACGGCACAGAAGTATACACAGTGAAAAACAAGTCTTGATTCTCTCCTGTCTCCTATTCACCTACTCAATGATCTTGTAGCTACTCTTTTTGTCTGTTCCTTGTATATGCTTTCAGAAATAACCCATGCACAATTTAATGCCTTCAAAAGATCAAAAAGTCCACTCTAACATACTTTGTAAAAAAATCTTGAAAACAATTCCAAATTCCAGAAGAAAAAAAATCAGGCAACCTTCTGGGCTCTCTTCTTGTCCTGTTCCTTTGCTCCATATGTAGATTTTTACTTGAAAGTTTATAAAAATGCAAAATGACGAGCCACAATAATGAACACACAACTCTCTAATGCCCTCCTAAAGAACAAAAGATCTCAAACCATTTGATCTAAATCTGGGACACATCTAATTACAGATAGCTTAAATAATGCATAAATGTGAGCACAATGAAAAGAATACAACTGACCCTTGGAAAAATTTACCTGAAACTCAACCTCCATCACTGATTATAAATGGAGACACTGACCACCTGCTACTGAGCTGCTCTTTATCATTCATCTCTACTGGTGACCCAGGAGTCTCTGTTTCTCTAGCAAGCCTACCATAACCAGTTAACACTGGCTTTGTGAGAAGGGCCAGTTTTCAGAGCAGCCTGGCCTGTGGAGAGGAGGGGGGCACACTGGAGTGGGAGAAGTGAGCAGAAAGAAGGGCAGACATATTCTTTCATCAGTTTTGTGTTCCAGTGACACAGAAGCATGAGTCAAGATTATATCCCTTCACTACTGCTTCCTTGAAGACAAAGCTAGAATCAGTATTGGTGGGCCCTTGTCTGAAACCAAGAGAGAAGGGATATACCTAGTGGAGAAACTGCTAGGAATAAAACTGAAACTTAAAATAGTTTAAACGGAATCAGAATATGTGATCTCTTATGTACATGATTAAAATAAGACCAAATTCATATAGAGAAAACCTAAGTATAAAATAACTAAAGGGGTTCATTTATTCATTCAACAAGCATCTATAAAGACCCTATTATTTTCTATCAGCATGCTGGGTGCTGGAGATACTGACGAGCATAAGGCAGACATAGCCCCTGCCCCATGGAGCTAACAATCTAGAAGACAGACAGGAGAAAGATGGCATTCAGAGAACTACAACTCATTTCATCTTTGTCACCTGTTTCTTTAATACTTTTGTCTTGAGAGTCTCCTTCATCTCTGAGGTTAAATAATAACCTGTCAATATAATGCTTAAATAAGTTTGGAGAAATGAGGAACGATCCTTCTTATTTGCCAAATTAAACCAAATTCGCCAAATTTTTGAGAAATTTTAAGAGTAAGCTGTCACAGAGGTTCGAGACTATAAGAAAATTTTACTCTATTTGGCAGCAATAGGACTTTTTTACCCACTTAATCCCCAAGTTCAGAAACATAATAGTGAAAAATGAAAGTTGAAAACTTAAGCTTTCACATACCTTGAGGGGGTCTTATTCCACCTGCAACTGGAAACATGAAGCTGAAAACAGAACAAAAATATATCAGGATCTTCCTATGTGCAAAGATTTCAGATAAAACATGTAACATTTCACATAAATAAAAAAATTATAGCCTGGGCCCTGGCATCTGTTCCATAGTACAATATTGAATTATCCACCATCAATACAGATTGACCATCCACACGACACATGACAGTCAGCATGTTAGTGTAGGGTGAAAATTTTTGAGCCAGAAGACAGAAGACCTTGAAACTGGTCCTGGTTCTGTCACTGTGTGACTCCCCTGGATTCCAATCTCCCCATCCATAAAATGAGAGGGCTGGATTAGACTCAATTCACTGAACATTTATTGGGTGTCTACTACATGAAAGGCCTGAATGAGCTCAGTCTCGCTGAAGACACAGATGCAGGCAAATAACTCTAACATAGGACAGAATGTGCTAAGGGCTGTGAGAGGGCCAGAATACTAACAGAAATGAGAAGAAAAAGATTAATTTTATGGGTTATATCTTGGGAAGTTTTTTGGAGGTATCTCTTGAGCTAAATCTTAAAGAGAGGCACACCATATAGCTTGAGCAAAATCTCAGAGGCCGAAGCTGTAGTGTGTTCAGAGAAATGATTTAAGGTTGAATATAAGACATAGGACTGGAAAAGGAAGCAAAATGTAGAGGGCCTTTAAAATGTTTGATTTTATTTTGAGTATCGTATAAAGTCAGAGATTTTTTTAAAACTGTGGTAAAATATACACAATATAAAATTTTACCATTTTAACCATTTTTAAGTGTACAGTTCAGTGGCATTACAATGTTGTACAACCATCACCATGATCCATTTCCAGAACATTTTCATCATCACAAACAGAAACTCTGTACCCATTAAAAAATAACTTCCCATTACTTTCCCCTCCCCCACAAACCCCTGGTAACCACTATTCTACTTTCTGGCTTGATGAACTTGTCTATTCTAGCTACCTTATATTAAGTGGAATCATACAATACTTGTCCTTTTGTATCTGGCTTATTTCACTTAGCATAACGTTTTCAAGGTTCATCATGTTGTAGCACACGTGAGAATTTCATTCCTTTTTATGGCTGAATAATACTCCATTGTATGTATGTACCATATTTTGCTTATCCATTCATCTGTTGATGGACAGCTGGGTTGGGTGTTGTGAATAATACTGCTATGAACACTGGTGTACAAGTATTTGTTTACGTCCCTCTTTCAATTCTTCTGGGTCTCCACCTAGGAGTGGAATTGCTGGGTCACAGAGTACTTCTATGTTTACTTTTTGAAAAACTGCCAAACTATTTTCAACAGCAGCTACACCATTTTACATTCCCACTAGCAATGCACCAGGGTTCTAATTTCTCCACATCCTCACCAACACTTGTTATTTTCTGAATTTTTGTTTGTTTATAATGATAGTTATCCTAATGGGTATGAGGGGGTATCTCATTGTGATTTAGATCTACATTTCCCTGATGTCATACATTTTTCTCTAATGAAATGATCAGAAATGTGCTGTAGGGCTTCCCTGGTGGCGGAGTAGTTAAGAATCTGCCTGCCAATGTAGGGGACATGGGTTCGAGCCCTGGTCCAGGAAGATCCCACATGCTGCAGAGCAACTAAGCCCGTGCACCACAACTACTGAGCCTGCGCTCTAGAGCCCGCAAGCCACAACTACTGAGCCCATGTGCCACAACTACTGAAGCCCACGCGCCTAGAGCCCGAGCTCTGCAACTAGAGAAGCCACCGCAGTGAGAAGCCCATGCACCGCAACGAAGAGTAGCCCCCGCTCGCCGCAACTAGAGAAAGCCTGAGCAGCAATGAAGACACAACACAGCCAAATAAATAAGTAAATAAATAAAAGAAATACACTTACTAAAAACAATCTAGATTTATAAAAAAAAAAAAAGAAATGTGCTGTAGGTTTCTCTGGTAATGGGGTATGACAGAGAAGACTTGAAGTAACAAGAATTAGCTAAGAAACTACTACAATAATCTTAGTAAGAAATGAAAAGGGTCATAACCAGAGTAGTGGGAATAGAAAAGAAGAGGTGAATGAAATCTATTTAAAAGGAAGAATCAACAGGACTTAGCAACGACCAGGATGGAGAACAGCACTGAAAAAGCAGAAAGGGCTGAAGATGCTGCCGAGATTTTGGGCCTGAGCAACTGTAAGGATGGTGACACTGTTTACCTGCTGACAGGAACCCAGTGTGAGCAGGTCTGGGGAGAAAGGTGTTAGGAGGGTGTCCATGAGGAGCAATCTAATAGGCAACCAGAAAAGTAACTCCAGCTCAAGGGAAGGGTCTGCATCAATCTACCTAGGCTCTTTTAAATAAAGGTAAAAAAAAGAAAAAAATTAAAGTCTGGTTGTGGATGAAAGAGCCAAAGGGATGTATACATAGTGAGAAGACAACAAAGGAAAACCTTGGAGAATTCTTAGTGAAAACTGAGTATGGAATGGTCACTGAGAACCAAAGAAGTTGCTTATAACTGAGAGTTATAACTGAGGAAGGACTGCATTTAAGGAAAAAGTGTCTAACGCTGTCGAGAAGCTGAGAAGAATGAGGATTACTAAATAAAGATCGCTGTTTTCGAAAATGGTGATCTTTCAGTGAACAGTTTCAACAGAGGAAGAGAAAGGGACCTTCATAGACAAAGATTTAGGATACAAAAGATATACTTAGTGATAGCTAAAACAAGGTTTTTGAGAGGATGGCATTAACGTAGCAAAAGGAAGAGGGACTTCTTTCTCTGAGACCGGAGGGAAAGGAAATGGGACAGATTAAGGAAGAAAAAATCTGAGTGGGAAAAGCCCTTAATCTGGGAGTCAAGGATCTGAAGTGGGTTTCTGGATAGTCTTTAAAGATATAGTGAGATCAGGAACGGTATGCCAAATTTATGTGTCCTTGCATTTTTCTATTGCACAACACTCCCCCTTCCCAGGAAAAGGGCTAAAAATCAAACTTTAGAGTCTTTTAGCTCTAAAATATTTTAATCAACAAGATTTTTCTGTAAGGTGGTTCACAAATTTCTAGTTGGACATCTACCTGATTACAGCCTTGTAGAGGATCTGAACCATTCGCAAATTCTGCTGACAAGCGAGCCCGCACCAAAGAGAGGTCTGAACAGTGAACAGCTTTTCCGAACTGCACACAAGACGTATTAGGTAAGTAATGTGTAAACTGGATAGTGTTTAAACTGCAAGTTGAAATTTAGTAGGACTCAATTTTTTAAAAAGTTACTCATACACTAAGACTTAAGTAGTCAACCTATTGAGACTTTCCAAATCAGTCTTAAAGATTACAATCACCAATAGGGCTTAGTGGCTAAGTAAAAACTGGACACTCGAGTGACATTTTCTTCTCTCCAGCTCCGCCACAAAGTAACCGTGAAGCTCTATGCAATCCCTTTCACCACCCTGTCCTGTTTGCCCTTTGTCAAACGAGGACACAGAACCACAAGTTTGCCAAGGTCCTAGCTAAGACAACCAAATAATGTACAGATGTGTAAAGGCTACTTTGAAAACATAAACAAAAACTAAATTAAGAACATTACTGACAAACATGACTTACTCCAGTAATTATACAACCCAAACTACCTACTGACCTATGTACCATTCATAGCACTCTCTGAAATGTTTAGACTACTAACAGCAACATGCTTAAAGACTGGTTAGACAAACAGCTAAGTAAGATTGATAAGACAGCAAAAGTTTGGCAAAAAAATGGGCAACAAGATGACAAACAATTTGAAGCAGAACTGTGAGCCCTGCTTGTCAAACGCCTATCTCATTCATCCTCCCCTTTCAGTTACCTCTGCTACTAACCCAGATCAGCCTTCACTTCTGAGGCCTGGACTCAGCAACACTTCCTAATGGATCTCCCCACCTGCAGACTCTGTGGCTTCTAACGCAGCTCACGTAGCACAGGTGAGGCGCATCTAGCTAAGGGGCCATTTGATAAAGCTACTCCTGGGATTAAAACAATGAAATGATTCCCCCTTAAATTGAATTTTTTTAGTTTATATTCAAGGCCCTCTCCAGTCTGAACACAACTTTTTCAGTTTTATCTCACAAAACTCTTTTCTCCCACTCAGGGCCACAGTCCATCTGGCCTACTTGCTGTCCCCTAACGTTCACTGGGCCTTCCCATCTCCATGACAATCTCTTGACCCCTTCCTCTTCCTTGAAATGAGGCCCAATTGAAATACCTCTTCTTTGCCTACAACGTTGCTTGAATCTACAAATATTTACAGAATGTTTTCTATGTGTAGAATGTGCTAGAAGCAGTGGAAGATAAAAAGATGACGAGGCCCTTAAGGAGCTTATAAAAGCAGGAAATAGACAAGCTCACAAATGATACTATCCCAGAAGGACACAGTCTAATCAAGATCTTTCAACTGTTTTTTTCCTGCCATACTTTAAAAAAGAAAAAAAGTTATACTTCTCATCTCTTGCGTAAATTTTGCCCTTTATACAACTCTACTATTTATTCTAAAGTAGCCCATTCAGGATACCAATCAAAAGTAGGCTAACATTAATAAAGTTGGAAAATGCCTGTGCTTTTTGCTTAGCCTCTTAGGAAGGACACAGACAAGTACCCAAGAAATACAGTAAATTATAGTTCACGGATTTCCTCCATTAAAAGCTGAGAAAGGTTGCCTGGTTCTTTTTCTTTTCCCTAAAATATACTTAGGGTACCAACCATAACGTTAGCTTCCTTATAAAAAAACAACCTCAGCCCTCACCACCGCTCTCTAAAAACCATATTCTTTCTTTATTAAGCATACAGCTTCTCAGCCTCAGAAAATCTCCAATATAATATTTACCACACATTTTACAAGATAAGGCTGATTTGCTCTCCCACATATCCTCTAGAGCTTAAGAATGTAACGTTACTACCACCAAATTTTAAATAGGAAAGAAATTTTAAAGTCAATCATTCTAATTTCTATTACAATTCAGGCCATATTTAGGAAAAAAATTGTGTTCATGGACCAATGATGTTAAACTATTACAAACTAAGGGGAATGATCCACTCAACTTTCTACACCCAAACTCCTCTCCACCTGAAAAAAACAAAAAAAACCCAAACCAAAACAACAGCAAACCCCCCCAAAACCCGTGCCTAGAATGCCAAATTCTTTTAAGTTTATATTTCCCCAGAACTTGGTGCCATGATTCATCATAAGCTTGATCAAATTAATGCCACTCAAGAACATTTTAGAAACTGTTGTCACATTCGGAAAAGAGAGATTGTTACATATTTGTCTTCTCTAGCCAGAAACTGACTTATATCAAGTATTCATGAAAAACTCTAATGAAACAGTGGAAATCAGAAAACAAAAGAGAAAGAAAACAGTTTTAAATCTAGAGAGAAAGATGTGAAAAAGAGAAAGTGAAAAATGCGGCTGCACACAGGCGAACAGTGACTGCTCTTCTCCTCGCGTATATACAAGCACCTGCAGGACGTGAGGATTTTAAAGGCTTCACACTGTGGCGTTCATGACTCCAAAATAAAACACTGCATTAAAAAAAAAAACCTAACACTTTGTTTTCCAAAAATAATTTAGGATGCTGAAGATAAAAAGCTAAATTATCTCCAAATGTGTATGAACCTCGGGTTGGCTAGCAAAACAAAGTCAGACTAGGTCATTACAGAAGTGGGATGAAAACTTCCCAGAATCAAATATTTCCTCAAATGATGAACTTGTCAGGCTGCAAATGTTCATCTCTTTTATTGTTCTAGATATGAGAGCCACTGGCGATTAGTAGCTGGAATTGACAGAGAGCAAATTTGTTTAAGGGCTAAGTAAAAGTCTGGAAGCTTTGTTTTGATAACTGCCTACGTGCTGTTTAACAGTGAATTGTTTTTTAGTAAGAAAACAGGTGTTAAAACTACCTCTACAAGAGCTCTATATACTAATTCAAAGGTCTTCAGATTTTCCTGCTGTTTCTAGTGTTTTAAGGAAAAAATAAAAAGGACACTGAAAAAAGGAATGCACGCATGCACATGCGCGCGCGCGCACACACACACACACACACACACACACACACACCCCTTGGAAACACTTGTGCAGCTCTGTGAACAGATTTTTCAGAGCCTCTCCCTGGTCAAGCCCTGGGAAAAGGAAGTCTCCGGTCGCTTCAGATCCAGTCGGGCTAGAAGCGAGGCGTCGGGGTTCCTCCTTTATCCACCCAGCCGGGTGGCAGCCGCACCGATGGGACACTCACCTCCTCCCCCTCTCCTCCCCGCTCAGCCTCAGCAGCCAGTGCCCTCGAGCCTGCAGGACAAGAGTCGAGCGCCCGGGCTCCATCCACCCCTTCGGCCTAGGTTCCCGGAGGACGACCCTCCTCCCGCAGCGCAGTTCCGAGGGAAAAGGGGTCGGCGCGGGCGAAAACCGCCATAACGGCCGACCACACGTCGCCGGTGCCGGGTCTGCTCTGCGTCTGCGAGGCGCGTCCCGGCCCAGGTCTTCACACCCACCTGCCTCCGCCGGCAGCCCCCGCGCCAGGTCCCGCGGCCCCGCCGCCGCCAGCTCCCGTTCCCGGCCGCAGCGCCATCTTGCTCCGGGCCCGCCGCCGCCGCCACCTTCCCAGCAGCTGTCAGCTCCCGACAGCCACTTCCGGGGCAAACGCAGGACCCCACCTCGCCGCGGCCTGGGCGACGGGGCGGGGCCGCGCGCCCACGTGACCCTTCGCGTCCGGGGGAGGAGCTGCGCCCCCTCGTCACGTGACCCGGCCACAGCTGAGGGCCCGCCGGGTGCAATTCTAGTTCAGGTGCTGGTGGGGTGGTCTGGGCCCGGCTCCAGGGGAATTGATTCATTCTCAGGCAAGGCTCTGTGGAGAACCCAGCTGGCCGCCGAGCGGCAAGGCGTCATCGTTCCTCCGTTTGAAAAACCATCGTCTTGCTTAGTGAAAAGAGTAGAGTCCTGTTTTTTAACCTGGATGGTGGGTACACGGGTATTCTTTTATTGTTACTCTTTACACAAAGAATAGATGGATCTTGAATGCCCCTTTGATAGCTTCACAGCGCCGATTAGTGATGAGCTCTACTTTTTCCCAGGAACTCGGCAGCTTCCTTTTGGTACCCACCCTAAAAGCCGAAGGTGTTTAGCCACCTGGTAACCCCCGTTTTCCCTATACTTACAATCAGGGCCAAAACAGTGGTACTTGGAAAAGTTCATTGCTCCGAACCTTCCTGGGCATATTTTTACCGTGATTTTTTTTTTTCCCTAATCAAACTACTGTAGGTAAATATAAAAGTTGAATGTAAACTTTTTCAAGCCCTCAAGTGGAGTTTGCTTACTAGCAAGTAACGGATTATAATTAGCTTTATCTTTTACTCTTGCCTCAGGGCTTTTACTGGGAAACAATTTGTAATAATAGTTATCGTTTATTGGGCACAATCACTGGTCAGGAAATTTACTGTATTTTTTCAAATCCTCAGTGTCCCTAAGAGCTAGTATTGGCATTTCACAGATAAGAAAATCAAGGTTAAAAGAAGTAGTAATTTATCCAGAACAAACAGCTGCAAAACAGCAGGACCAGGATCAAAATCCAAGGTGTTTGACTTCAAAGTCTTTGCTCATTTCAGCTAGAGCCAGCTATTTAATTATGCTTTTTTCCCCCATAATTGTCCACTAACTTCATTCCTCCCCTTCTTTAGATGGAATTGTGTAGCAGATGTTCCAATCGACATAAACTGATATGTAACTAAATTCAGTATTAATCCATTGACAAATCAAGATGATACAGGCTTATGTAGCCACTTTTTAAGGATGGGTGATTGCACAGGAGAAAATACTTAAAAAAAAAAAAGAGAAAATAAAGTCAAATGAAGGGAGTATTTCAAAGATCATAGACCACATGACTCAGGATGTCAGCGTTCCACAGTATTTCCAGTCCAGGTTAGACGCTGTCCTGTGATGATTCAGCATCGTAGCCTTATGTCTAACACGGCATCTACCGCACTATTTGTTCCTTTACTTTGTGCCCACTACACTGTAAGGGCAGGGACTGTGTTACCAAGACTTGTATTCCTAACCAAATATATAACGTTTGGTTAAGGAATATATTTTGTGAAGTTATGACGTGTCAGGCACAGTGCTAGGTACTTCTAATCTTGAGACATAGTCGGTATTACCCTCAATTTCACAAACAAACTGAACCTCTGAGAAATTAAAGAACTTAAAACAACTGGCAAATGGGTGGCACCAGTATACCCACTTCCAGAATACATTTTGAGTCAAGGCTCTGTTTGCAAGAACAAAAAAATCACAGGCTTATAAGTATTTCTTGCACCTTGTAGCAATAGGTCTCCATATACATAAATTCTGAAGATGAACAATTTTTGTCTCATCTAAAATATTTAAGTTGCAGTCTACCCATCCTGACTCTAGAATAAAAGACTGAGAATACAGGAAATAAATAAGTTTAAGTCAAATGTTGCTGAGAAAAGGTTATCTATATTATAGAATTACAGTACTGATAACTAACATTCATGTCAGGCACCATTCCAAGTACCTCACATGTATGAAGTCGATTTTTTATTCCACTGTACAAAACTAGCAACTGAGGAAAATCTGCTAAGAGTGAATAGTCTCTATCACTGTATAATCATAATCCTTTACCTCTGGCAGAGACCTGCATACTATCTGGATGAAGGGCCATAAAGCCTTAGGAAAGATAAGCTGTAAGAGAACGAAGCCAGAGGTGGATCAAGTAAAAGGAACATTCTTCCTTATCAGGATAAAATGTTTATCACTTTTCGAGCAAAGTCATCTCAAATGGAAAGAGACAGGAAAGAACCTGGTTAAATGATGGAAAATGAAGTAAGAAAGGGAGAAGCTGACCATAATCTTACAGCTGCAACATTATGAAGGTGAGGTCTGAGCTACGATAGGGATGAGGTAAAAGATATTTATGTATAGATCAAAGAATTTAAAATCCTAGTGAACTTGAATAACCAGCCATATAAAAGGCATCTTGTTGTGGCTCGTATCACAAAAGGCCATCAACAAACGAAGAAACAGTGAAATAAAGAGAGCAGGAGGTTTATTCTTGGTAGACAGCCCGTGCTGCTTCTTGTCCACCCAAAAAAAAAAAAAGTGGGTGGGAAGGGGCATTCAATCTCAAGACTTTACTTCGCAATGTGGTTCCAAATGCCTCTCCACAGCATACGTGACACCCTCCTTCACACTTGAAGGGAAAAATCCAGTTCACCACATTTAGGTGTTGTTATTTTTAGCATAAACTTTTGTTCTTCTGTAAGAAGCATCCCTCTGGATTCAAACCACATGAATGTCAATGAATGTTTTTTCCATTATATGATCATTTAAAAAATCACCTATGAATTGAAACTTGACATGATGCACAGATAGTTGAGGATCATTTTTCACTAGTCCCATGTTCTTGTGGTTGATTTCAGATGTTTGGTACAGATGATTATAAGACAATGTATTCCATGAAAACAACATTCATGCTGGAATCATAAAATCACATTTGTGATATAGTCTTTTTAGAAGTCTGTTTTTAACTTTTGTCCTCAGGAGTTACTTTCTTCTTGCTGTTCTGACCAGTGACCTTTTTCCTGTGACAATGAAAGGAAAGTTAAAATTAGAAATTTTAGATATACGTACTTTCCAAAACTCTACCAGTTTAATAAACATTTACTGAAACCTCCTGTATAATCAAGTATATGAGGCACTAGGAACACAAAGATGTGTCTTTGCCCTTTAGAAGACCACATCCACCTAAGTAAGACAGAAACACCACAGTAAACTACACTACAACATGGTATAAAAGACAGATTCTGATCCTGAATTAATAAGAGTTCACACTGATTAAATGCCAGATACTGTTTATAAGTCATTTATATGTATCAACTCAGAAAGTCTTCCTAACTTATGAAGAAGATTCTATTATTATCCTCATTTTACAGATGTGGAAAATGAGGTAGAGTGGTTAAGTAACTTGCTGATCATCACACACTGGTAATAAATATTAGACATGACACTGGTAAAAATTTTAGACATGACAGTCTGATTTTAGAATTTGGTGAATGGTGAATGCCATCAACTAACTGTTAACACAGGAAAAGGAAAAAAAGTTTTGAGAAAATAATCAATATTCACATACTACAGTATAGTAATGCAAAGTTCTTAGATGTATATCAATTCATTTAATCCTCCACCAACCCTGAGTGGCAGAGCTGGTATTATTTATATAACTATTTCCATTATATATAGGGGGAAAGAGGCTTAGAGAGGTGAAGTGACTTGTCCAAAATCACACATGAAAAGGTGTTATTAGAGCCAGTTATTCTGGCTCCAAATCCAATCTCCCCTACGCCCTACTACACCAGTTTGAGTTTGCAGTGCCTGAAGTGACATCCACTAGGCAACAGGCTTCAGGTTTATAGCTCAGTTGGGAAGCTGGGCTTGAAGATATGGACTTAAGATTTATCGGCATAGAGCTGAGGCCACAGGTGTGGGTAGGATCATTAAAGCAACAACTACAGTGGAAAGGTAAGCTAGATTCAGATCAGGTCTTGTTTGTATGCTATGTTAAGAAGTATGGCCTTTAAATGTGAAGAAAATAGAGAGAGAACCAAAGCATCTTAAGCAGAGGGCTAGTGACAAGGTTTATACCAGGTATCCTCAAAGTCTTAGCGCAGCTTTAAGTTTTAATAACCTCAGATCATAAAAGTTACAAACTTACAAAAATCAGCAATTAACATGTCATTATTTAAAATATCGATTTTATTATTACTGTTCAACACAGCCATGATCTTATGCTCTAGTCAATTTTGGACCTTTGTAAAAACTTTTATCAGCTGCTGCTCAGTGCCTGAAAGGACTGCATTTCCAATCCTAGCTTTAAGATCACCCAAAGAATGAGGTTCTGATGTGTACGCAACAATTCTGCAGCAGCCCACCACAAGAACGAGTCTAATGAGACAGATAAGGTGACCAAGCAGGGCAACCTTCTCTACCAATCCACTGGTCTGTCACCCAGGAACTGTTGCCACAAAGAATAAAAATTAAAATGTATTAAGAAAAAAAAAAAAAAAGTATTAAGAACGCACAAAACTGAATAAGTACAAGTTAAATTAAAATAATCTTTCAAATGAGGTAGTTTTGTAAGGTTGCAACATTTATTCTTCCCAAGTTATTAAAGCTTAAAACCACCAAACCCTTTGGGACACTCTGTACAGTCTATGTACTGGGGCTGAACATTATTCCCACAATCAATACAAAATGTCAGGCAGACTCTTTCACTCAGAAGGAAAGTGCAGGCCAGTTTTCTTGCCTGGGTTCACCTTGTTCCTTCTACATGCCTAAATTTTACCTATCCTTGAACATAATTCTACTTCCTTGAAACTTTCTGTAACTACACCAATCCATAATGATTTTTTCCCTTCTCTGAACTTCTGTTTTATTTAAAAATTATTCTCTAATTTTTTTCATGTATATTAATCTCCTTTCCGGGTCTCATTTTACATCCATTCATACACCTTACTACATATTATATATGTAGTAAGACTGAAGGTGGACAGTAAGTACTTGGTAAATGCCTGCATTTTATATATGTTATATATTAATTGGTACTGATAGACTTTGAAGGATGTCATTTTTCCTTAAATAGTGGAAAGAATAGTACTGTGCAGAATATTTTAGCCCACCCCTATGAAACCATGTAGTTTCCTGGCAGTAATGGGCAAAAAAGGTAGTCCTGTGTGTATGCTAAAAAAAAAAAAAATCTATGCTTTAAAATCCTCAAAAACTCAGCTAAATGACTACAAATTTACCCAAGTCATACTGTTCAGAGGTGTTACAATGTGCTTCAGCATAAGCCCAAGATCCTACTGAAATCCTGCCCAGAATATGGAGCTTGAAGGAAGACTCCATCAATGTGAGTCAGCAGTCCTAGCTACTGGCCTCAGTAGTGTGCCCAGATGCAGGCTGTGTGGAGATGGTGGACAGTGCAATTCTAATTCATAGTGAATTGACATCATATTTTCAAAGATGGAGAAAAACAGATCATTAATATACAGATAAAGAAAAATTCCAAGATTGAATTATCCAAGTTTCCAAATCACAGGCAACCTATGATATATTACTTTTATTACATTCTATAATGGACTGTAGACCTATCAAATTCTACTTCTAATAATCTATCCTAAGGAAAAATAATGCTTACGTTATAAGAATATGCTAGAATCAAACAGTAACTTTTACCATATACTTACCGTTTATCCTTAGCTTTTTCTAAGAAATATTTTGGAGTTGTACTAATGCTCTCCCTTTCCAAAGGCTTCTTAATCATCTTTTTCTTTTGTTTACTGAAAGTTACAAAGAAAGAACTGAATTAAGTGCAACTTAATTTAAAAGAGCTAAAACTAGTTTTGGTTCTTTGGTTCAAAAAATTCGTTTCCTTCATCCACTTACAGGTTTACAGTGACACCACTGTATCCACTTTAATATACTAGGTTACCTAACAGAATGTAGAGAGGTAACCCAAAGGGATGATAAATTCAACCAATTTTTTAAAAGGCACTGATTATGATTAAAATATGTCATGTGTCACTCTTATATCTTGTGCTAAGAAACTAACAGTGCCTTTTTAAAAAGGCACTGATTATGATTAAAATATGTCGTGTGTCACTCTTATATCTTGTGCTAACAAACTAACAGTGCCTTTTTAAAAAGGCACTGATTATGATTAAAATATGTCGTGTGTCACTCTTATATCTTGTGCTAACAAAATCAAACAGGGTTTGATTTTGGCCAATTAACTGCGTTTTACCAGTTTAATGGATTAGAACAAAATCTCAGCATATTTCACTCACGTTGAATAATACTTTAAAAATCTGAATACTTAAAATTTCAAGGATGAAAAACTGGCAGGGAAAGAACAGACAGTATTCACAAATATTTAAAAGGAAAATTTTTTATCTTAAAATGTTCTAAAAATAGTAGTATTATTAGAACTATAATGTATAAGAGTGTGAAATCAAGAATATATATGCAAAGAGAGAGAGAGAGAGAAGCTACAGGTAAATTCAAGATTGTACCTTAGTAGTTTTTGGAAACCTTTTATGTATTCTGGGACAGGACATCCGGCCTGCTGGATAACATTGGCAACACTGAAAAAGGTACCCATAAACGTAAATTTGTATCTTGTCAAACTGATGTTTATGTACATAAACCCTCTGCACAACACAAGAGGAACTAAAACTACATAAACAAAAAAGTAATCCAGTAAAGTGTTCTGATAAATTATTACCAATTATTACCAGATGCAGTCATATTGGATTACTGAGAGAACGGTCTGCTGGACTGAAATCAATGTCTTGATGAAAATTTTAGATAGCAGCTGTTTCTACTGAATATTTAACAAGCCCTAAAAAGCTACTAAGCCCAGTCTTGTATGAGACACTGACTAAAGTCAGAGTCACACTTAAATTTATTAAATGATAAAGCCTGACATGGTCTCAAGCTTCTCATGTATATAGTAAGTCCCCTACACATGAACCTTCAAGTTTTGAACTTTCAAAGATGTAAACATGCGTTCGCATGCCCAATCATGTAAATTTTCACGTCTGGCGTACATTGTCATATGCATACATCCTCTACAAGTGGTTGTGCTTTTGTGTACTTTACTGTTCAGTACTGTATACAGTAGTACAGTATCTTTGTTTCAAGCCCCGGATGTCCGGAAGCAAGCATAAAAGCAGCGGTGATGTAGCTGGTACTGCTAAGAAGCGCCAGCTGTTGTACTGTACTACTATACTTTTCAAGGTACTGTCCTGTAAGATTAAAAATGTTTTCTTTATTTTGGGGTTTGTTTTTTATGTATTATTTGTGTGAAAACTATTATAAACCTATTACAGTATGTACTACATAGCCGGTTGTGTTAGTTGGGTACCTAGGCTAACTTTGTTGGACTTACGAACAAATTGGACTTAACAAACACACTCTCAGAACGGAACTTGTTTGTATGTAGGGGACTTACTGTAGTAACTTATCAATCCTTACAACCCTTTGTAGTAAATACTATCATTATCCCCATTTCCCAGATGGAAAACTGAGGTACACAGTTGCACTGATATGGGGGTCATCAGATGCACATGCTTGGAGTCGCTGAGAACTCAGGTGAATCTAGGCTGTTGGAATATACTCCCCTACACACCACACGTGAAAGTCTGATCACAGCAAAATCAAGGCTGACAGAGCCAAGGCTCAGAAGGCATGAAGCAAAATCTTCACCAAAACTGATAAACAGAATAAAGTACAAACCGTCTACATCCACAACTCAACTTCATTTGTTAGAAATATGAACTGTTGCCAATTATCATCAGCCTAAAATTTCTGTAGGCAGCCCAAAGGTAGGAAACTCAGCTTCTATATTAAAATCTATGACGATGGGCTAAATTAAGATAAGATTCTAAAAGTGTATCTATCATAGGTTACCCAGGCTTCAAGGGGCTACAACTGAATATTAGAGTGTGTTACTAAAACAGTTTTTCCTCTATGACAGGTGATCCTGGGACTAAACATAAAACTCCAGCTGCCCCTAAGAGTAATGGGAAGAATGCACCCATGCTAAGAGATCATTTCGACTGGGCTATAAGAGACTCAGGGGTTAACTTTAAACTATTCACTAATCCAAAAACCTTAATATTACATTTTGAGTAATATCAAGTGATGGCTATTGGGAGAATTCTGTGAGTCTGAAACTTTTTTTTTTTAATTAATGAATTATTTTTTGCCTGCATTGGGTCTTCGTTGCTGCGCGCAGGCTCTTTTTAGTTGCAGCGAGTGGGGGCTACTCTTCGTTGTGCACAGGCCTCTCATTAAGGTGGCTTCTCTTGTTGTGGAGTACAGGCTCTAGGTGCGCAGGCTTCAGTAGTTGTGGCACGTGGGCTCAGTAGTTGTGGTGCACAGGCTCTAGAGCACAGGCTCAGTAGTTGTGGCACACGGGCTTAGTTGCTCCGTGGCATGTGGGATCTTCCTGGACCAGGGCTCGAACCCGTGTCCCCTGCATTGGCAGGCAGATTGGCACAGATAACCACTGTGCCACCAGGGAAGCCCGTGAGTCTGAAACTTAATGAATATTCCATTGTGAATATTTCCAAAATCTAACAATGGAAGGGCAAAAACAAGGCCCTCTGATCATTTTTCTTTTTTTCATGGCTAAGATTTGTTTGACTAATATCATAACAGAATTTGGGACACAGCCATTTTGTAATTATCCGTTAACTGTGTATGAGAATAATGAATCAATTTTGCCAACTTAATGCTAAGTTTTTTCTCCTAATTTACCTTCTTAATAATGGTTTATCATCTTCAGTGAAGAATGTAACAGCTTTTCCTTTATGCCCGGCTCTTCCAGTTCGACCTAAGAGAAATCAGACCATTAAAAAAACCCCTACTTTTGGGCGGAATGGGACATTCAAGAATCACATATACAAGTCACTGGATTTTCACAGCACTAAAAACTTGAGCATGTTGAAGGGACTGGTAGTGGTGCTAAGAGAGGTGAGTAGAGAGAGGGGTGGGGCACACGACTCACCTATCCTGTGGATATATTCCACTGAGCTGGTTGGAAAGTCATAGTTGATGACCAAGTTCACACCTTTAAAATCGATCCCTCTGGCTAGCAAGGCTGTACAAATAAGAACCCAGATTTTTCCTGCTCTGAAGCTATGGACTGTGTTATCTCTCTGGTTAACAGAACATACATTAATGTTTTAGTACCACGCTAGGAATGGAAAACAAGTACTTCATAAATTGAATGCCAATTAAAAAAAATTTAGTTGTTCTTTATTGCTTTGAAAGTATGCATTTGACTTTACCTGTTGCTGAGTTCTGTCTGCATGAATAACATCCACATTAATACCTTCATATATGAGCTCATGAAAAAGTTCTTTAGCCCTTTCAATGGACTGAACAAAAACAAGAACAGGTGGATTGAAACCCTAAAAGAAAGCATACATAATCCATAATCAAGAATATAACTGTAGTATTTCATGATTTAGGTTCATTTTAATTTAGAAATTGACAAATTTCTTAGACCAGAGGTCCAAGTCTGCCTCTTGTCTTCCTCACCATCCATTCTCTACAATGGGTTCTTTCTCTTGTTGTGGAGTACAGGCTCTCCATCTTGCTAATTCCAATAATCTTGTCTAATTAATTCCCCTTCATCTTTCTACAGCAATGGATGCCCACTCTTTGAAATAATCATCTGATTGCTTGTGCTTCAGAACATTTTTGTTTCTTCTTAAAATGTAATAGCTGTCATTTTCTAAAAAATAAATTTATTTATTTTATTTATTTATTTTTGGCTGCGTTGGGTCTTCGTTGCTGCGTGCAGGCTTTCTCTAGTTGCAGTGAGCGGGGGCTACTCTTCATTGTGGTGCGTGGTCTTCTCGTGGTGGCTTCTCCTGTTGTAGAGCAGGGGCTCCGTGTATGTAATTTAATTTACATATAAATTATATATAATTTCAGAAGGTTCACAGAACTCCTGAAGTTTATACATGGCTAAAAATCTCTGGTGTATAATTCCATTTGAGTATCTGTGAAAACCTTAAATTTCCTATTGCCAAATGATATCCTTAAGAACATTAGTAAAACATGCACATAACAGCATTTATTATGTGCCAAGCACTATTGTAAGTACTACATTTCTATTAACTCATTAATAAAACAAAAAACCCCACTCTAGTGTCCTATTCATTAATGCCCCAGTTCTCTAAGAAACCAGCAGAGTGATGGGGGGAGATTCAGGGGCAGATATATACAGGCATACTTTGTTTAATTGCACTTTGCAGGTACTGTGTTTTTTACGAATTGAAGGTTTGTGGCGACTCAATGCTCGAGCAAGTCTATCGGCACCATATTTTTCCAACAGCATTTGCTCACTTCACGTCTCTGTATCACATTTTGGTAATTCTCGCAATATTTCAAACTTCTTCATTATTATTATATTTGCTGTTGTGATCTATGATCAGTGAGTGATCTTTAATGGTACTGCTATGACTCAGTGAAGGCTCAGGTGATGGTTAGCATTTTCAGCAATAAAGTATTTTTTTCTTTTTTATAAATGGAGGACATTTAACAGTAACCTTTTATGTTTTTTTAATAGATTTATTTATTTTATTTATTTATTTTTGGCTGCATTGGGTCTTCGTTGCTGCGTACGGGCTTCCTCTAGTTGCTGCGAGCGGGGGCTACTCTTGGTTGTGGTGTGGGGGCTTCTCATTGCGGTGGCTTCTCTTGTGGCAGAGCACAGGCTCTAGGCGCGCGAGCTTCAGTAGTTGTGGCTCGGAGGCTCTAGAGCGCAGGCTCAGTAGTTGTGGCGCACGGGCTTATTTGCTCCGCGGCATGTGGGATCTTCCTGGACCAGGGCTCAAACCTGTGTCCCCTGCATTGGCAGGCAGGTTCTTAACCACTGTGCCACCAGGGAAGCCCCAGCAATAAAGTATTTTTAAGTTAAGGTAGGTACATTGTTTTTTAGACATAATGCTATTGCACACTTAACAGACTACAATATAGTGTAAACATAACTTTTCTATACACTGGGAAACCAGAAAATTCCTGTGACTCACTTTATTGTGACATTGGCTTTACTGTGGTGGTCTGGAACAGAAACAGCAGTGTGCTGGTGTGGAAAAAGGAGGCATTCAGGGCAGCAGGTAGGTCTTTTCCTGGCCTACCCAGAGCTGGGAACAGAAATCTTAATATATTCTGAGAGGAGAGCCTCTCCCCTTCGAGACAAGAGTTGCTCCAATGTGCTTCTTACCGATTTACCACTGGATTACTAAATATGACGCAGAAATAGCGCTCAGCCTCCCTTTTATTTTTTTTTTAAAGTTTCTAAAACCTTTTATTTCAGCTGAAATATGGAAACAGCCAGGGCACGGAGGGGGGCCCACCCAGAAATCCTGCGGCAGGACCCCCTCAATAGCATACAGCTCAGGGACCCAGGCCACAGCACTGACCACCCTACCTGGGGACAGGGAGGAGAGCTGGGGGCCCTGCAGCCAGTTCTGGATGGGAGTTCGGATGTGGGCAGGGAGAAGCTGGGACAGAGAGACCCCCAAAACTGCCAGCAGGAGGCGGGAGACCCAGCAGAGCCCCAGTCAAGGGTCTGCCAGGAAGTTAAGTGTTCATAATAAATCCGTCTTCCAAGGCTAGTAATACAAGTAATTGCTAGTAATATTACACCTAGTAATACGAGGCTTGGTGAACATTAACAAAACTCAAGAATGTAGTCCAAATATACCTTTTTAACAAGTTCTCTCATGGCCAGAAGTTTTCCAGTCTCAGACCCAACGAAGAGAAGCTCTTGTTCTACAGTCTCTACTGCAGAATTCCTAAGAAGAAAACATCCCTTGTAGTTTGCAAGAGGTGATTTTTGTTTCCCCCCTTTAATTCTAAATAAATGAAAAAATTTACACACAACTCCAACAGAATGACCTTTTTCCACTGTCAATATAAGTACCTAATTATTTATATTTTAACTTAAAGACAGTTGTTATTTTTAAATGTTTTGTTCATTCTTTTTTAAAATTTTTCAATCCAAGTATAGTTGATTTACAATGTTATATTAGTTTCAGGTGTACGGCAAAGTGATTCAGTTGTGTGTGTGTGTGTGTGTGTGTGTGTGTGTGTGTGTGTGTGTATTATTTTTCAGATTCTTTTCCATTATAGTTTATTACAAGATACTGAATATAGTTCCATGTGCTATCGAGTAGGACCTTGTTGTTTATCTATTTTATATACAGTAGTTTGTATCTGCTAATCCCAAACTCCTAATTTATCCCCACCTCTGCCTTTCCCCTTTGGTAATCGTAACTTTGTTTTCTATGTCTGTAAGTCTGTTTCTGCATTGTAAATAGGTTCATTTGTATCATTTTTTAGATTCCACATATAAGTGATATCATATGATATTTGTCTTTCTCTGTCTGACTTACTTCACTTAGTATGATAATCTATGGGTCCATCCATGTTGCTGCAAATGGCATTATTTCATTCTTTTTTATGACTGAGTAATATTCCTCTGTGTGTGTGTGTTTGAGTGTGTGTGTACACCACATCTTCTTTACCCATCATCTCTCAATGGACATTTAGGTTGCCTCCATGTCTTGGCTATTGTAAATAGTGCTGCTACGAACACTGGGGTGCATGTATCTTTTCGAATTATAGTTTTCTCTGCATATATGCCCAGGAGTTGAGATTGCTGGTTCATATGGTAACTCTATTTTTAGTTTTTCAAGGAACCTCCATACTATTTTCCATAGTGGCTGCACCAATTTACATTCCCACCAACAATGTAAGAGGGTTCCCTTTCTCCACACCCTCTCCAGCATTTATTCTTTTTTCTTTTAAAAATTTTTATTGGTGTATAGTTGATTTACAATGTTGTGTTAGTTTCTCTAGCATTTATTCTTTGTAGACTTTTTGATGATGGCCATTCTGACTGGTGTGAGGTGATACCTCATTGTACTTTTGATTTGCATTTCTCTAATAATTAGTGACGTTGAGCATCTTTTCATGTGCCTATTGGCCATCTAGATGTCTTTGGAGAAATTTCTATTTAGGTCTTTGAATGTTTTGTTATGATTATAAAAATGTTATCTCAAGAAAATTTTAAAAAATAAAGACAAAAACAAATAAATTACCCACAATTCTACCATTTTAGAATAAACTTTGACATTTTGTTGTGTTCTAGTCATAAACTTTCATGTGTCTAATTACTTACAAAATCTTTCTAAAAGTAAAATTATTGGGTAAAATGAGAACATTTTAAAGGGGGTTGTTACATATGCCTAAATTTTTTTCTTAATGGTTAGCAAAGGTTTACTTATTGACAAACAGTTGGGGTGAGGTATCTTTAGGCTTTATTAACACTCTATACCATGTATAAATACTTTTTCCATTCTGTTATCTGCCTTTATCATTATGTTTATGGTTAATTTGTTCTATTTTTCTTTTTATACACAGGAGTTTTTTGTTGAAAGTAGAGAGGATATTCTTTACTGTTTCATTTGGCTTCTTTTTTCCTTAACATGGTATTGCAAGCACTTTTTCATATAGCTACATTCTTCACTCTGACCATTTCACGCGTTGCATTATAGTATATCAAGTGGTATTATCATAATTTCATAAGACTTTTCTCTACCATTTAGCATAAATGCTCCCCAAAATATTTTTAAAAAGCAATTATAAATCAAGTGGCTCAGTAACATCAGCTTCCTTCTCTGTGGCCCTACTTTGTTAAGTCATCAACGAGATTAAATCCTTTGGGCGGCCACAGAGCTCGTGTCATACTTTGTGGATTGGAAAAACCAACTAAACGCATGAGGATAGGAATATTAATATGACAATATGAGAATCTCCCTTTGGATTATTCTAAAATAGAAAATCCTTAATCAATCTTGACTTTAAAGAATATATTTCTTTCAGTCAAACTCTTTTTATCTATCTTAGGCCACACAACCTATCTCTTTTAGTCTAAAATAATGACTTGTGTTTTTTTAAAAAAATGAGTGGGATAATGTGGAAGAACAATTACCTTGCTCCAATGGAAACAGTAATGACATTATCCAAGTTGAGTCTGCACCACTGCTCAACATCATAGGCAAAAGTTGCACTGAACATAGCTCTTTTGACCTTGTGGGATGTGCAGGCCAAGAAAATGGAAGCCAGCTGGTCTCTGAACCCAGTTTTGCCATCTTCAAACAGTTTATCTGATTCATCAACTACCAGCCATTCAACACTAAGAAATAAAAAAAAAAACTTGTGGGTATTGAACTGAAATATCCAAGATGCTTCACTACCTGTGGGAACACATGAAGAAGTCAAACCACAATGATGCTTCTCAGATCTACGTTATCATACCAGAAAAAGGTATAAGAAAAATAAGCAAGAAAAAGGTAAAAACAAGATAAACATAAATTAATGAACCTATTCCATTAGCCCCAAAGATATGAGGTTCCATTGGCCATGACAGCAGCTCAGATAAACCTTATGAACGCCATCACCATTGCTGAAAGATGTGAAAATTTCTAGGGGAATTCTGTACTAACTGCTTATCGGAATCTGTTAACTTTCTTCCAGACCAGGATAGTTACTTTTCTATGAGTTTAATGAAAACCATTTTCCTCAGCACCAACATAGCAAGCTCCAAAGAGCAATAATACAAGTAATTGAGGACAAAATATAACCCATTTAATGAAAAACACACATAAAAGACATTATTAAAGTAACGTACCTTGTTAAGTCTATTCCTGGAGGATCTTGCTTTAATAAATAGATTAGTCGATTTGGAGTAGTCACAAGAATATCTATAAGGAAAAATAAATGGTACAAATTGCAAAAACAACATTCATCCTTCTTGAATTAGGGGATTAAGTCTCCTGAATTTCTGTTAATAACCTCAGGTGGGGAGAAGTGGTTATATGCACTACACCAACAACACAATAAGTTAATATACATATTTTTTTAATCCATCATAGCACAAACTACTACATCCTTACCCTCCTTTTATTTGATCTGCCTCCTCAGCTTCTAAGAGGCAAGAATACTATAATCCACCAGTTTGCTTATCAAACATTTGTTTTTCAGGAAAATACTTTCCTTAAATGCAATTTTACTCAGAAGCTCAAGATAAAAGACAAGTAAAACAGATTCTCTGGCTGATCTAAGAGTAGGGATGTAAACCAATCTTATCTGCAGAATATTTCCATGGCAGATTAAAAATCAATAGAATAAGCAGGGATTCTCAGCCTCAGCACTACTGACATTTTGGTTCAGACAACTCCTTGTTGTAGGAGGCTGACCTGTGCGTTGTAGGATGTTTAACAGCATCCCTGGCTCTGTCCCTATACCAGTAGCACCTCTCCTCAGCTGTGACGACTTAAAATGTCTTCAGATATTGCCAAGTATCCCTGGGGTAGAGGGTGAGGTGGGGGTGAAGGGCAGAATCACCTCTGGTTGAGAACCACTGGTATATATTTATATAACTACTGGGTGGGGGTAAGGAGGAGATCTCTTTTAGCTTTTCTAAAAATCAAACTAACTACACTTTAAGAACTTCTAGGTAGCAATTAGGATACTTGTAATTTCCAAATCCCTTACATCTCAAGCATGAACCCCTTACCAAATTTCTTAGATGATTTAGGTCCAAATTTCTTGGCTGCAACTGCTGCTTTGTGGATCATGTGTATCCTGAATCCTGTTCCCTCAGATATTTTTACTAACTCTCGGTGAATCTAAAACAGAAAATGATAAAAACATTAGCTGCTAAAATACTTGGATAAGATGTATAGTCTCTTTTTCATTATTAACAAAATAAATCTAGTATCAACCCATGAATACCTGAAATTAAGCCCACAGTAATCTGTACATTAACCTGGAATCTCAGCATTCTGGAACGTCAATACCAAGTAAGATTCAGTAGTTTCTTCCGGTCTAGTAAACTAGTTCCAAGAGATAAAACCAAAACTCTTCCGTTCTGTTACATTTGTTTGTAGAATACAGTACTGTTACAAAACTATTTCATACTTGGCATGTATTTTATATTAAGCACATTGGGAAGGTGGAGTGGATCATTGTAGAGTTTTACTTTCTCAAAAACTGAGATGAGGTTTCATTTTTCCAGGTGAGGAAAAAAAGTTTTAGAGGGGAACTATATATTATAGTAGCCTTCCAACTTCAAGGATCTTAGAGCATATACCAAAGCATAAATGTTAAGAACAGCATATTTTATAAAACTGAAAAGACTTAAAAGACTTGCCCATATGCAGTAAGATACAGAGAAGTGTGCTTTGAACAGAATACGTGACCGTGAGAAAAACACGGGCCTTACTCTTTTGGACCTTTCTATTACCCTCAAATAAGAAAGATGACTGACAAACACAACCTCTTCAGAAACTACAAGTCATACCTGGCTGGCAAGTTCTCGTGTTGGTGATATAATCAGGGCTCTGAAGCCTTTGTTTGTGGGTTGTTTCAGCTGCATTAAAATAGGAATGCTAAAAGCCAAAGTCTTTCCAGATCCAGTAGGAGCAGAAGCCAGAAGTTCTCGACCCTAAAAACAGAGTATATTAAGTACAAGGAAGAGTACATAAATTTTTCAGAGCCAAGTCAAATAATGCTACCAGCCATAAAAATAACAAAATTATACATAATAAATCCAAACACTCACATTCTCATCACTCTTCTAACTTCTCCCATATTTGCTTTTCTACCCACCCCTGCTACAACCGCCCCAATAGTTTCTGAGCATTATTACTAAAGTTCATTTGAACTGGGTAAAGAAAGTAGATAACTAAAACCCAAAGATGATTCACAAACTTATTTCCATTATTTCAATTTTTCTTTCCCCTAAATCTCTTTATCAAAAAAGCAAAATTACAAAACCAACTTTTTGACCTGATATCTGCACTGCTCCATCATTAAGTAAGGTTTTAATAAATAACAGAATGGCTAAAAGAAATAAAAAGTGGTGAAAACCGGAGTGACAGAGTCATTTATAGGTGACAATCTTCAAAAAGTCACTGTGATTTTTTTTTTTTTGTCACTGTGATTTTTAAAGCTTTAAGTTAAGGTCACTACAGAAACAACCTTAAATGAAAACTAAAAGCAAATTTACTATAATGTCAGTCAACAACATCATTCAAACATACTCTTATTTCAGTTCCCAAAGAAAATGAAAAGGATTAGTATGGATAAGGAGAGAGGGAACTCATCTCCTTTGGCTACTAGAACTGAAGGCCATCTTGGTTACGTTGGGGAAAAAAGTCAGCTCTCACCACTACAGAAAGAAATCTCAGAAAAACTTAATTTCCAAAAATCTAAGTTAACTCATACCTCTATCAACAACACATAAACAAATTATGGTATAGTCATACAACAGAATACTACTCAGTAACAAACTACTGATATATGCAACATGGAGGAATCTCAAAAACAGTATTAGAGTGAAAGAAACCAAAAAGAGTAAATAATGAATGATTCCACTTATATGATTCTATAAGAGGCAAAACTAAAACATGGCAATAGAAACCAGAAAAGTGCTTACCTCTGGGCGGGGGTCAGGTGAGGACTGAATGGAAGGGGTATGAGAGAACTGTTTGGAGTGACAGAAATGTTACGCATCTTCATTGAGTTGATGGTTACATAGGGTATGCACTGTTGAAACTCATTGAACTGTGCACTTAAAATCTATGCATTTTTTGGGCACTTAAATAGACTTCAATAATAAAAAGTACTGGGATAAAAACAAAGTCAGGTTGTGTACAAGAATTCTGTATTTCTGAAATAGTTCTTGAATATTATAAACTAAACCACGGATGAAAAAACAGAACACAGTCCCTATCCTCAGAAGACTAACACTCTTAGTTAAATGGAAAAGATGAATATAATTAGTGCAAATACATAGTAGTGTAAAGTGTAAGACAAATGTTGCAAGAAAAAGAAAACACATGGAGAACTGGGTGGTGGGGGAAACTGCTGGTAAAGGAAAAAGATCACGTCTAGCAGTAGTGATCAAGACAAATCTTACGGAGGCACAGGGATTAGAGACGGACCTTGAAAGCAAGGGTAGGATTTCAACAAGGGGAGATAAGGCAGAAAGGAAGATTTCAAAGACACAGGAAAGAGAATGAACACACACACACATACACACGCACGCATACTCACTTATAGGCCTTCATACTCACATGCAGCATAACTGGAATGGCTTGCATTTGGATTGGTGTAGGTATCTGGAAGCCTGCATCTAGAATGTTCTGAAGCAGTCGAGAATTGATTTTAAATTCCTGGTCAAGTTGCTGAAATGTAGCAATTGGGTCAGGAAGATCAGTTCCTTGGACATGAATTTTATGTTTATTCCGGAAGAAGTTTATCTGAAAAGTGAAATAAAGGAGTCGCCATGAATGTGGTCAAATACATTGTCAGATGTTGTAAAGCAACAGTAACAGTTTCTGGAATAAGCTTTAGTAGCATATGAAACTTTCTGGTTAAATTCCAATCCCTACAAGATACAGATATTAGGTATAATTTGTGCCCTTTCATAGAAGGAAGACCTTCATAACAATGAAACCTATCTATCCACACTTTCCTCATATTAATGTGTCAATACCATGAATAATGTGTTATTCATATTAATGTGCTACTGTCACAGTCACAATCTTATATAAACTTCTAGAAGGCAGGCACTGAATCAATCTATTGTCTTTATATGGCACTTAGCATACAAGTGCCAATGCTTTTTAATGATCTACCCTAAACTCTACTTATTAAGACTGAGTGCCAAAAGCAGAATCAAGTGATGTTGATTTTTTTTGTTTTCCCATTCTCTGATCCAGACAGCGAAATTCTAGATTTGGGATTACTAAATGAGCTGAACAATACTCTCCATCTGCAATATGACAGGAGCGCAGCAAATGCGACAGTGGCTTATTTGTCGTTTCTTCTGAATTCTACTCCTCCTAGTCTCAAGTTATAAAATAGGTTTCTTAAGAATTCTAACTCTCAAATCCCTGTCAGAGGAAATCCTTCTAAACCAGTGTGAGCTTAACATAAAGGAGAAAGGGGGCCAATTTTATGTTTATCAAAAGGGAATAAGAAATTTTAAAAATTTAATTCTAAACACATCATCAATTTTGACCTAAGTTTCAAGATTTCAAGACACTTTCAAGAATTTCAAACTTTAAAAATTTCAGCCACAGCACAAATACTACTTTGCTTGAAGTTTCCATTAAAGTAAAATCTAATCTAATGTAAGTAATCTTCTATCTTAACAAAACCATACTCGCTTTTACCAACAGAATAACCCAAGGATAGCGAAAAAGTCATTAGGCCAGAAAAACAATTGGATGAAGACATTTTTCTAACCTTTTCTTTTCTGAGCTGCTCCAACTTTCCTGACGTTAGTTTATTTTCTCTTTTAACTTTTTTATCTTCAATCTTTGCTTCCACAGATGATATCCACTGTATAGTAGAAACTTCTTGAGAAGTAATTTCTAAAATATATTTTTAAAAAATTAAAAGATTTTAAGTGCAACATTCTTAGGTGGCACAAACAGGCCATACCTTCCACTAAACAAAAGAAAAAGTACTAGTAGTTGTAACTGGATGAAAGAAAGTAATAGGAGGTATAAAAATTGGGAAAGGAGAGGGACTTCCCTGGTGGTGCAGTGGTTAAGAATCCGCCTGCCAGGGCAGGGGACACGGGTTCGAGCCCTGGTCCGGAAAGATCCCACATGCCGCGGAGCAACTAAGCCCGTGTGCCACAACTACTGAGCCTGCACTCTAGAGCCTGCGAGCCACAACTACTGAAGCCCGCACGCCTAGAGCCTGTGCTCTGCAACAAGAGAAGCCACCCAATGAGAAGCCCGCGAACTGGAACGAAGAGTAGTCCCTGCTCACCGCAACTAGAGAAAAGCCCGTGCGCAGCAACAAAGACCCGAGGCAGCCAAAAATAAAAATAAATAAATAAATAAAATGGGAAAGGAGAAGCAAGTTGTGTGTTGGTAAAATCAGAGCTCTGAAGCTCACTCTCTTCCCTTTTTTTTTTTTTTAGTTATTTCAGCTTTGTAATATGTACCTAAACGTACACTTGAAAACAATAAGGGATTAATTCAAAAACTATTTAAACAATAAGAGATGTCAATGAGGCAGCCAGCTTTTCTATATCCACAACCAGCTAGAAAATAAATATGATGCAAGATTTCACTTATAATAGCAATAAACACAATACTTAAGGACTACTCAATATTATAAAGAGAGCAATTCTCACTAAATCTATAAATAACACTAGTTCAATGAAAAGTAATGATAGGATTGTTTTGGTAACTGGAGGAGCTGACTTTAAAGTTTACATGGGAAAATAAATATGTACGAATATCTAAAAAATTCTAAGAAGAGTAATGAGCAAAGACTACTTCTGGAATTTCTTTCAAATTTTTTCAACTTCACCGATGTACAACCAACACAATAAACTGCATATATTTAAAGTATACAATTTGAGGCATTTTGACATTATGTGTACACCTGTTAAACCATCACCACATTTAAGACTATTTCCATCACTTCCCAAAATTTCCTTGTGGCCCCTTATAAATGCATCAGTCCAACCCTAGGTAAAAACCTGTATTCTTTCTTTCTTTTTTTTTTTGGCCGTGCTGCACAGCATGTGGGATCTTAGTTCCCTGACCAGGGATTGAACCCGTGCTCCCTGCAGTGGAAGCACAGTCTTAACCACTGGACCACCAGGGAAGTCCCCTGTTTTCTGTCACTGTTGATTAATTAGCTTTTTTTCCCTGGAATTTTATATAAATGGAATCATATAGTATTTAATAAATTTAGTATGGTTTCTTTCACTCAGGATAGTTATTTTGAGATTCATCCGTGTTGGAGCATGTATCAATAATTTTAACTTTTTATTTACAAGTAGTATTCCATTGTATGGATATACAATTTGTCTATCCTCCACTTGTTGAAGGACATTTGGGTCATTTCCAGTTTTTGGCTATTACATATAAAACCACTATGAACACCTGTGTACAAGTCTTTGTGAGGACATACGTTTTCCTTTCTCTTGTTGAAATGAACAAGGCAATGCACTTCCTATTCATTCCAAACAATCTCCAAGATATATTGTTTTTTATAAAAGGAGTAGGGGTAGGGAAGGTTCAGAACAGAACAGCATACAGAGCACACTATCATTCACGTTTTTTAAGCGAGGTATAAATACATGTGAATAGAATATCTCTAGGAAAATACCTAAGAAACTGATTAACAGTGGTTGCCTCTGGAGAAATAGGGGACTAGAGACAAAATAGTGGAAAGAAAATTTACTTTTCACCATTGTATAACTTTTTAAAACCATGTGTATTTAGTTTATTAAAAAGGTAAAATGGCTAGGAAACTTAATAGATGTAATAGACAAAGAAAAAAGGTAAATACCCCTATTGTTGAGTACAGAAAAAAACCTTGTGAAAAACAGGCAAAGAGGGCTTCCCTGGTGGCGCAGTGGTTGAGAGTCTGCCTGCCAATGCAGGGGACATGGGTTCGAGCCCTGGTCTGGGAAGATCCCACATGCCGCGGAGCGGCTGGCCCCGTGAGCCACAATTACTGAGCCTGCGCGTCTGGAGCCTGTGCTCCGCAACAAGAGAGGCCGCGACAGTGAGAGGCCCGCGCACCGCGATGAAGAGTGGCCCCCGCTTGCCACAACTAGAGAAAGCCCTCGCACAGAAACGAAAACCCAACACAACCAAAAATAAATAAATAAATAAATAAATAATTATAAAAAAAAAAAAAACAAAACAGGCAAAGTGTAAAAACAAACAAGTCACAAAACTTGAAATGTAAATATCCAACAAAGCCTATGAAAAGATGTTCAACCTCACCAGTTATCAAGAAAATACAGAAAATACAGGGCTTCCCTGGTGGCACAGTGGTTAAGAATCCGCCTGCCAATGCAGGGGACACAAGTTCGAGCCCTGGTCTGGGAAGATCCCACATGCTGTGGAGCAACTCATGCTCATGCACCACAACTACTGAGCCTGCGCGCCACAACTACTGAAGCCCACGAGCCTAGAGTCCGTGCTCTGCAACAAGAGAAGCTACCCAATGAGACGCTTATGCACTGCAACGAAGAGTAGCCCCTGCTCGCCGCAACTAGAGAAAGCTTGTGCTCAGCAACAAAGATTCAATGCAGCCAAAAATAAATAAATTAAATAAATTAAAAAAAAAAAAAAGAAAATACAAATTAAAAAAGTTTCACTCGTGAGACTGGCTAAAAAAGTTAAGACCAACAGTATCCAGCATTGACATGGCTGTGGGAAGTCATTTTGCATCTGTTCAAAGAAAGAAGTGTGCATGCCCTTTCACCTAGTGAATTCACGTTTAGGATGCTAACTACAGAAATACAGCACCTGTACAAAAAGATATATGTACAGGTATCTTATTGTAGCAATATTTGTAATCACAAATACCTGGAAACAACCTGAATGCCATCAACTGACAAATAGCTGTATACTGTCTGAGGTGTAATCATAAGCTTGCATAATTTTTGTAATTGAAAAAAAAAAGAAAAAAAACATACATCAAGCACTAACCTGATGTCATCTTCTTCCTCTTTTTCTTGTTCTGCTCCCTCTTCCTTTCAGTTAGGCTCTCTTCATTCTTCTCTTCATCTTGTAGCTCCTGATGAGTTCTTGATGCTTCACACTCACCTGGGACAGACTTCTTGTTTCCAAAAAAGTCCAGTCCCTGTAGCACCTCCGAAGAATCAAAGTCATATTTCCTTTTTCCTATCTAAAACCCAGAAAATTTCAAATGAAATCTATAGACAGACTGGCACTGTTTTCACCCTAGCAGTGTTGGCAGTAAGGGTGTGGGTACAATGACTCCCCATCTTTTTTATCTTTCACCAAATATTTGTTTGAGCTAACAAGTGTGTGTTTGGGCAAATGGAATCCAAGATGATACCTTTTCTGACCTTATAAAAGTAATAATAACAATCATAATAGCAACTAACACTTATAAGCATAACACTTACATGCAGTCAGGCAGATTTCTAAGCATGTTTAGATATATTAAATTCCTTATTCCTTCAACAACCCTAACGAGGTAAATAGCAATATCACAGATGAGAAAATCGAAGCATTAAGAGGTTAAGTAACTTGACCAAGGTCTCAAAACTAGTAACTGGCAGACCCAGGATTTGAACCTGAATAATCTGGTTCCAGAGTTCAAACACTTAACAACTACGCTATGCCGTCAGAGAAAGAAGAAACACACGTGTTGCACACACACCCAAATGTCCCTAGTCCCAATACCAAGAAATCTTGATATTCAAGATTTTCCCCAACTGGGCCCTAACTACTCCCGATTTATCACTCACTACTTCCCTATGTAAGATCTCCCATTTCTAAATCGCTCTTCTCATTGGTTACTTAAACACGCCATGGAGTTGCGGGAATTAAAAAAACCATGTCCACTAAAGGCACACGCATGCCAAGACAAACCTGGAGAGACTACAGTGAAATCATCTGTTCTCTCCGTTTGGGGTTGTTTCTGTTTTTCAAATTCTTCTCCAACAGTTTCGGAGAAAAGATAACTTCTGAAAGTAGGATTCTAACTGTGCTTTGAATAAACTCAGAAAGGAGGCCGGGAGGAAACGTTTCCTTGCTAGACCCAACAAAGTCTACAGAAGGATGGGAAAAAGAGTTCATTCAGAAAGCTGCAGTAAGCTGAACGCCAAGGGAGGGAAAATGCCCCACAGCCAGGCCACGGGGTCTCCGAGTGCCGGCTCCCCCAGCAGCCAGTTCCTTCTCCGGCACCTGCCCCTTTTCAGTTACTCGGGCTTCTGACGCCTTGCACACAGTACCTTGAATCGGGCAGCGTCCGCCGAGAAGCGTCTCACGTCGAATTTGGCCCCCGCGCCGAGCCGGCGAAACAGGTCACGAGCATCCATCTTTTCCCAGAAAGCTCCGCGGTCTCACGGCGCCTGCGCAGAGGACTTCCCTCCCGGAAGGTCTGGGGCTGAACCTTGAGCGGAAGTGGCTCCGGGGGGCGGAGCCTGGCGGCTGTGAGAGTTTGGGAGTTTTCATCGTCGTACAGTCCGTTGTTTTTTATTTGTTCTTTAAAAAATTATTTATCAAGATCCTCTTAAGCTGGGCACTGTTCTACACTTTTAGGGTTAGTTTGGTAAACAACACCCCAGGAATCTCACCTCGGGAAGCTTATATTTTAGTGGGGATGGAAGATGTTAACAAATATATAAGCAGAATAATTCCTGAAAGAGAAAAGTGCTATGAAACAAAACAGTGTAATTAATAGAGAAAGGGGAGAGGAGCCACTTTTAGGTAGATTAGTCAGGTTCATTCTGATGAAGTGATATTTGATCTAAGAGGAGGCAGCCTTTCCCAGATATGGGAAACGGCATTCCAGACACAGGAAACATGGCCTGAAGAAGGAAAAAGGTTTGGAACGTTGAGAAAATAGAAAGAAGGCCAGGGTGACTGGAGCCAAGTTGCAGTGAGGAAGAGTGGTACAGATTGGGTTGAAGGGACAAATGAAAATCAGATCTCATAGACTTTTATAACAAGGTCATGGTAAGGAATTTGGATTTTAATCTAAGCATGCTAGGAAGCTATTCAAATTTTTTTTACTGAGAGTGCAACATGACTTAGTTTATTACATTTTGTATTTATTTTCTTCATTGTATTTGTACTGTACAAAATTATTTACTTATGAGTTGCCTCCCCCTTCTAGAATGAAGTCCAGGAGCACAGAGATCTAATTTGCTTCACTGCTGTATCCCCAGTTCCTGTGTGCTCTCAATAAATATTTGATGAATGAATGAGTGAATGCTTTGTAAAAGATTACTCTGGCTATTTGGAGGTTGGACCATAGAAAGGGTAAGAGTGGAAACAGGTCAGTCAAAGTAGAAATGATGATAGTGGCTGGGATTAGGGTGGTATCTGTGCTGATGGAGTTAAATGGATAGATTTGGGGTATATTTTGGAGGTAGGTCTAAATTCACCTGATGAATTTCATGTGGAGGTGAAGGAAAGGGAGGAAATACTCCTAGGTTTTTTGTTTGAAATCCGGGGTAGGTGGCATGCCATTTACTGAGCTAGGAAAGACTGAAAGGAGAACAGCTTTTTTGTGTGTGAGGATGAGGCATGGGGGGTGGAATCAGTTTTTATGTTTTGGGCATGTTAAGATGCCTCGTTGACCTTAAGTGGAGATGTCGAGGTGGGTAGTTGATTCCATGAATCTGAAGCTCAGGGGAAAAGGTCAGGGCTAGAAAAATAAATTTAGGAGTCATCAACATATAAATGGTACAATGGAATCATACCAAACAAGCATTTAACTTATTAAAATTGAGTTATACATATTCAGCCAGAGAGTGTGAGAAATACTTTAAATTGTGTGATTCCTTTACACTCAAGTAAAGCAAGTGTGGAGTGAGGATGAGATGAGAGATGTGAGTCTGCTGTACCCTCAGATGGAGTCAGTCCCCAATTCTCTCATTGTGGGAGCAGCTTGCTGTTCCAATTGTGTCTGCTCTTTAAAAACAAGTAGTTTTCAGGGGCTTCCCTGGTGGCGCAGTGGTTGAGAATCTGCCTGCCAATGCAGGGAACACGGGTTCGAGCCCTGGTCTGGGAAGATCCCACATGCCGCAGAGCAACTAGGCCCATGAGCCACAACTACTGAGCCTGCGCGACTGGAGCCTGTGCTCCGCAACAAGAGAGGCCACGATAATGAGAGGCCCCCGCACCGCGATGAAGAGTGGCCCCCACTTGCCGCAACTAGAGAAAGCCCTCGCACGGAAACGAAGACCCAACACAGCCAGAAATAAATAAATAAATAAATAAAATTTAAAAAAAAACAAAAAAACAAAAACAAACAAACAAAAAACAAGTAGTTTTCATGAAATGTGGCTCCTAAATGAAAGCCCTAAGTACTTTTTCATCTATTGCTCAATAAAAACAATTTATCTCAACATGGCAAGGGAAAGAAATCAACTGAGTTTTTTAGGAAATGGAGTGTTGGTCTTCAGTTTGGCACATAAATACGGCCACAATCATGTGTAAAATCAACATGTATGAAACCACAACTTCTGTAGTTTATAGGTGATTTAAGGAGTTTCCAAGAGTAATTACACTTCATGAGTTTTTTTTTTCTTTATGAGCTGACTTTAGAACACAATCCCTATGTAAGTGGTGACAAACCCATATCTAAAAGCACGGTCATAAATGTGATCACTTAGAGACATTGTGTGACTAGGGAAGAGAAGGGGACCCAGAACTCACCTTTAGAGTACACCGGCATTTAGAGATTGGGTAGAGGAGGATATAACTATAAAACAAAGGTTTGAGAAGAAGCAATCAGTGAGGTAGGAAGACGAGGAATGTGGTGTCCTGGCAGCCAGAGGAAAGTTTCAAAAAGAAGGTAGTGATCAGATGTTTCAAAGGCTGTTGAGAGGCTGAGCACGAAGAAAAAAGATCACTGAATTTGGCAACATGGAGGTCACTAGTGACCTAATATCAGTTTCAGTGGCATGGTGGCTGGAGATGATTGAGTGGTAGAGGTGGAGAAAGGGAGACTGTGATGAAGCCAACTCTTTTTTTTTTTTAAATAAATTTATTTATTTTTGGCTGTGTTGGGTCTTTGTTGCTGCACGCTCTTTGTTGTGGTGCACGTGCTTCTCATTGTGGTGGCTTCTCTTGTTGCAGAGCGTGGGCTCTAGGCGCGCGGGCTTCAGTAGTTGCGGCTCGTGGGCTCTAGAGTGCAGGCTCAGTAGTTGTGGCGCACGGGCTTAGTTGCTCCACGGCATGTGGGATCTTCCCGGACCAGGGCTCAAACCCGTGTCCCCTGCATTGGCAGGCGGATTCTCAATCACTGCGCCACCAGGGAAGTCCCTGAATCCAACTCTTTCCAAAGGTTTAACTGAGAAGGAAAGCAGAGAAGTAGAGTAGTAACTACAGGCAGATGTGGGTTCAAAGGTGGGTTTTGTGGGGTTTTTTTTTTGATATAAACCTGGAGCAAGTTTTCACAAACTCCATCTTTTGGTTTGTGCCTTTTTCATATTTTATTACACTCTGTTTTTTTAAAATCACAACAGCAGTATCAAAGACAACCTATGTACAAACATTTTACAAAAGAAATATTGCTAGTATCAGCTGTAATAAGGGCAAGTTGAAGAATAGATGCTGAGTTTCCGGGCCAAAGTCTGCCCTCAAACAAAGACATCTAAAATGTGTTCAGGCAGCTGAAACAGGCTTCTTTCCCGATGACAAGCATGTGTGGTCGGTAATATCAATACAAACGATGGTAAATGAGGATACTACCGGGCCCAAGTAGCGAACTCCTCATCAGGAAGGCCACGATACAAGTGGAGCTAATCCATAACCTAAACCGAAGACAGTAAAAGCGCTGTTTCCCATCTAAACGCATTTAAGCCTTCAGCAATGATTGCGTCACTTGTAAACGATGCTGGGTTGTCATACAGACACTTGATTCTTATACATAACCCTATGCCAAACTGCCCTTAACTCTCGAGTCAGGTTTCTGGTTGGACAGAAAGGGGAGGAATTTTAGAAATGCTTCCTTCAGGAAAGAAGTCAGAAAGAGAGGTGACCCTGAGAACAGGATCTATTAAATTTGGTGGCGGCGGGGGGAGGCAGGAATTTGGGAGGAGGAATGCCTCCTTGGGGCCAAGAATCAAGAAGCGTGACTCACTTGGGTCTGGGACCTTGCTGAAAGCTGATCCCCACCCCACCCCAGCCCCGCGGGTATCTACAAGCTCGGTTCCTTTCTCATCTCCCCCAGTTCCTTATCTCCACCTTCTTGTACTTCCCCGACTTCCTCCGGTTGGTGATCACCAGGACGGTCACGCCGGCGACCAGGGCCACCACGACCACCACGATGACGGCGATGAGGCCGCTGGTGAGGCGCTTCATGGAGAACTGGGGGGACTTCTCATCCAGGTAGTAGATGAGCGTCCGCTCCCCCAGCAGGGGCTCTCCGCGCACGCGCACGTCGAGGCCGCGGTGGCCGGTGAACAGCGACTTGCCCTTGACGTCCCTCTCGAAGTAGTAGGCGGCGTCGGCGATGTCCACGTCGCCGGCGACCTTCTGCGACGTGTTCTGCTGCAGCTCGATCTGGATGGTGGGGTGCCCGTAGTGCACGGCCGCCACGAACTTGGGGTGCAGCGGCTCGCGCTCCCGGAAAAGCCGCCGCAGCTCGGCCTCCAGGTCCGAGGGGTTGAAGGCGCGGGCGGCCGGGCGGTGGCGCAGGTCGATGAGGATGGGGTGGGTGCGCACCAGCTCGTCGCAGCGCAGGCTCAGGTCGCCCTTGTCGGTGCATGCCCACCGAGTTCACGCACCACGCACGGACGTCTGGTTGCACTAGTGCGCCTTGAAGCGGCTCTGCTGCTCGCACTCCGGGTCGTACAGGCCGTCGTTGTCCAGGAGCGCGTGCTCGCTCGGCCGCACCAGGGCGCGGACGCTCTTCCGGGCGCTCACGCGCGCCTTGAGCAGCAGGCACTTGGATGTGAGCGTGGAGCAGTCGACCTCCAGGCCCGAGCCGAGCACGCGGCACTGGCAGCGGCCACCGGGGCCGCTCCGGTCGCACACGGTCATCTTGCTGGTGGGGCACGTGCAGTTGTCCTGCGCGGCCGCCGATCACCGCCGCCAGTAGCAGGAGCGGCGGCAGCAGCGACGGCGAAAGCAGAGCGAGGCCCGGACCCCGGGCCATGGTGGGGCGGAGGAGTGCGGACGGGGCGCGGGTTGGCGAGCGCTGGGGACTTCGCCGAGCTCGGGCTCCGCTGTCTGAGAAGGTCTCCAGGCGCCTGGGGTTTTGCTTTTTGTTTTTGATGTTTTTAAGGATGGGTGCTAGGGGATATTTGTAGATTGCAAGGAATGGTCCGGTGAAAAGATGGAAATTGTTGATGTAACAGAGAAGGGAGAATAATGGGATGGGCGTGGGATGAGATTTTGTCAGGGAGTATTGGAGGGCTGAGGAGGGAAGAAATTATATGAAATAATATCCTCAAAGAATGGGAAAATGAACTTACTGGGAAAAAGCAATAATACCGATGGGCAGTGAATGCTCATTTGAGTTGGAAACAGTGAATTAAAAAAGAGACTAATCAGCATGATTCAGCTGCTTAGATAAGGGTGTGAAGAAGTTGTATTGCTGCATTTAGCTGGGGTTAAAGTATCTTCAGGTAAATATGATAGAGGATTATGGCAGAACTCCTTGTGTTCCCTCTCCCGCCTCAAAAAGGTCCCCTGGGATTGATAGTTCAACAGAGATTTGACCTCCTGAAACCCAAGAAGGAAGGGGAAAATCCCTTGGAATGGCTGTCTTATTCAGAATAATACTCTGGGTTAGATTAATAATCCAACTTGCTTCCCTTCTTTCAGAGGAAAGAATTGTATGGAGTGTTGAATATGTGCTATATTTTACTTTCATAAGCATATAGTTAATGTAAAACAAGTCTGAGTTTAAATTCCTCCCAGCCTCTCCACCTGTCAGCCGTGACCTGGTCAGATTAACCTCTCTTGGTCTAATTTCCTCATTTGTAAAATGAGGATCATGATACCTACAGCAGGGTTGCTATCAGCATTAAGCTGGGCTCATAGTGCAATGGTGTATAATGGAAAAAGCATGGGTTTTGGGTGTCAGAAAGACTTATGTGTGAATCCAGTTGTATCATTTAATAATTTGACCATCGTAGGCAGGTTATTTCACTGTTCTGTGCCTCAATTTCCTCACTGGAAAAATGGGGATTATAGGATTATAATATCCTATAATCCTACCTTGAAGGCTAGGAGTAACAGTGGTTCCCCACACAGAGATCAAAATGGTGGGAATTGGCTTAGGATTCTATCTATCTACCTATCTATCTACATTTATCCATATTAGAAATATGTATTATATATATGTGTGTGTTATTGTATAAAGCTTTTGGAACAAAATCTCAAACACAGTAGGTGCTTAATAAATATTAGTCCTTTTCTTTCTTGCAGTCCATTCTCCTAGAGCAATAGTTCTTGACCTTAACAGCACTTTAGAATCCTCTGAGAATCTTAGACAACAAAAGAAAACTTGGTCCAACCCCCAGAAATCCTGGTTTCATTGTTCTGGAGGAGCTCTCTGGCCTGTAATTTTTGAAAGCTTCTCAAGTGAATCTAATTGCACTCAGGATTAAGAATCACTGCTAGAATTATCTTTCTGAAGCCCAAATGAGACTACGTTGCTTCTCTGCTTAAAAATTTCTCATGGGCTTCCCTGGTGGCGCAGTGGTTGAGAATCTGCCTGCTAATGCAGGGGACACGGGTTCGAGCCCTGGTCTGGGAAGATCCCACATGCCGTGGAGCAACTAGGCCCGTGAGCTACAACTACTGAGCCCGCGCGTCTGGAGCCTGTGCTCCGCAACAAGAGAGGCCGCGACAGTGAGAGGCCTGCGCACCGCGATGAAGAGTGGCCCCCGCTCGCCGCAACTAGAGAAAGGCCTTGCACAGAAACGAAGACCCAACACAGGCAAAAATAAATAAATAAATAAATAAATAAAAATAATTAAAAAAAAAAAGGAATTAAAAAAAAAAATTTCTCATGATTTTCCACTGTCTACTGAGTGTAGTCCGAGCTCTTGTGACTTGTACACCAGACCCTTAGCAGTGATTCTCAACTCTCTCAGGACACATGACACGCTCCCATAAATAACTTCAGCTTGAGTTCAACTGCCCCCAACCCTTTTACTTACCAGTTGTGTGATCTTAGGCAAGTTACTTATCCTCTGTAAGCTTTAATTTTATCATCTGATTTTGCCTTTGCTTCTTCTAACGCTGAACCTTTGTACATGTTTTTCTCTCTTCTTGGAATGTCCTCTCTTTTTTTCCTCTCTAGCAAATGCCGTATATTCTTTGAAATTCAGTTTATATGACTTATGGTTGCAAAAGGGTAAGGGGGGGCAGGGATAAATTGGGAATTTGGGATTAACAGATACACAGTACTATATATAAAATAGGTAAACAGCAAGGACCTACTGTAGAGCACAGGGAACTATATTTGATATCTTGTAATAACTTACAATGGAAATGAATCTGAAAGAGAATATATATATGTATAACTGAATCACTTTACTGTACACCTGAAACATTGTAAATCAACTATACCTCAATAAAAAAAAAAAATTCAGGGGCTTCCCTGGTGGCGCAGTGGTTAAGAACCCGCCTGCCAATGCAGGGGACACGGGTTCGAGCCCTGGTCTGGGAAGATCCCACATGCCGCGGAGCAACTAAGCCCGTGAGCCACAACTACTGAACCTGTGCTCTAGAGCCCGTGAGCCACAACTACTGAGCCTGCGTGCCACAACTACTGAAGCCCGCGCGCCTAGAGCCTGTGCTCCGCAAAAAGAGAAGCCACTGCAATGAGAAGCCCGTGCACTGTAAGGAAGAGCAGCCCTTGCTCGACGCAACTAAAGAAAGCCGCGTGCAGCAACGAAGACCCAATGCAGCCAAAAATAAATAAATTTATTAAAAAAAAAATTCAGTTTATATGTTCTCTCCTCTGAAGCTTACCCTGAATGTCCCCTCCTTGACATAGTCCCTCTTCTTTCTTTGAGTTTTCATGCCACTTTGTAAATGCCTCTATTTTAGTTCTTTTCCTGTTGCATTGTAATTTTGTTTTCCACATCTGTCACATACCAGACTTTAAGCTTTTTGAGGGCTGGGCCTGTATCTCATTTATTTCATATTATGTTGGCCTAGCCTGGATATTGTTTCATAGTTAAGTGGTCAATAAATCTTGTTGAATTAATGAAGTGAAATAAAATAGACAAAGATTCCTGAAACTGCCAACCTTGTGGATTTAGGAAAGGACCTATATCTTTTGCTTGGTGCTTTGTAATAAATTTTGGCTGAATGAGTGAATAAAGTCAAATGAAACTGTCAGACTGATATCATTTTCTACCTTGACAATGTCCAGTTGACTCATTAAGGGACCATTTCCTCTTGGGAAAAAAACAAAGCAAAACAATTAAAAACCATCGTCAATAAAAGTGGTGAGGAAATTGAATCATGATTTTGTATAAGTGGAATTTCTCCAAAAACCAGTATGGTCTGACTGGTAGACACACATGGGTTCTCAACTGTAGCAAGTGAGAACACAAATTTTGTATAACGCTGCAGTGGGAGCTGGTTGGGATATCTTGTTTTTATGGACAGAGTGATCACTTCATGCCCTAAAAGTATGTTTTTGAAAATCTTTTTCTCCTCCACTCCCTGCTTCTCATTCAACAAACTTTGGCATTGTTTCACAGTGTGATCGGCATGGACTTGGACCTAGAGATGCAGAGATAGATACAGTCCTTGCTCTCAAGTAGCTTAAAGTCTGCTAAGGATAGTGACTAAAGTCTGTTAGAGTCTGTTTTCAAACAGAGCAAGAAAATTCCCTAAGCACTGTATGAGTTATAGGAGGTAAGGGAGTGTTTGCTCAATGGTGGCAGGATGGGATGGGCTTTGTAGGAAGTTAGGAAAGGTTTGTAGAGGAAATAAAGCTTGCAAACCCTTAAAAAAAGATGTTGGCAAATTAGACAAGACGGGCAAGGCTCTTTTAAATAAAGGGAACAGCAACAAATGTAAAAGGGTATGAAAATACCCATTGTGGGACTTCCTGGTGTTGCAGTGGTTAAGAATCTGCCAGCCAATGCAGGGGACATGGGTTCGAGCCCTGGTCCACTGGGAAGATCCCACATGCCGCGGTGCAACTAAACCCGTGTGCCACAACTACTGAGCCTGTGCTCTAGAGCCTGCGAGCCACAACTACTGAGCCCACATGCCACAACTACTGAAGCCTGCACGCCTAGAGCCCGTGCTCCGCAACAAGAGAAGCCACTGCAATGAGAAGCCTGTGCACCTCAACAAAGAGTAGCCCCCGCTCACCTCAACTAGAGAAAACCCACCCATAGCAACGAAGACCCAGCACAGCCAAAAAATAAAGGAAAAAAAAAAAAAGAAAATGCCTGTTGTGTTTGGGGATCTACTAGTGGTTCAACAAAACCTGAAGTGGATGATGCATTAAGAGGTGGAATCAGGTGGGTAAGGACTAGCTCCTGTACACCTTATGGGTACGCCAAAGAGCTTGGACTTGATCTTGTAGGCACTGAGAGCCATTAAAGGATGCCAAGTTAATGATATAAACAGTTTTTTAATTTTAAAAGATCACTCTAGCAGCAACATGGAAGGGAGGCAAGCCTGGAGTCAGGGAAACCAGAAGAATATCACGGTAGTAGTTTAGTGAGGGAAGAAGGCAGTAGCAAAAGGGAAGAGGAGAAAGGAGCAGATCTAAAGGACATTAAGGTGGTGACATTGATAGCACTCCCTTAGTGATTAGATGTAGGAAGACGGAGAGAGAGAAGCCTGAGGTAGCTCCCAGGTCTCAAACTTTGGTGACTGGGTGAGGGGGGCTCTGTTTATGGGGATGGGGAATATTGGAGGGCTAGGATAGTGTGAGAACAACATAATAAAGTTTAATTTTGAGAAGGTCTGAGTTTGAGATTGCTGTGGAACACCTGAGTGGAGTTTCTAATGGTCATTTGGAAATAGGAATTATTTCTTTGCAAAAGGAGCTAGAAACTTCTAGATCACAGCTTCAGGGTCTTAATTAAAAGTAAGTTGAGAGAGTGATTGGCTATAGATAACAAACACAGCAGCCATTCACGCAGACAGAACTCTCACTTTCCCTGGGGCTAAGTTTTCAATATCAAATTCTCAAGCCTTACCCATACTCTTGTACTTTAGAAATCCAAATCAAGTACTTAAGAAATCCAGATTCTTACACTTTTTGTACATTTCTGTTTTGCCATCAAGAGTCCAATGTACAAAATGTTAAGAGTCCAAAGTATAACATGTTCTTTTCAGGCTTTAATGGAAGTTTAATGCAATATAAATGTAACCACTCAAATATGCTTGTAATCAGGACAGAATTCAAGTAAACATCGCCAGGACCAAAGCTGACCTCAGGGTGGCACTCCAGTCTTGTCGGAATAAAGGGCTCTGGAATCATCTTACTAAACTGTTAAGTGGACAGTCCACTCTGAAGTAAAGAGTTGGCATAAACTCTGGGTCCATAGACCACACAATTAAACTACCTGGGGAGAATTTACAGGGAAGGATGTCCTTTTTGTTTTTAAATCCGCTCTGACCTAAGGCTGGATCAACAGTATAGGGTATAATATGGCAGCAGGTCTCCATCCAAAAAAAGAAATTTCACCGGGGTTCAAAACTAACCAAAATAATATCCTCATTATTATTTATTAATAGCTACCATTTATTGGTACCTACCATGTGCCACATACAGTTCAGGATGCCTTTCATATTATATGAGCTCACTGAACTCTCATACCAACTCTGTGCAATTGATAATTATTCTCGTTTTTCTGAGGAAGAAACTGAAGCTCAAAGACATTAAGTCACTTGCCTCTCAAGTCATCCAGGTGGTAAGTATCCATGCTGTATTTTGAACTCAATCCGTATGATTCCAAAATTTGAGGTCTTTAAGCAAGGCTGCATGGCCTCGTATTATTGATGCCAAAATTAAAGCAGTGACAAATGAAACTTTGTGGTTTTCTTTGGGTATAGGCTGTTTGGATTGAGGTGGTTTAAATAATACTGTATTTAGGGAGATCTAGTGAGGACCCCTATTGTGAATTTGAGGCCTCTTCCTGAAACTCTTCACCACCTATAAGAAACAGGATATTTACATATTCACAAAGTATGTCCCACAAGGTATTTATTAATTACAAAGAGAAAAATAGCAAATTTCCAGTGGAGAAATCTTGCAGATGCTATGTTAATACAATAAAGTATAAATGAGAAAGCAAATGTGGTAAAATATCAATATCTGTGCCACAGAGAGATTCTTTTCCTTTTACAGTGGAAAAAACAAGGGGCCAGGGAGGATCTGTTGACAGGATTGGTCAGCAGTGGAGCAGAGGACTAATTTCTATCTTTGATCTCCATCTGTGAAAGCCCAAATCCCACAAAGGTTTCCAAATGAAATAGTTACCTTTCTAAGGGGTAGAGAATTATTGATGAATCCTGGACTCTGTATAAAGGAAGACTCCCAAATGAAAGACACAAATAATAAAACTCCAGAATAATGTTATTATACTGATCATAGACGGTAGAGATGGGAGTTAGTTGTCCTTACTCCTCCAATGCTTAATCAAGAGTGTCAAAGCATATTTACAAAGCATTTTTTAAATGCCTTACAGACTTCAAAGCCATAAATAGCTTCTCTGTCTCTCTAGGGCTAAATGTCAGCATTTTTGTACATCCTCAGTCTAAGAGAATTACCAATCTGTCTATTTCTTTAAAGAACTGTTCTTTTAGTGAGAAGGAAAAGATGTCTAGAGAAGCTTTTTTGTTCAACATGTCGGTGTTTGCATGATTTACAGTATAATTAACCAGCCCTGTAGCACCAGCAGACCAGCTCCTTTTACTATTCATCATGTTTCCAGTGACTTCAGATCATCAACTCTGCTGGGAGGAAATACCTCCTCCTTAGAGATGTAAAAATACTATGTCCCTGATCATTCCCACAGGCAGAATGTGATCCATCCTTATATAAGTATTGTTTTTCAGATCTAAGGGATTCCTCCCCCACCCCATTATTTTTGCACATCATTACTCTCAGAGCTAAAATCTAATTAAATAAATACATGCAAAATCTAAAACTATTTAGGAAGAATTTTGTTTTTCAATTGCTTATAATTACCAGAACACATTTGTTAAAATATGAAAGTCTGGTAACTCAAAATCTAAAACAAAACACCTATGTAAACAAATATGTAATAAATATTATCACAGATCTATTTTAAATCTCTATATTAAAACCTTATTAGGCATCTAAAAAACTTCAAAAGTGTCTACTTTGGGCCCAGTAATTTTACTTCTAAGAAGTTACCCTAAATATACACCTCCAACAATATGAAAGTACATATGCACGAGGTTAATTATTGCAGCACTGTTTGTATTTGCAAAATAAGGGACACAACCTAAATGCCCATGTAGAGGAGAGAGGTTGAATAAACTATGGTAAAGCACATAATCGAGCACTACACATCTGTAAAAAAGAACAAAGAAGATGTTTGCAAACTGATAAGGAATAATTTCTAGGATATACTGTTTAGTGAAAAAAAGCAAAGTACAAAAGAGTGTCTATAGTATGCTACCTTTTGTGTAAGAAAAAAAGGGAAGTGAGAAAATACACAAGTGCCTGCATTTTGACCAAAAAGCAAACCAGGAAGGATAAACCAGAAATTAATGAGATTACTGTTACTTACAGGAGGTAGTTGGGGATGAGTTGAAAGGGTAAGTAGAAGGTGGAAAGTGACATTTCTCTTGAATTCTCCTTTTTATATAGTTCTGTCTTTTGGATCCATGTTAATAATTCATATATTAAGTAAAACACACACACACACACACACACACACACACACACACACACAAATAGGGGGAAAGCCTAAAAATGGAACACAAACAAATCAACCTAATGGTTTTAAATGAATAATATAAACACATTGAAAAATCACATGTTTTTGTGTGGGAGGGAAAACGAACTCAAACCAAGTAACTTTAGAGTACAATATTTTTTTGCTATATACTCTCAGACTAAAGAAAAAATGAACTGTAAATGAATGTTAAAATGAAATTGGTTTGGTTTTTTGCAGTGGTTGGGTTTCGTTTTGTTTTGGTAGCAATTCTAAAACTACTTTCTGTGTAATCTGAGATTGGGTGAAGAAGTAAATGTATAAATATAAACAATGAGATTCAATTTTCTCACTGAGAGAAAAGAGAGTTACAAATATGGAAAGAGAGAAGAGTAGAATGAATTCTATAGTATTGGATTAGAATTGGACATGACAGCCCTGTCCACTGAGAAAGCCCAGAAGCAATGACACCCCAGGAGCAATTTGGTTTCTAAACTCTGTTTGCTGCTAAATGGAACCAGGGCCCCTTGGAGAATTGGCGGATTCTAGAGCTAGAGCTGGGAAAGAACAAGATGAACCTTGAACATCGTATTAAGTTAGTAAATTAGGAAATGCTCAAAGAATGGTAGGACAGGTCAGAATGACAAAAAGAGCTGTACTGAAGGGACTAGCGCCAGCCAAATCTGGGACAATTAAACATAAAAATAAATACTGATAGTCATGTATTACAACCCACTGAGTAAAATAAGAACACATAGGCATATAAATAAATGAAAGAGTAAATAATGTGGGGGAAGGGAAAGTGAGTCTCAGTAGAATGTCAGCTAATAAATTTAGAAGGAATGATGGAATTAGAAAAATCACTATTTGGCAACCATCATAGTAATAATTGAATCATCAATGGATGGTAAAATGAGTAGGTGAAACTTGGATGAGGAACAGGATATTTACATAGCTGCAAAGCATGTTCTCACAAGATATTATTATTTTATTTATTTATTTATTTATTTATGGCTGCATCAGGTCTTAGTTGCAGGATCTTTCGTAGCAGCGCGCGGGCTCTTTGCTGAGGCGCGCGGCGGGCTCAGTTGCCCCACGGTGTGTGGGATCTTAGTTCCCTAGCCAGGGATCGAACCCGTGCCCCCTACATTGGGAGCGTGGAGTCTTAACCACTGGACCACCAGGGAAGTCCTCTCACAAGATATTATTAATTACAAAGAGAAAAGTAGTAAATTTGTAGTGGAGAAATTGGCAGGCGCCATGTTAACAAACTGATCAAAGTAAATGATAAAGCAAATGTGGTAAAATATCGATATTTGGGAAATCTTGGTGAGATGTATACAGGAATTTTTGGTACTATTTTTACAACTTTTCTGTAAGTCTGAGATTACATAAAAATAAAAAGTTAAAAAGAAAAGCTTATTAAAGCATTTCTGAGGAGTTTGCTAGGCTATAGCAAAACAAAGGCTGTAATCAATGTATAGCAAGTTAATTCTGCCTGCCTCCTTGGCAAAATGGTTTATGGAAAGTCGTTGTTGGGGAGGTGGCAGGAGGGCAAAAACCTTATTAGATATTTCCCTGAACAAAATTTTTTCCAAAATTCTTTTTGAAAAGATGTAAACCTGTTGAAAAAGGGTTTTTGATAGCAATTAAACTATGCATGTATAACTGAATCATTTTGTTGTATACCTGAAGCTAACACAGCACTGGAAATCAACTATACTTCAATAAAAATAAAATAAAATAACAAAATATATAGCTAATTAAAAATGAAGCTTTTCTGTACTTAAAACTAAGCAAGAGAGTTCTATAATCATTTAAAGACTATTACTCACTCAAAATACTCTATATATAAAAAGAAAAGCACACTAAAACATAGGTAATTAACTGAAATAAAAATCAATGTGACATTCAAAAAAATAAACAAATAAAATAAAAGGCTCTCTAGTATGTAGCAGAGACAAATTCTGTTTCTAGTTGGTTAAAAAACATAATTGGATGAAAATTTAAATGCCAGGAGACCTAAAAATCAAAGAAATAAAAGAACTTTTAAATGGAGTAATTTCTTTTCTCTTCCCAGATAGTAAATTTAATAGAAATTTCTGATTATGATGGCAGTTATAAATCTTTGATGTTACTGATACAGAGACATACTCCAAAACTGTTTTTTTTTTTTCTATCACATAGAAAGATTGAAAACTGTCCTAGATAACAAATATTACTACTGCAATGACTTGCCAGATACTATGCTAAATATCGTTCATATATTAACCCATTTAATCTCACTGCAACCCTGGGCAGTAGATGCTATTATTAGACTCAGTTTACAATTGAAAAAACCAAGGTTCTCAAACTTTCTTGATTAACTGTGCTCTTAGTGTCTCAGTAGTTTTTTCATGGCAACTCAGGCCAAAAGAAACATGTAATAATTCAATTTACTGAGTTGTTAGAGCCAAATCTCTTTTTTTAAAAAAATGTTACTACAGTTAGGTTTTTTTTTTTTAAATTAATTAATTAATTTATTTTTGGCTGTGTTGGGTCTTCGTTTCTGTGCGAGGGCTTTCTCTAGTTGCGGCAAGCGGGGGCCACTCTTCATCGCGGTGCGCGGGCCTCTCATTATCGCGGCCTCTCTTGTTGCGGAGCACAGGCTCCAGACGCGCAGGCTCAGTAGTTGTGGCTCACGGGCCTAGTTGCTCCGCGGCATGTGGGATCTTCCCAGACCAGGGCTCGAACCCGTGTCCCCTGAATTGGCAGGCAGATTCCCAACCACTGCGCCACCAGGGAAGCCCCGAGCCAAATCTCTTAACATCTATTTATGATTTCACAATTTAGTAGCCATTAAAAAATACATATGAATTGAAAGAGAAAATATATTCTTATTTTATTGTTAAATAATCACGATTCCTTGCTAATGGGATGGATGAACCTATTGAAGTCTGTACTTCTCAAACCATGAGCTCAGATCAGACACGGCCACACTCATTTTCTGTTCCACACCAATATTCATGCAGTACTTGCTTTTCATCACAACTGCAGAAAACCCAGCTTCTCAAAGACATAACATCAAAAGGATGATGGTCTAATGCTGAAACCATGATCTACTGTGTACTAGAAGTTCACATGAATTCTGACAGATGTTGAGTGTCACTGTGTTGCTCTTGAAACTTTAAAAAATATTCTATGTTCCCCCATAGGCTTGCTGCTGTGGCACCTTGTGGTGCCTTGGGGCACAGTTTGAGAACTGTAGAGCTAATACAGAATTATTATTCAGTCTGGGGGACAAAATTCTCAGGGCAGAATCAAAATCAGAATAGTGTGAACATTAACAAAGTGTAGAAAGAGTTAATATTAAAAAATCTTGTTCTCCATGTATCTTTTCAATGCATGTCTTTTGTTTTACCGGATTGCTTTGGGATAGATTACTTTTTTAAAAATTTTATTCAAGTATAGTTGACTTACAATATTTTAGTAGTTTCAGGTGTACAACATAGTGATTCAATATTTTTATAGATTATACAGCATAGACTTCTATTTTGCAGATAACAAAACAGAAACAGAATCATCTAGAATGAACAATAAAATGTTCACATCATATAGGTCAAAGGTAAATGCTGGCATTTAAGGAGTGGGAAGCAAGGACAGTACACAATAAATGTTTCGGCTGATAATATATGTAATAAAAATATTTTATACCACCAAGTGCATAGAGTGAACTCAAGGAACTTGGCAAGTTTAATTGAACCTCTCTTTTAAGCAAATGTATTACTTGAAAACTTGAATGTTTTAAACCAGTGTACAAGGGGCTTGATTATTTTACAAAAGAGTATTATTCAAGATTCCTTGGTACATCTAAAGTATGATGTGGTTCACTGAAATTAAAACGTATGCCAAACTGTTTTTGAACACATTAGTTTATGAAATATCTCTCTGTTGTTTACATTGCATTTTGAGTTTTCTGTCTTTTAGGAGGATAGGCAGCAAAATATTCATCTCCTAATTGTCAACAGAGGGAAAATGAAGCACAGAGAGAAGCAGTGAGTTTATTTAGCATCATGCAGTAAGAAATGAGAAGGCATCACCTACTCATCTGGGTTGTAAAAAATCATGTTAAAAAATCATGTATGGCATGTTAGTACCTAACGGCCATAGTTCTGTTCACAATAAGGTGATGATATATAACAATCAATAAATAAAATCAAAAGTGCCCATTTGTACAAGATTTTGTATGAGAGTGTATGTGATTGTTGCCCAAGAATTTAAGTCTCAATTCTATTGACTATATTGACATAGTCAAGATAATGCCAGAGTATCCCATGAGTGATGTGATGAAAATAGACTTAATGACAGATGGAAGGAAATGCTTACTCCTGTTTTACTCTAATGGCCACGATAAAGGGTTTATTTTGATTAGTGTAACTTCAGCTTATAGTAATAGCATGAAGAACCAAGAAAGTTTCACTTCACTTTGCCATCATCATTTTAACGGCAGATTGACTCAACAAAGCTGGGGTTCCCGGAGCACTGAGGAAGATACCTTAGCTATCTCTGCAAAGGTATCCTGCAGCCCAGACTGAAATACCTTTCCTGGGGACTCTACTATTTTAATTATGGAGAAATTCCCAAGCAATGCCTCCCATAGCCAGTTAGCTGCCTGTCGCTCCCTTCCTTTTCACTGTTCAGGCTGAGTACCTGGCATTCTTTAAGGTAGAAATAAAGGCATTTCCTTGGGTCCTGGGGAAAAGCAGGGGACTCTAAGATAATCCCAGTGGAGAGGTGGTCTTTTTTATAGATCTCAATACTAGGTCTGTTGTCTGCGTGTCCTGAACAATTGTCTTCAAGACTGTGAGCCATAGTTCAGTACCCAAAGTTTCATTTAAATATCATGATTAATTGACTGCAAAAAGAAGATGGGGGAGGAATGTGAAAGGGTCTGTATAACAAAGAACCATAAATCATCTCTGGTACAGTGGGCCCCCAATCATGCAGGCTTTGGGCCTGCCAGGGAGCTACAGGGAGAAAGATGAGAGAGAATAGGGTCTTCCAGTTGCAGGGCTGCAGCAGCCCCAGACCAGGAAAGCTGTTTACCCCTAACCAAATCCTTCCTGAGGTATCATTCACTTATTCATTTAGTAAATATCTATCAAGTGAGTGCCTACTAGGTGCAAGGCAACATTCTACATGCTGTTGAAGTGGGAGAGGGCGGAAGGGGGGAAGTAGGACCAAGATGAGTAAGACACAGCACCTGCCTTACTATTTATTGGACATGGTTATGACAAGGACTCTGCTCTCTTCTTCAGCATAAACACTGGTACATAATTAGGTATGTACTTCACTTTACGAAACAGGTGTATTTCTGAGCCTTTCTGGCATTAAAGTGAATTTCCATCGAGTGAATCTCCTGTACATTCTCCATAAAGCTGTCCCTGTCACCCTCAGCTTTCCCTACATTCCTGGAGCCCTCTTGTGTATACACCGTATCTTTCTCAGTAGGCCCTTTTGAAGCAGCTGTCCCAGAGTGGAAAGTGGAAAGAACGTGGGCTCTGGAGGTGAACAGGCTCAAATCAGAATCCTAACTCCTCTACTTAATAGCCATGTGTGATCTGGGTTAGTCTCTTCACACCGCTAAGCCTCAGTTTCTCTTGTAAAATGGGGATAAAAATAGTTGCTATTCACTAGGACTTTGTGAGACTTAAGTGAGATAAGGTATGTTGGCATTTAGAAAATGCCTGGCATATAGAAAGCATTCAGGAGTTGTTAGTCATTACTATTAGGTGCTTTACAGATGATTGTTTTACAGGTGAGGAAACCGAAGCTCATTAAGATTTAATAACTTAGGTACATTATAACTTGGAGGAAATACGGCACAGCTTTTAAAAACTCTGGAGTCATATAGACCTCATTCACATTCCTTTTCTGCCATTTATCATGTATACAATCCTGAACAAATAATTTGATTTCTCTTAGCCTTCATTTCTCTATTTGTAAAATGGAGATGATAATTGCTAATAATATCTACTTCACGCTTATTATGAAGATTAAATGAGATGATGTGTGCAACTGGCAAGTGGCAGGACCTGGATTTAATGGCTCTGAATCCCAAGTGCTTACCCTTTTCTAATAAACTCACTCACCAGCTCCTTTGCTCTCTGAGCTAGAATTCTAAAGAGTTAGCGGATGTAATCAACACTTGGCAGATTTTTTCCAAGTGCAATGAAGTAGTTTGTTTTCCTCTTTTGATGATTGGTTTGTATTTTTTCACAGATATGTACTCACACACCCATAATCTTGAACTAGCTTTTCCCCTCCCCATCAATGGAATATATATATATACATTTTCCAACCTCATAGAGGAATAGCCAACATCTCAAAGGAACATACTACTGCCTTCGCCCACATGGACTTTTCAAAATGCTTGCCTTTGAAAGAAATCATCAGCCCAGAGAAAGCATTACAGGGACTTTCTTGCGTTGAGGAGTAGGACTAAAATTCAAGTTTGTGGAATGAAACCCAAGTGAAAGGAAAAGCAAGAGCTCGCCTTCCTCTTCCCGGCAAGCCGTGCCTCCGGTTACTGCCCCTCCCCACCCCAGGAAGGGGAGAGAGCCCAGCTGTAGGGTCAAGTAGTGGTGACCAGGTTAGCAACAAGGGCAACAGGGGGAGGAGACAAAAGAACAGAAAGTGGCAGCGGCTGGCTGAATGCCTGAGCATGTTTCTTTGCTGAAAGAGAATGGCGGGACAGCGATTCAAACTGAGAGAGAGGAGAGTGGAGGGGGAAGAGGACAGCTAATGGATGGGGTGGCCCAGCAGGGGTCAGAGGTCAGGAGGGCACTCAGGGAACTAATTGGCCACTCTTCACATATTCACTTTCTGCTTCTAGCCTACAGCTGGGCCTTGAGGGAAAGCGCTGGGGTTGGAGCTGGCTTTATTTTGTTATGCCCCGAGATTTGAGGCCAACTGGTGAAAAGCAAGTGAGACAAGAACCTTCTTTCCTTTTCTAGGAATAGCTGACCAGGGACAGCCTTCTGCAAAGGAAAATGCTGAAGATTCCACTTCACTCATTCATTCATTCATGCATTTCTTCTTCCTCCTCTTCTTCTTTTCTTCTTCCCCTTCTCCTCCTCCTTCCTCCTCCTCCTCTTCCTCCTCTTTTTCTTCTTCTTTTTCTTCTTCTTCTCCTTCTCCTTCCTTTACCTTCTCATTCTTCTTTTCCTTCTCATTCTCATTCTTTTTTTTCTTCTTCTTCTCATTCTTCTTTTTCTCCTTCTTCTTCATTTTCTTCCTCGTCTTCCTCTTCTTCCTTTTCTCCTTCTTCTTCTCCTTCTCCTTCTTCTTCTCCTTCTCCTTCTTCTTCTTCTTCTCCATCATCACTATCTCCGTATGTTAATTGGATGCCCCAGGAAATGTTATGCTGGGCACATTCATAAGATGGGAAAGGATTATAGACACCTTTAGTTTTGATCATAAATGATTAGAGTTAGGCCTGGGCTTTAGGGGTCATCTAGTTTCATCTTGTTTCAGAGTTATGGAAATGAGGAAAGCAATTTGCTCAAACTCACAGAGAAAGGAGTAGAGGAGGGAGTAGAGCTCAGGTCTTCTCCCTCCTGGTCCAGAGATTTTTCCATGACACTCTTCTCAGAAACATATTAACTTTTTTTTGTTGTTGTTCGTTTTAATAAATTCATTTATTATTTATTTATTTTATTGTTGGTTGCACTGGGTCTTCTTTTTGTGTGTGTGTGTGTGTGTGTTTTAATCAGTCATCAATTTTATACACATCACTGTATACATGTCAATGCCAATCGCCCAATTCAGCACACCACCATCCCCACCCCACCGCAGTTTTCCCCCCTTGGTGTCCATACGAGAAACATATTAACTTTGAAAACTTGTGCAGACTGGTTAACAGCTCAGCCTCTGGGTCAGACAGCCTGAGCTAGAATGCTGGCTACTAGCTCTGGGACCTTAGGATTATTACTTAATCTTTCAAAGCAGCAAGTTGCTCATCTGTAGAAAAACAGGGTTGTTATGTGGATTAAGTGAGGTAAATGCATGTAAAGTGAGCATATGCTTCAATAAGTGTTAACTATTACTATTGCTATTTCTTCAGAGCCCAGCATAGACTGTGTTTATGGTGATAAACACATAACACAATGAATACTGACTCTTTCTTCTCTTATAATCTCCATGGGCAACCCATTCCAAGATGAAAATTCTCATTCCCCCTTAGTTAAGAGACCTGTGAGGACTGGAGGGACATTTTGGAGTCCTGTCTGAACCTTCTTCTGAAGGGCTGGCCAAATTTGGAAGGAGCTGATTTGGGTCAATACATGCAAAGGGCTTAGAACAGTGCAGGGCACAGTCAGCACTCAGTAAAGGTCAGTTGTTGTTATTATTATTATTATTGGGAAGGAGGGAGCTCTTTGTCTCTGCAGAGGGTCAAGCATTAGACTGGCTTACCCTTTGTCAGGGATGTTGGGAGGGACATTCATGGATGAGATGGAGGTCGGCCAAGATGAGGTCTGAGTTCTGTGAATTTTCTTTCTAACTTTTGTGTAGTTTAATAGAATCAGTTTGCCTAGCTCTGCCCAGAGTTCTGAAGCAGACCATCACTCTGGTACCACTGCACGTGGACTCTGGAGCAGATAAAAAGATGAAAATATGAAAGAGACCTAGATCATCTATGAGCATTGGCTCTCCCACCCCAGAGTGGGGATTTACATTATGGACACCACAGGGTCACAGAGTGATATGAGCTTCTATCCAAAACATAATTTTGAAGTTCCCTTTTGCCACCTGTTCTTTCCAATTGATTGATTGATTCATTATTGAAGTATAATTTACAGACAATAAAATGCAGATCTTAATGTTCAGTTCAGTGAGTTTTGATAATTGTATATACTTATGTAACCTCCACTCAAAACTAGGTAAGGAACAGTTATATCACCCTAGAAAGTTCCCTCTTGCTCCTTTCCATTCAACCCCCCAGTCTTCCCCTTCTCCTTGCTAGGCAATTGTGCTTTCTATCACCCTAGTTTCATTTTGCCTGTTTCCAGATGCCACACATTTTTGTATCTGCCTCCTTTTGTTAAACATGTTTTTGAGATTCATTCACATTGTTCATGTATCAGTAATTCATTCCTTTTTTTTTATTGAATACCACTCCATTGTATGAATATACCATGACTTATCCATTTTCCTGTGATGGACATTTGATTTTTTTTCCAGTTTTTAGCTGTTGTGAATAAGGCCTTTATGATTATTCTTATATATTTTCCTGAGCCCCATTGCATTTATATTTTAATTATAAAATATATACAGAACAGTCCAGAGATTATTACAGATATTCATATATCACCACTTATATTTAATAAATGTTAACATTTTGCCATATTCAGGGTTTTTTTTTGAATAAAGTTTACAGATTTGGTTGCAACCCACTCTGCATCCCTCCCCACTCCTATTCTTCACCTCTCATCCTTCAGAAGTAACCACTTTTCTCAAGTTTGAATCCATTCTGTGTTTTTATGTGTTTGATAATATGCCTGTGTGGATGGATCTGTTTTCATTAATATGCTAGATACTTGGTGGGCCCTTTCCATCTGGAAAGTCATGTTTTACTTCTAAGAAATTTTTCTTGGATTGTTTATCTGAGAATTTCCTCTTTTTTGTTTTCTCTGTTCTCTCTTTCTGGAACTCCTGTTACTCAGATATTAGACCTCCTGGATTGGTCCTCTTATTTTATTTTCTCTTCTGTTTTTTTTTCTTGTCTTTTTAGTCACCTTTCTGGGAATTTTCTCAACTTTATTTTCCAACTCATTCATTAAGTTTTCCATTGATGTTATTGTATATATTTTAAATTTCTAATTTTTTGTTTTTTTAAATTGTCTGAATGTTCCTTTTACAGTTTCCTGCTCTTGTTTTATGGATGTACTATCTACTCTTACCTCTTAAGAATAATCATTACAGTCTTTTTCATTTGTTTATATTTTGTTTGTTTATTTGCTTTTAGCTTCCTTTTCCTGAATAGAATCTGTTTTCTCCAGGTTGCTTTTTCCTGTTAGTTTTGGTCTCTATTGTACATGTTAGAGGTCTTCCTTAGGAGTCTGGTGATTCTTGGATGCTCTCTAATATTTAAACATGGGCAACTTAAAAACTGATTGAAAGCTCTGAACTTGAGAGTAGGGCTTGCCAGTTATGGGGCTCACTGTAGATTTACTTGGCTGTGCCATTTCCTTGGGTGAACCCCTGATGTCAGAAGTGTTAAGCTTTTTCTCTTGGGCTAGTCAGAATCCCTAGGGAAGCATTGCCCAATCTCCTTCCTGGAGGGTAAATGCTTCCTTCACTTCATCAGCATTTGGTATATGAACATGCACTTAATCCTCTTGTTCTCCATATAATAACCTGCCCTCAGCTTTGTCTGTTGTTTTCTTTTCCAGAGACTCTCTCTTTTATTCTCTTCAAAGTCCTGGCTGCATGAAGCAAGGGGAAAAAATCTGGGAACCTATTGGCTTTTTAAAGATTTCCATCTGATCTAGATATATTTCACTCCATCTTCACTCATCCTCATTGTTTGAAGTACTTGGTAGAATAACATGGGTAACTTCCCAGCTTTCTCCACTTCTGGATTGGGATTCAGCTTTCTTAGGTTTACTGAGTCAGTTATGTCTCAATTATTTGCTTTCCAGCTTCCAAAATTTCCAAAATTTGTTGTAGTCTCCTTTTCCTTTCTCTTTATCCTTGTGAGTTTATGCCTTTTGTAAAAAGAATCTTTACTGTCATCTTAGTGATGACAAAAGTCTCTCTTGTTGTGATTTTAAGTTACATTTCTCAAAATATTAGTGAGGTCTAGTACCTTTGCATATATTTTTTACCCATTGGGTTTCCATTTCTGTGACCTGTTCATATTCTTTGAACATTTTTCTCTTAGGTTGTTGGTCTCTTTCTTATTGATTTGTTAGAATTCCTTATATAATCTGGAACTCATCCTTTGTTAGTAGCATTCATTGTAAAGATTTTCTTCCCCTCTGTGGTTTGACTTCTTTGTTTGTAGTGTTTTTTCCATTTCAATATAATTAATACATTAAACCTATTTAATGTATTAAATCTTCATTTTAATATAGTCAAATTTATCCTTTATAGTATTGTGCTTTGGGGGTCTTACCTAAGAAATCCTGCCCTACCCCAAGGGCACAAAACTATTCTCCAATATTTTCTTCTAAAAGCTTTAAAATTTTGTCTTTTTACATCAAAGGCTTTAAGTTGCTCTTTATATATAGTGTGAGGTAGGAAGCTAATTTTATTTTATTTTTCCATTTTGATAATCAATTGCTCTGGCACCATTTATTGAATTGTCCATCCTTTTCCCAGTGACCTGTGATGCCATTTCTATAATATAGCAAATTCTCATATTCATGGATCTATTTCTGAGCTCTCTATTCCATTCCATTGGAGCTATTTATCTCTCTGTGTGTCAAAATCATACCATTTAAGTTATTATAGCTTTATTAAAAGTTTTTTACATGTGGTAAAGCAAATGCCTCCTCCTTCTTCTTCCAGATTGACTAAACTATTCTTGCCTCTTGTCTCTCATATTTTAAGATTAGCTTTGTAAGTTTCCTATACACAGATACAGCCAAGTTGGTATTTTTATTGGAATTGCATTGAATCTATAGAGTAATTTGGGATCAAAAAATAATATTGGGGGACTTCCCTGGTGGCACAGTGGTTAAGACTCTGTGCTCCCAATACTGGGGGCCTGGCTTCGATCCCTGGTCAGGGAACTAGATCCCACATGCATGCTGCAACTAAGAGTTCGCATGCCACAACTAAGGAGCCTGCAGCAACTAAGGAGCTGGCAAGCCACAGCTAAGGAACCCACAAGCCGCAATGAAGGAGCCCATGTGCTGCAACTGAGGAGCCAGCAAGCCTCAACTAAGGAGCCTGCCTGCTGCAACTAAGACCTGGTGTAACCAGATAAATAAATTAAATAAATAAATAAATATTTTTTAAAAAAAGAGAGTGTCTCTTCTAAATAAATAAATAAATAAATAATATTGGGTTTTCCCATCCATGAATATGGTATATTGCTCTATTTATTTAGGCCTTCTGTCAGTCAATAAAGTTTTATTTTTCTCCATATGGATCAACACTTCTTTTACTAGATCCGCTACTAATACCTTTCAGTTTTTGTGGATATGGTGACAGAAACTCCTAAAAATTACATTTTTTGATTAGTTTTTTCAGGTATATAGGAATGCTTTTGATTTTTTTGGTATGCTGATCCTGAATTCAGCAACCTTGCACAATTCTTTTAATAATTCTGATAATTTATCCACGAATTCTCTTGGATTCTCTATGAAGACAATCATATTGTCAACAAATAGCAGCAAATTAATTTTTTTCCCTTCCAATCCTTATACTTTTTGTTTGTTTGTTTTTGCCTTAATGTTTTGTCTGGGATATCCAGTAAAATACTGAATGAAAGTGGTAAAAACTGATAGCTGTTAGTCAAAGGAACATACCACCTGAACTGTGATATGTCACCAGAACTATTGGCTCTAGAGCTATGTTGTACCTACTAGATCTGTACCAGCAAAGTGTCTTTGGTGTTTGAGAATAGGTATTTTTATTCTCTTTTAATAGATGAAGAAACAGCAACTCAATGAGGTAAATAACTTGCTTAAGACCACACAGTTAATGAGTGGGAGATTCAACCCCAAATCTGATTCCCAGTTGAATGCTATTTCCATGATTTTCCTTCTAGCTATCTATTTGTGCTAATGTGTCACCTTTCTCAGATAATATATTGCATTTAAAAAGAGATATTCCAGAGCAAACAATGCCTTTACTCAATTAAATGACTCTAATACTGGGAGTTTTAGGCAGATATTCTGTTTTGCCTAAACAGAAGACTTGGCCTACTTACAGTTTTTACAGACTCATAGATTTTTAGAGTTGAATGGTTTCTTGTCTTATCCAATCCCCTCTTTAATGAGTTATGCCTATAATACATCCCTGAGAGATCATCCTCCAGCCTTTACCAACTGCCAGGGTGGGTTCACCTCACTGTCAAACAGCTGAATAATTCTCACATGGATCCACGATCTGCCCACTGGTCCAGAGAGCAGTGTGTTTTCTCCTGTCCATAACACCTGTCCATGTATCTGTTCTCCTTAGGTCTTCCCTTTGAGACTATTCATTTCTAGGATATTTGCTATTGTCTGAATGAGATAGTTTCCAGACTTTTCACTATCCTGATTATTCTCCTCTCAATGCTTTCTAATTGATCCACGTCCCTTTTGAAAAGCGATGCTCAGACTTTAGGGTGGGGTCTGACTGCAAACAAAGTGGGACTCTTATGTTCCATGATCTGGACAGTTATCAGACACACCACTGATGCAGTCTAGAATTTTGTCTTTTTAGCAACTATTGCACATTTTTGACTTAAGTTTAGGGTTAGCTAAGCCCACACATTTTTCATCTGAACTACATTACTGAAAATGTGTTATTTGTATGTTAAAAGAGAGAAAAGGGACTTCCCTGGTGGTGCAGTGGTTAAGAATCTGCCTGCCAATGCAGGGGACACAGGTTTGAGCCCTGGTCTGGGAAGATCCCACATGCCGCGGAGCAACTAAGCCCATGCGCCACAACTACTGAGCCTGTGTTCTAGAGCCCGTGAGCCACAACTGCTGAACCTGCGTGCCACAGCTACTGAAGACTGCGTGCCTAGAGGTCGTGCTCTGCAACAAGAGAAGCCACTGCAATGACAAGCCCACTCACCTCAACAAAGAATAGCCCCCGCTCGCCGCAACTAGAGAAAGCCTGTGCACAGCAACGAAGACCCAACACAGCCAAAATTAAATAAATAAATAAATTTTTTTAAAAAAAGAGAAGAGTCTTGAAGGCAGGAATTTATATATATATATATATATATATAATATATTATATATCTCACTAAATTTATATATATATCACTAAATTTAAACATTTGTGTTCCTACTTCATAATCAACCATCTATAAACGTGCTAAACCTTGCTCTCCGTATAGTGTGAGGTCTGGACTTGGAAAATGCAAGGAGCAGTTGTCCTGAATTACTAATCATTTAGGCTAGCAGCCATGCTAGGTTTTTTTTTTTTCCTTCCATCTCCTATACCCTCTCCTGAGCACTTTGGAGCTCTCTAGGTCTAGGTCAGAGCCAAGTCTGTGGGGAGGCAACCAGGACAGAAATCTACTCTGTTATGGAGACAAATAAGGCATCCACCTGCAGCTTGGAGTCTGCCAACAGACTACCAGGAAACACCTGGTTGGTCAGGGGTGGGTGAAGTCACTTGGGACTGCTGTCCCAGGACAGGATAAAATTCAAATTTCAGAGCATTGGTACTTTGACATTTCCGATTATAGAGTTACAATTCAATTTCTTACACAAAACCAGAAATCTCATGATTTTTTTAAAACCTTCTTAAGAAATGATGGAAGAACCACAGGAAGGGAAGGGGAAGCAGGAGTCAGAGTGCTCTGCTCAGCTTTATATCACCTGGTTTAGTGGGGTTACCATCCACCCCTCTATGTGACTATCAAAAAAGAATCTCAGGGTATGTCTTTGAGACTGAAATCCTAGCTACCCAAATCTCCCTTGCCCTTCTTCTGCTCACAAATCCATACTTAACAAACTAGTAAACCTTCTCCCACCCCAATACATATCCCTCATCTTCACCAAATATTTGTAATTTTGCCTGGACTGTATTTACAAGGGCAGTGTTGTGTGACTGCAGCATTGACAGTGCAATAATAAAGACTGAAAACATTCAATGGCACTTACTATATGCCACCCATTCTTCTAAGCACTTTCTATATGTTAACTCATTTTGCCTTAACAACGGTTCTTTGTGGTAGAGACTGTTATTATCCTTGTTTTACAGATGAGGACACTGATGCACAGAGATGTGCTTGCCCAAGGTCACACAGCTAAAAGTGGCAGGTGGGGTCAGACTCCAGGCGGTCAAACCCTAGTGTCTGGGCTCTAAACCACGATGGATGCTGCCCCTCTAAACCGTGAAGGGAGCAGCAGTGGATATCATGTGTGTGCGATCTGCAGCCCCAAGCCTGCGTTTCTGCCCCAAAGCTATTCTTTGGCAAACGATTTCCTCTTATTATAATCACTAAGAAGGTTCTTAGGGTAGAATCTTCCAGTAGGCTTTAGCCCCTTTACAGACAAAGAAACATAGGTTCAGAGTGTTAAATAATGTTCACATAGGGAGTAAGTGGCAGCATTAGGATGTGAGCCCTGCTCTGGGTGCCTCTATCTATCTATCTATCTATCTATCTATCTATCTATCTATCTATCTATTTATTTTATTTAGGCCGTGATGTGCAGCTTGCAGGATCTTAGTTGCCTGATCGGGGATCGAACCCATGCCCCCTGCAATGGAAGTGCAGAGTCCTAACCACTGGACTGTCAGGGAATTCCCTCTGGGTGTGTTTAGTGTCCACACATGTCCCCCAACCCTATACCGCCTCTATCATGGGGCCGTATCTTCAGAAAGAGCCTGCACACTCTCAATACCCTCTTGTGCCTGGGATGGACAATATGTGGGGACCATTCTTCAGGGAAAAGTCATCATCATCATAATTATTACCCAAAAAATCCTGTTAAAGGTCCAGCTGGGTGCTGGACGCTACAATCTGGGATCACTTTTCAGGCCTCAAAGTGAGGGTCCCTGGAAAATGGGAGTGTTTCACCATTGACCTGGTGGAAGTAAGCCGAAGGGTAAATAAAACCTAAGTAAGTAAATAAGTCCTAAGATAGGTTTCTCCACCTTTGGAGCTGATGGGTTGAATCAATTTACTGCTTCTCATAGATCCACAGACATAGAAGACAAACTCATGGTTACCATGAGGAAAGGGCGGGGGAGGGATAAATTAGGAGGTTGGGATTAACATACACACACTACTATATATAAGATAGATAAAAAACAAGGACCTACTGTATAGTACAGGGAACTATACTCAGTATTTTGTAAAAATCTATGAGGGACAAGAATCTGAGAAAGAATATATATATATATAGATAGATATAAATATATATAGATATGTATAACTGAATCACTTTGCTGTACACCTTTCAATGAATCAATTCTGTACAGCATTGTAAATCAACTATACTTCAATAAAATATATTTTTGAATAAAGTTTTATAATTTTTGCTACTAAAAATTTACTGCTTCTCATACACCATTTCTGCTCTTGCTTTTAGATCAAGCATAAGAATTTGTTTTCAGGGCTTCCCTGGTGGCACAGTGGTTAAGAATCCGCCTGTTAATTCAGGGGACACGGGTTCAATCCCTGGTCTGGGAAGATCCCACATGCTGCGGAGCAACTAAGCCCGTGCGCCACAACTACTGAGCCTGCGCTCTAGGGCCCGTGAGCCACAACTACTGAGCCCGCGAGCCACAACTACTGAAGCCCACATGCCTAGAGCCCATGCTCCACAATAAGAGAAGCCACCGCAATGAGAAGCCCACACACCACAACGAAGAGAAGCCCCCGCTCGCCCTAACTAGAGAAAGCCCGCGTAGCAATGAAGACACAATGCAGCCAAAAATAAATAAATAATTTAAAAAATCTTAAAAAAAAAAAGAATTTGTTTTCAGAATATGAGTCAAGGGCATGGTTCCTAGAAAACCATGGGTGGCGTCTGGGATCACTGAGACATGTACATTCCTGTGCACACGCTTGCGTGTGGGCACACACACACACCTGGCCCAGACAAGCACACACACCACACCACCACATTCGTGATGAGCAGGCCCTGGAAACAAGGGTGGCCTTCGGGGGAGCAGCAAGTTCACGGGCTTGTGGTCTCCATTCCCCGGTGCATTGATGTGACCAGTTACGCCCTGCTGTGGGAGGGTGGAGCCTGCCTTCTCTGAACTGAGTCCCGGCTGGGGCAGTCTTTCCAGAGGTTCGCCCAGGGGCCTGGGGACACAGTTCCTATTCCCTGGTCTCGGACTGGCAGGAGTGCCCACCTCACAGCCCCTAAGCAGGGTTCGTGTTCCAGGTCGGCGCCCAGGCCAGCCGTCCTTCAGCAGCGATGCTTTCGTAGGTCAAAAGGGAAAGCATTGTTGCTGCCCTGTGGCCAGGCAAACAAGCAGCTGGCTTTGAAGTCCCAGGGGGGGATTTGCTCAGGCTGGAGTGGGGAGCCTGAAGGAGAGGGCTGCGAGCCTCCTCCGAGCCTGGCTGTGTTTGTTAACTCCGCCCGGCCACCCAGGCCTGGGGTGTTTGATGTCTCTCGGGAGAAGCAGGAGGAGGGAGGCATTCCCCGGGGGTCCTCCCAGGGACAGCTTTCAACTCCTGCTGAGCCTGTGACGGAAGGAAACACCTAGCCCCCTCCGTTCAGGGTGGGCCACGGGGGTGTGGCCCAGGGCGGCTGGCAGAGTGTGCTGTTTCCCTCGGGCGCTGTTTCTTTTCAGGTGGCATCAGGTAAGAATGAACGGCAAGGGGAGACAGGAAGAAAGAGGTGACAAAGGCAGCCCTGGTGCCTTCAGTAGCCACAGGCCTGAGGGTCCCACCTGAGGATCAATCTCCTCCTCCCTTCTCATCCTCCATCAACTGCTTCCCTGGGTCTCTGCACCGTGCCTCACCCTTTCTCCCCCATCCCCAAAGCAGCGCAGGGGGCAGTTTGCCTTCCCCCACGGGCAGCGCTGCTGTGTTCCTGCCTCAGAAGCTCTGCCCCCCAGCCCCTCCTGCAAGCAATAAAATGCACTGGGTGACAACCCTGGTGGGAGGTCGGTGGGGGAGAAGTCTCTAGAAACCTGAGTAACACAATGCTCCCACTGGGCTGGCTCTCAGGGCTTGACTTAGGGTTCCCAAAGCATGTTTGTAACCTTTCAGGCCTGGGCCACAGGGAATGAGACAAGGAAGTAACCATTATTATTAACCAGTTCAAGGTCCTATATACGATTAGCCATGAACAGCTCCATTTCTGTCTTCTTCTTTCCCTCCTAAATGTCCCTCTTCTGCTACAAGCAAAGGAACACATTTCTGCTAGAGTCTCACCTCCAACACCGCTCCATCTGGTCCGTCCCTACCCGCCTCCCCCCCGCCCCCCCCCCACACACATGTTGAGATTGAGAAAGAGCTTGTTTACGATAAGACCTTGAAATCAGGAGTTATAAATCCTTCCAGGACGGCCACCCTATCTCCGTGCTAATGCTTGTGGTGCCGTCCAAAGGAGGCTCACCTGATTGTGACCCATCCCCTCTCACTCCCCGGAGCCCCCTGCTCCTCCTCTGCAAACATGGGACAATGGGCAAATGGGAGTTACCTGTCTCAACAGGTGTTAGCCTGGCCTCACTTTCCTACAGGGTGATGGAGAGGTCACCTCTAGCCCAGCCCTCTCTGGGCATTCTTGTGATTGTAAAAGCCCACCTTCGGACGTGACCTTCCTTCTGGTCCCCCACGACTTTAGCTGCGGGAGGCCGAGCCCACCTCAATGGATTTAGAAGTCCTCACTTCAGGGACTTCCCTGGTGGTGCCGTGGTTGGGAATCTGCCTGCCAATGCAGGGGACACGGGTTCGAGCCCTGGTCCGGGAAGATCCCACATGCCGCGGAGCAACTAAGCCCGTGCGCCACAACTACTGAGCCTTCTCTCTAGAGCCCGCGAGCCACAACTACTGAAGCCCATGCGCCACAACTACTGAAGCCCACACGCCTAGAGCCCGTGCTCCGCAACAAGAGAAGCCACCGCAATGAGAAGCCCACGCACCGCGACGAATAGTAGCCCCGGCTCGCCGCAACTAGAGAAAGCCTGCGCGCAGCAACGAAGACCCAACACAGCCAAAAATAAATAAAAATAAATAAATTTATATAAAAAAAAGATGTCCTCACTTTAGCTGCTGAGGCCACTGGCTAGAGCGCAGGCAGCACCCCCGTTGCCTGGGGATGCGGTGTGTGTGTGGGCGCAGGCTGATGCCACTCAGTTTGCTGGCTACTCTGTCGTGCACTGGTCATGGTCCCTATTAGCCTTCCCTGCTAAGCCATGAGCCCCTTGAGGGAAGAGATTTTTTCTTATTCATCGTTGAATCCCTATGCCCAGCAGACTGCACAGAACATAAATATTTGGTAAATGACTTAGCCTAATGCTGTCATACTCATCACCAGCAAATATCTATTGAGGGCGTCTTCTGTGCAGCGACTCCGCTAAGCAGTAGTGGGTACAAAGATGAACGAGACACCACTCCCACTCACAGGGGTTTACGCTAGAGTCAGAGAGACCCAGAGAAGCTTCACTTGCCAGGAGGTCAGAGGAAGGAGCTGGGGCTGGAGACCCCAGGGAATGTGGCAACCAAAGTTTCCCAAAAAGTAAACTTATTGTGGATACCCCCAGACCCAGATACCCATTCACTGTGGATCTCTGTATGTTCCAGAGTGGAGCTAACCACTTACCAATTATCTGCACGTCTAGCTTTTCCCTATGTGATTTCCGTGACTTTGTCTCAAAAATGTGAATAAAAAAGTAGTGTCTCTACTTGGGAAGGATTTCTCAACCATTGAGTCCTGGGAACCACGGAAGTGAAACGTGTCCCCACGGGGACTCCAAGGGGAGCCACACTTGTTAGCTGTGCCCGTGCTGTTTGGTTTGGGCTCCCCAGGGATTTGAGGCCAGAGCTGCCCCCGCCCTCAGGAGGAAGGAAGGAAGGAGATGGAGGCACCTGTCTGGAGTTCAGGCCATCCCAACACAGCTCAGCACATCTGTGCTGGCCACCAGGAATAGAGAAAATAACAGCAGGGTTGTAACTCCTCCTCTTATATCTCCGAGAACCTGGGAGAAGAAGGACAGCAAGTTGATCTCTTGGGGTCCCAGGGGGGCCAGATAATGTGAGGGGCCATTGCTGTACCAATGCCACTGTCTCATCAAGGGGACCTTCACTGCATGGACTGGGGTCTAGCAGCGTGCTTGGACAGTAGAGGCACCGTCAGTGGGTGGCATTTTCTGCTTGACTCTTTTAAGCCAGTGCTTCTGAAACTGTTCTACTCAAGTACCATTAGTGGCAGAGAAGAGTGAATTTCACATTTCTCAAGGAGTCTGGGGTTTTAGATCACTGCAAACAGGACATTTCTTTGAAGACCCATATTTGATCTTAAAAATGCATGTAAAATTTGTATTTTCTACCACGACCTACCAATTTGCTTTGATATAAAAATGCAGTTAAAATTACTTGTCTCTGAATAAAATGGATGCTCCAGGAAGATGAACTATCTTTCCTGTGGCTTCTTGGACCCCCTGACTCATTGCCCCGTGCCCCGCTTTGAGAAGAAGCATGCCTTTTAGGACATCAGGCCCATACACATGTTCCAACCCAAAGTGGGCCTATAACATGCTTGCATGGCCCATGACCTTGATCCCCAAACACTCCTCTAGGTCTGTCCTATGCTGCCCTGTCCACACGTTCCTCCAGTCTGACCCTGTGGGATCATCCCTTCACCTCTGGGTTTATCCTGGTGCCTCTAGCAGAATTTGGAGATCAGGTGGCCAGTAACCCTCTTCTTCAAATGTCTAGGGCCAATGGCTCTAAATCTTTTTGCAGCCTCTTTCACAGAGAATGAGCAGGGCAGTAAGTATGAGATCCTGAGGTGGGTTGAAAATAACTACTAAAATGGATACTTAATGAATCAATTATCTAAAGGGTCCTCGGCTAGGGATTGTCCTTGCAATGGCCTTGGTAGGCTTTGCTTTCCCTGACACAACTGCTCCAACCTGTACAAGGAAACTAGGAATCAAGGCTGCCTGCTTACGTGATGACGCAGAAGTTAGGTGATCTGAAGTCCATAGTAGGTTTGTTATGGATTCACTCTATCAATGGATTTCAACTTTTAAAAGAAGTGTCACCAATTCACTTATTCACTCATGCACTTGCTTATTCATTCAACGAGTCTATAGAGAATCTACTGTGCACCAGGCACTACACGAGGTACTGGAGGTACAGTGGTGAACAAGAGTAACATGGTCTGGGCCGCCTTAGAACTTGCTAGGGGGAGACAAAATTAAAGAAATGGTCTCCAGGAAGCAAATAGAACGAGCTCAGATGGGGCAAGCCCAGGGCCTTCTGCCATTGACCCCTCCTGCCTTGGATGTCATGCCCAATAGCACAAGGACACAGTGAGTAGGTCCGGAACTAAGTCGGGGTCATGGCGAATTGCCTGCAACTCCTCATAGGAAGGTTAAAAACACATAGAATGAAATTCCCCTCCGAGTCCCCCGACCTGCCCAACTGCCCCAGAGACAATGCACCAAAACCTAAGTGTGCAAACATGCCTGAGAGTGAGGAAATTCATGGTTTCATATAATCCTCACATTCGAGCAGCAACGTGAATTGGCACCAGGCTCTCCCCCAGGTCACAGATGCAGAACCCGAGGCCTTGGAGAGGGGAAGCAGCCTGTGGACGGTCCCCTGGCCGGGCCAGGACTGCAGTGGTGTTTACGGGGGGGGCGGCGGGGGCCGGGGGCGTAGGGCCCAGGCGTGGCTCTTGATTCTACTGAACAGTGCTGGGCTGGAGCCTCTAGTAACTTGCCAGACAGACCCCCATGGTTCTGGAGACTCTGGCCACAGCCCTTTATCTTTCCTCCCCATGACCTGTGCAGATCTGATAGCTGTCGTTCTGAACGATCTGGACTCTAGAACTCAGCTAAGAGCTGGAGGGACAATGGAAACGTGGGCTTTGGAATGTATCTAAACAACCCACAGCCCTGTCCCCTCCTCCCCAAAGACTGACCAATGACCCCTAAACCCCTGGATTGTTCCTAAGAAACCTAGCGTGGCTTTGGCAACTGCCTGGATTATCACCATTTCCATCCTTCAGTGCTGGAGTATCTTCATCTTAGCCTGTACTGCCATGTAAAAGAAAACGCAACCGAATCTGGAGTAAGTTAGGTTGTAGAGCTAATCATGTGTAGAGTCACCTTCTTATGACATTAAGACCTCCAGGAGAGCCACTGAAAAGTCTTGTGAGGTCTGCTAATTCCCCTGCGAGTGAGGAATGTGTTTATTCTTCCAAGGGGCAAAGATTCCCCCACTCAAAGTGACGCTGCCACATTGTGTAACCAGGAACACGGGTTGTTGCTGATGTAAACATCGGCCGGGGGCAGACCTGCCGGGAGCCTGGGCTCCTTTTCCCAGAGGTGTTTCTTATGAATGGTTGTGTCCAGTGAAGCAATTTCCTGCCTTGTAAATTTCTGCCCAGCAAACCACATCTCCTATCTATCTGCTGCCTGGCTCTGGGTCATAAAACAATTCCCCAGAGACCAATCAGAGCCCGATCAGGAGTCCTTGAGTAACAGGAAAATTACCCTCCACCTGCAGACGTAATGACACTCTGCAAGCTAGTGGCTTTGCAGTTTCTGAACGTAAACATCACATGCCTTATGCCATGCCTTACCTCTGCTCATCTGAAATGGGGGGCCCACCTATTTGATTCTCAGGCCCTGGTTCACTCCTCAGAGGCACTGGCTGGCTAGTGACCCATTACCTTGACCTGAGGACCCTGCAGCCTGGAGAACATATTTCACTGTGTCAGATCACGATTTGCAGAGCCAGGGCAAGAGAAGTTCAGGCAGGGGGTCTCAGGGACGCAGGAGACAGAAGATTTGGGCTGAAACTACATTGGAACTGCTTTGGACATTCACTTTGCATTTTGTGGGTCCTCAGCCTGGCATGTCTTCTCCCCACCCCTCCCCCATCTGCCTGGTGAACTGACATTCATTTTTTTTTTCTTTTTAATTTATATTATTTTATTTTTTTTTGACTGCGTTGGGTCTTCGTTGCTGCATGCGGGCTTTCTCTAGTTGTGTCGAGCGGGGGCTACTCTTCATTGCGGTGCGCGGGCTTCTCGTTGTGGTGGCTTCTCTTGTTGTGGAGCACGGGCTCTAGGCACGCGGGCTTCAGTAGTTGTGGCATGTGGGCTCAGTAGTTGTGGCTCGCGGGCTCTAGAGTGCAGGCTCAGTAGTTGTGGCGCACAGGCTTAGTTGCTCCGCGGCATGTGGGATCTTCCCGGACCAGGGCTCAAACCTGTGTCCCCTGCATTGGCAGGTGGATTCTTAACCACTGCGCCACCAGGGAAGTCCCCTGACATTCATTCTTTGTGATGCAGTTCAAGTGTCCTCTGAGGAAACTTCTCTGATTTCCACCCAGACAGAATTTCCTCCACTGGCCTACCACTCTACCTCCTAACACCAACACAGCACATTCATTGCAATAACTTGCAAAATTTTCTGTCTCCCCGGCCAGGCTGGGAACTCCTTCAAGGCATCTTGGAATCCCCAGCACCCACCCCTGTGCCTGGCTCAAGTCAGTGTGCAAAAGAGGTTTGTTGAATAAATGAGTGAATGGGCATCTATTATGTGTCTCTCTACCACACCTAGATGCTTTGCATATGGAAAATGCACAGTGGATATAATCAAAGGGATGAAGCTCTGGGTTAGGCCAGTAAAGACAGACATAACCCAGGGCTCCTGTCCTGGAGAAGTCTGCAATCTGGTTATGTTTCTATGGGTGATAGGAATATTTGCAGACGGGGTATAAAGATCAGATTCACAGATAGACAGAAGCGGTTTGTTTTTTGTTGTTGGTTTTCCTTTCTGAGTGCCAGCTCAGAAGCCAGAATGGGTTCCAAGCTGGTCTAACTAACCCTAGTACTGCAGTAGCCATAAGGCGATACCTAGGACCTCCATTTTCATCTCTTTCCTTTCTCCTTATCCCCATTTATGGAAGATATAACAGTGACTTGCTCCTCCTTTGAAGCTTGGGAGGCCCCAGACAGAGATGCTGAGGGTGGTGGTAGCAGGTGCACACTGGGGTCATTTTCCAGATGTAAAACTAATAAACTCCATGACACACATACACACATGCATTCACTCAAAAAATATTTACTGAGTGCCTAATATGTACCGGGTACTAGATGTTGGGGACAAAACAGTGAATAAAACTCCCAGGTCCCTGCTCTCATAGAACTTACACTCCTGTTGGGGGCAGGCACTCAGTGATGGCGGGGATGGGGGCCATCATGTTCTCTCTCACATAGTCCGAAAAAACTGGATGCAAATAACTAATATTTAGTGCACACTTTCTCATGTACCTGGTGAAGGACTTGATCCACCTTGTATCTCATTTAATCCCTACAACAGCCCCATTTTCAGAGAAGGAAACAGGCTCAGAGAGGTTAAGTAGCCTTCCCAAGATCACACAGCTAGTAAGTGGTAGAGCCAGGATTTGAACTTCGATTTGCCTGACTCCCCCAGCCTGAGCTCCTCACCATGACTCTGTATGGCAGCAGTAAATATTTACCAGGTGAACAAAGGGGTGGATGAATGGTTAACCGTCACTACAGTGGCAGCCTGTTGTTTTGCTTCCATGATACAAACGTGAGCACCACGTTTAAGTTTTTCATTTACTTATTGATTCAAGCTTTTCCAAAGTGTGGCTCCCATAGAAAGTAGATTTCATAAAGATGAAGAAACAAGCATCTTTCTCATTATCATCTGTGTTTCCTGGGCAAGGCAACCTATTTTACAAAAATAATCATGAATTATCATTGAAAAAGTTATGCCAAAGAAACTATCACCTTCAGTTCTCTTTTCTGGGTTTGTGGTAAAGTCTGTATTAGGCTGCATAACGACCCCCAAAGATAGCAGGTCTGAATCCTTGGAAGCTGTCAACCATTACGTTAAAAGGAAAGAGGGGCTTCCCTGGTGGCGCAGTGGTTGAGAGTCTGCCTGCCAGTGCGGGGGACACGGGTTCGAGCCCTGGTCTGGGAGAATCCCGCATGCCGCGGAGCGGCTGGGCCCGTGGGCCACAACTGCTGAGCCTGCGCGTCTGGAGCCCGTGCTCTGCAACAAGAGAGGCTGCGATGGTGAGGGGCCCGTGCACCGCGATGAGGAGTGGCCCCCACTTGCCATGACTGGAGGGGGCCCATGCACAGCAGCGAGGACCCAACACAGCCAAAAGTGAATAGATGAATAAATAAATTAAAAAAAAAAAAAAAAGCCAGACCCTAGTTAAAGTGGTCAGGACAAACTTATAAAAAAAAAAGGAAAGAGGCTTTGCAGATGTGATGAAGGAAGAATATCCTGGATAATCTGGGTGGGCCCTAAATGCAATGACATGGATCCTTATGAGGAGGAAGAAGAGGGAGATTTGACACAGGAGAGAAGGCAATGACACCAGGGGGGCAGGGATTGGAGTGATGTGGCCACAAGCTAGGGAACCTGGAAGCCACCAGGAGCTGGAGGATGCAAGGAACCTTCCCTATAACCTGCGGAGGGAGTGTGGCCCTGCTGACCCCTGGCTTGGGCTCAGTGATACTGACTTTGGACTTCTGGCCCCCAGAACTGTGAGAGTATATATTTCTGGTGTTTTCAGCCACTGAGCTTGTGGAAATTTGTTATAGCAGCCACGGGAAACTAATACAGTCTTCTACAGAAGGAGGCAGCAGGGAGAACAAGTCTTTGACCACCAGTGTAGGTGATTCAGAAATACACTCTCTTTTAAAACTAAAAATAGAATTACTGTATGATCCAGCAATCCCACTCCTGAGCATATATCCAGACAAAACTCGAATCCAAAAAGATACACGCACCCCTATGTTCATAGCAGCACTATTCACAGTAGACAAGACATGGAAACAACCTAAATGTCCATTGACAGACAAATGGATAAAGAAGATGTGGTACATATATACAATGGAATACTACTCAGCCATAAAAAGAATGAAACAATGCCATTTGCAGCAACATGGATGCAACTAGAGATTATCATACTAAGTGAAGTAAGTCAGAAAGAGAAAGACAAATACCATATGGTACACTCATATGTGGAATCTAAAATATGACAAAAATGAACCTATCTACGAAACAGAAACAGACTCACGGACATAGAGAATAGACTTCTGGTTGTCAAGGGGGAGGGGGTTGGGGGAGGGATGGAGTGGGAGGTTGGGGTCAGCAGACGTCAGCTTTTATATACAGAATGGATAAACAACAAGGCCCGACTGCATAGCACAGAGAACTATATTCAGTATCTGATGATAAACCACAATGGAAAAGAATACAAAAAAAAATGTATATATAACTGAATCACTTCACTGGACATTAACACAACATTGTAAGTCAACTATACTTCAATTAAAAAAAAAAAAAGAAATGCATTCTCTTTTTAGTCAGGATGCCCCCAAGAAATCCCACCTTGGAAAGCAAGGGGATCCCCCTACAAAAATGAATCCACCTCCTTCCCAGCTCCCATCCCCTCTCTTGGCTTTGTGTTTCTTTCCATTACCTGTCAATCAGTACCTGGCATACTGTATATTTGTTTATTTCATTATTGTTGGCTCCCTCCCAGCTGAATGTAAGCTCCATGGGAAGAGTAACATCTTTTAAACTGCTTTTCTTTCCATACCTGGAAGTGTATGTAGCACATAGTAAGCACTCAATAAACATTTGTTGGATGAATGATCAAATGTCAGGTTACTGCCACCTGGAGAGTCCTGACATCATATCAGGGACATGATAACAGCAGACATCACAGCATGACATACTACCCAGATGCTTCCTAAAGTACCACTTTACAAGATGCCTGAGATAGAGTCTTTGACCAGGTAATATTGTTTTCTATTTTCTATAACATCAATTTCTATTTCCTGATTTGTCCAGGCCTCAGACCTTGGAATCCTCTTTGATGTCGCATCTAAACTATCAGGAAACCCTGGTGCCTTCAAATCCTCTCCCTTTAAAACCACATCCACGATCAGACAGCCTCTCCTCACCTCCACCACCACCCCCTGGTCTCAGGCTCTGATGATGCAACGGCTTCCTGATGGTCTTTTTGCCGTCACTTTTGGCGCCTCCCTACAACTCAGCAGTCAGAGGGATTCTGTTAAAGCGTAAGCCAGGTCTTGCCCCTGCTCTGCTCACAACTTTCTGATGGCCTCTAGCTCCCTCAGAATAAAAGTCCTTCCAGTAGCTTATAGCAGTCCTTATAATGGTGACAAGGTCCTTGTCATGTGTCATCACCTCCCAGCACTCTGCTCACACCCTGACTCCCACACCCCCACTCACTCAGCTCTATAGCTACTCTAGCCTTCCTGCCGAATTTTTCATAGATTTAAAAAAATCATCTGACATGCACATACACACATTCACACACTTACTACCCATCTCCTTAACCAGAATGTAAAGCTCACGAGGGCAAGGATTTTTATCTGTTTGATTCACTGATGTATCTTCAGTGTCTAGAACAATGGCGCCTGGCACACAGTAGGTGTCAGTAAGTATTTCTTGAATAAATAAATGGGAAATATTATTTTGGACTAGATGATATTTCCAAAAGCAAAGGGATATACAGAAGGCTAAGGCCTTCTGGCTCAGGAAATCAGGCATGCTTTCCTTATAGTGCGATTTTTTTTTTTTTTTTTTTTTGTCTTTTGAAAACTAGCTTTGGACTTCCCTGGCAGTCCAGTGGTTACGACTCCACGCTTCCACTGCAGGGGGCATGGGTTCAATCCCTGGTCAGGGAATTAAGATCTTGCATGCCATGCAGCGAAGCCAAAAAAAAAAAAAAAAGAAAAAAACCCTAGCTTTATCTTTTTATCTCTTTCATAATTAATTGGGAATCATTTAAGATAATTGATTTATTAAGGATGTCTGGACAGTTGGGCACAGGAAGGAAACCTGCCTTTGGGGGCTATAACAGTATGTATCTGGTGAGAAAATTAAATGTGTGGAAATGGAGAGGAAATTTCAGGTCATCTGTTGGAATAAACATATTTATACATATGCAGACTACATGAAACCCACTCTGAGGATTCCTGCTTTTGATGTTGTCCCCCCTCATGTTTGTTCTGCTCATTCTTCCTTAGAAAGTATTTCCTCTATATACATGCAGATACCATTTTATATACACCAGGAAAAATATGGTCATCCAGGTGTGTGTGAAGCCCTGCATGCCCCAAAGATTCATTTATAAAATGCTGTCATGTTATAAATCTTGGCTGACAATCTAGTATTTGCCCAGCTGGAATGACCTCTGTACGAAAGAGAGACAGAGACAGAGAGACAGGGAGACAGAGACAGAGAAAGAAAGGGAGGGAGGGAGACAGGGAGGGGCTTTATAGGCATTTGGTTTAACTGATTGCAACTTCTCGTGAATATTCAGTCTGTTTGATACAACTGGGATGTGTTTAAAGTATTAAAAAACATGGATTTGTTATATGCCACTGTGTGGTCCATTACTGGCAATCTCCTATTTTCCAGAACAGATTTCAATGGCATTTATTTGAATTACTTCCTCATTCAAAGGGGACGCATCAGCCCTGATCGTGCTTGGGAAGAAGTTCACTCCTGCCTCTTCCTGACCCACCCCCTTCCTCACTCCCTCTATTCCTCCTCCATGACCGCCCCATCCCCAACCTTTAGGGACATGAAGCCACCTTTAGTCCCAGCCTCCTGGCTCTCTGTGGCCCTCCCACACATCACCACATTTTACCTTCTTCTTTCCCTAAGGACACAGACTCCCCAGTCAAGCCTTTCCTCTCTCCTCAGACCTCTCCTTCCTGACTCATCCTTGGATCACTGCTTGATTGGTCATATACCATAGACGTGAGCAAAATCATTTCACCAGTGATTGGCAGTCTTCTTTACCAAGCATCACACTGGTGATGAGGGTGTCTGGAAAGATCAACCAAGTCCAGGAGGCTGCATGGGAAGGCACTCTGGGATGAGAAGATGCTAACACACACGTCTCACAACGTACCAGGCCCACGTCTAAGCGTTTAACGTATATGAACTCAATTACTCCTCAACAACTGTATACAGTAGGTACTACTATTATCACCCAATGTTATGTAGGACGACAATGAGCACGGGGTTTAGTGGTGAAGTTGGAGATTCTAATCAAGGCATTCTGGCTCCAAAAAGAATATCAAAGACCTGCCCCCAACCCAAAAGCTCAGTTCCCTGGCTGTCTACACTGTGTTCTTATCCACCTGAATCCAGCAGTTAACACTCCAGTTATTTCTGCCTTTGCGGGGAGATAATCCACTGTTTGGCATGGACAAGTCAATCCATTTTAAGGCAGGTTTTCATTACCCATTTCATTTCTTATCCACGGATGTGAAAATGAAATCTGCCTTCCGCAGATCTCACCCTAGAAGACGGAGGCAGGTCGTGGTAAAAACAGAACCATCTGTCTGTTAGCCTGGGCTCAGGGTGTAAAGAGAGACCCCAGAAATGTTGGTCCATAACGTGCTGGAGGAAGGTATGGGGAGGTTTTAGTTGCGAATGAATCTTCAGAGTGGGTAATACCCACCTGAATGCGCACACAGTGGGCCTCCTTGCCCCTCTTAGAGCCAGTGGGAAGGGAGATTTGATTTAGAAGGGAGGTGTTCTCAGCTGTCAGGGTCACCTTCTACAAGTCTTGGATCACGTAGGGTTTGGTAAAGAAAACTCCCTAGACATTTCCCCCTACCTGCCCACCCCCCAACTCCCAGATGGCCTCTTGGATGGTTAAGACCTTCTGGATTCTCAGGGTTATTTCAATAACACAAGATCTAAAATCTATCAAATGCAGATACTAGCTGTCTCAGAAACAACATGAGTCCAAACATAAGGCTTCAGTTGAGGCTTGAGCTCGAGACCTATATTCCCTTCCTCTTCCTGGAACTCACAGGAGCCAACCAATAGGACATCGCAACCAGAGACAGCAAATCTTGGCCTCTCTTGATACATGCTGCTCGGCCTTGGCCCCAGTCCTTTTCAACACAACCAGGAATTTTCTCTTGACCACTTTAGCCCAAATTACATTGTCTGGGGGAGCCAGGAGCCAAAGGAGGTCAGCGTTTCCAAACCTATCCATCCCTGCCCTGGGCACTCAGTACATTTGCCCGGCTCACTAAGAATTACATCTTCCACTACACTGGGATTTTGAAAAACCTGTTGCTTGAGGCCTCGTTGGCATGATGCCCTTGTTTACACCCAGCTTGGGAACTGCTCTGTCTAGAAGCCAGAAACCATGTGCTGGTAGGTCTACGCTGCACGTAAGAGGAGACGGCAAAGAGGACAGGTCTGGCCTCCTTCTTCCTGGAGTCAACACTGGATCATCTGTGGCAAAGTCCCTGCTGGCAGAGTGTTCAGGCCTCTGGCTTTTCACCTTTTGGCTTTTCACCTTCCTGCCTGGGAAGCGATCCCCACAAGAGCCATTCTCCTGACTAAGGGAAGAGAGCTGGAGTTAATGCTTACAAGGAGGTTGAAAATGTTACCCATGGGGAATCCACTTTTCCTACTTTTTCTCTGTTCCTGTGACCAACAGTCACCAAGCGTTGGCTCCATGTCTACTCCTATGAGTCTCAGAAAGACAAAGGTATTGGAGTCTGACTGGGGGAACAGACTTTTCTTACCTTAGTGGTAAAGCCAACCTGAAGACACTGGGGCATGCAGCAGCGAGCCTGGTGGAGTAAGTGGAAAATTCCAAGGAGACCAGGGGCCGGGGGTTCTTGGAGGAACCGTGGCAGGGGGAAGAGTCAGAGACAGACAGAAATATGAGACTCTGGGCAGTGACAAAATAAATTGTTTTAATGGGAGGTTTTCGGAAAGGGCGACTTTTCCTTGTGCTATCCAACAGCCAGTGTCCCTGTCTTGGGGTTTCCTGGGGAGGTACTGGCTGATTCCCGACCCCCACCGGAAGCGAGGACATTACTCTGACACTATGTTCAGCCCTTCCAGGGATCCAGAGGTGTGTCTTAACATCAGGAGATTGGGGTGAGCTAGCAGACAGTCCAAAATACACAGTCCCTGTGTGTGCCCGGGCCCAAGGAAGGGGGCAGGGGCTTCACTTCCACCTTAGATATTTCTCCGTGGGGGAAGAGAGAGGGGGCAAATCACTTTGAAAATTCAACTCTGACCTTTACGAAGAAAACTGATAGACACTTTAGTATTATATACAGGGCAGAGGGGAGAGGAAGTAGAGGGGAAATTGCACTTAATTACAGTAGTTTATAGTTTACACCCATTGGACAAATTTACTTCTTTAAAAGAAATCTCCAGATCAGCCGGGATGGGGGGTGGGGGGGAGGGAGGTGGCTGATATTTACAGTGTGTTTGGCTCAGTTCAATAGCACGTGTCCTCCTCTCCTCATTTCAGTAACAGATTCAAGTTTTCACATCAGTTTGTTCGATGAAGGAGCATAATGTAGACGCTCCGGCTTTCTCTCTTCCTCTTCCTCGGTTTCTCATCTCCCGCCTTTAGGACAGACCAGACAGGAGAGCTTGACGTCTTGGGAGAGGCATCATGACAATACTGCATAGAAGGGAAGCTGGGCTCCGGGCCGCGCCTCTCAGAGCGGATTGTCCGAGGCGCTGGCAGGACGTCAGGTGAGCAGGGACCTCTCGCAGGTGCTGCTTGTCAGGTCACTGCGCTTTTCCGCGACAGCTGCCTGGAGGGTGATGGTGTGGAAAATAGGGTCCTTGTTGCTGTGCACAAAGTAAGTGACGTGTGGGCATCACCAGGCTTGGAGAGGACACTGCAGAGAGAGAGGAGAGACAGCTCAGCTGTGTACATCTGCTGGGACCTGGGCCATTAGTCTGGCTTCTCTGGGGGAGCTGAGACCCAACTCAGTCAGCACAGAGCTGAGGCTGGAGGCCTGGGGACCCCGTGCCTGCTGAGTCCCGCAGGGCTGGTCCTGAAACACGCTCCCTTTAGGAAGACCTAGGTGCCGGCTTCCCTGGCCACTTCAGAAGAGAGAAGTGAATTGCCGCTGACCTTGAAATAGTCATAACTCGCCGACCTTTATCCTGAAGTTGGGCTCCTCTTCCTGTGAGTTTATAAATAAACTGCTCAGTTTGGTGGCAATGGCAGCTGGATGGGGAGCTCTTGCTTCTGGCGGAAATAAGGGTCTCTTCCTAAGTCCTCTAAGAGCAGGGATTCCCCTAGACCCCTTCCCAAACTGTAATGGACCCATGAGTAGCAGAGATCCTGTTAAAATGTACTGATAGATTCTGATTCAGTGGACCTGGGGTAGGCCTAAGAACCTGCATTTCTAATCAGCTCCCAGCTTGGGCGGACGCTGTTGATACATTTTGAGCCACAAGGCCATAAAGCACATGAGAAAATCACCACGTACTCACAAACGATCCATCAGGGAAGAAGCACGGGGAATTGCAAAGCGCTTTCTACAACATTTGTTACTGTCAGGACAAGAGCTCAGAGGATCAGGATACAAGGGCTGAAGGCCTCTGATGCCAGGCTTCCCGGTGGGTCGGGGCAGGAGACCTACGCAGCATGGAGGAGCCTTTGAGAGCAGCCAGACCCCCATCCGAGGCGGCCTCTGCTCCCAGAGCCCTGGGCCTTGCTCATCTCAACTGTCTTGGAACACCATTGCTCGCCCTTGCCTTCCAGGGAGTCCCTTTTCTCCTCTCTCTGTCTCCTCCTTCTCTTTCCCCTCTGTTGTCATCTCAGGGGAAGGTTCTGCCCTTCGGCTTAGTGGCTTATTTTCTCAAGACCTCACCCAACACACACACACACACACACACACACACACACACACACACATGTGCACGCACACACACACACACCTACCACTACTATTAAAGGCCTATTATCCCACTGTTATCTCATTAATCAGTGCTCCCAGCCATAGCCTTGTATGAGGCTGCCATTATGCCCATTTTACAGGTGAGGAAAACAAGGTCAAAGAGAGCCCGTGAATTGTCCAAGGTTTCAGAACTAGGAGAGTGTGGGGATTCAAACCAGTTCTGGGAGACCTCCCAGCCCACGTTCTTGCTATTACGCTGAGGTTAGGAGCCTTCTACTAGCTTTCTTCTCGGTCAAGCGCCTTCCTCTGAGCCTTGGTTTCTCCACCTATAAGATGAAGGCCGTTGGGGGATCAGATGGGCTGCTCTGCGTGCAGTACTCCGCACGGTGCTTGGTGTAACTGTCCTTGTTAACACTGGGCTGCCCGGGGTGCCCCCGCCGGGGCTGTTCCCCCTCCAGTGCCCCTCAGAGCAGGACTGAGCTGTGCGTCCGTGTGAGGAGACAGGTTTCTGGCCCTTCTTCATTCTTGAGGCCCTGGTCAGGGTCCTCTGATACCCTTTGCCTCCTCTTCCTTCTCCCACCCACCCCCACTCTCGAGTTTCTTTACTCCCCACTATCAGCCTTTTTTCCAATTTTCAGATTTCAGGTGGAGGAGAGAGAAAATGGCTTGTGACCTTGCAGGTTTCAATAGAAAAGCAAACACCAAGAGCAGATAAGGAGACGCCAGCAAGATTCTATGACCTGTCATTAGGGATGGGCTTCCCAGCTATCAAATGTTTGCTCACATAATAAAATGGTGGCAGAGCCCTAAATGTTGTCAAAGGAACTAGGGTTATTTGCCCCCTTCAGAGTCTAAACACAAACATCTGATAAGGGGTGCCCTGTGCTCCCTCAGAATGGAGGCCCGGCTCACCCAGCCCCGCGGGGGCCTTGCCCGAGGACCTCTGAGGGACTACAGAGCCCCCGTCTGGAGGCTGTAGTGGCTGGGGGATCGTTAAGGACGTCCTCACCCTAAGAAGATTTGATCCATAATGGGGAAGAGCTGACATTTATTGAGGTCCTACTGTGTGCCGGGCTGCACCGCTAAGTAAGGGCTTGACACGCATCATGGCATTGAATGCTCACGTCAAGCCTTTGAGGCAGGTGATCATCATTCATTCATCTCACACGGTTTGGAGGTCCTTCCATACGCTTAGCCCTTTTTTAGGCACTGGGTGTGTGTGCAGTTGTGAACAAGACCCTGTCCCCATCCCCACTGAGATTACATTCTAGTGAGGGTTTCGAACAATGAATGAGTAAAACAAAACGCATAACATAAAAGTGTAGGAGGAGATGAACATTCTAGAAAAATAAGCATGGTAAGAGGTTTCAGTGACTGGAGGGAAGAGGCAATAAATTAGGGAGGGGGATCGGAAGGTGATCCCCCCACTCTTTGAGGTGGTGACGTTTGAACTGAATGAAATGAACGCAGGTAAAGATATGCATTAAAGAATATTCCAGGCAGAAGATACCGCAGAAGCAGAAGTCCTGTGGTGGGATTGCTTCAGCTCTGGTTCAGCTGAAGCTGAGTGACAGAGGGAGAAAGGGCCGTGGTCTAACCACATAGGGCCTTGGAGGTCCCTGTTTCGGTGTGGTTACAACGGGAAGCTAGTGGAGAGTTTTGACAGGGGAGCGACATGATGGATTTCCCTTTTCCAGAGATTACTCTGGCTGCTGTGTGGTGAACAAAGCACACCCACGCCTGTGGGGCAAGACTGGAAGTGGGAAGTTAGGGGCCGCTGCAGGAGCGAAAGACTGATGGGGTGGTGAGAAGCGGTCAGACTGAGGATGCCTTTTGAAGGACCCCTAGCAGAACTTATTGATGGACTGGATGTGGGGTGCGGGGTATGAAGTGATCAAGGGTACCCTCAGGAATCCCACTGGAACAACTGGTTTCATGTTTGGAAATGGAGAAGCCCAAGGAGGAAGCAATTTGGGTCAGGAGGAATTGGGGCAAAATGAAGAGGTGCTATTTTAGGCAGGTTCACTTTGAGAGGCTTGTCAGGTATGTTAGGTATGCATCTGTATGTGCCAAAGATGCATCAGGTTTGTGAATGGACCCTCAGGGGAGAGGTGTGTGCTGGAGACAGAATGATAGGATCCATCTTTGTGTACGCTTGATCCGAAGCCCTGGTACTGGAGATCACCCAGGGACAAACATGGAAGAGAAGAGGCCAAAGAAGGAGTCCCAGGGCCCTTTGACAAGTAAATGTTGCAAAGATGAGCTGCCAGCCAAGGAAAGGAGGAGTGGCCAGTGCCATAGGAGGAGAACCAGGAATGGGTAATGCCCTAAAATCCAAGTGAAAAAAGGAGGGAGTGATTGGCTGTGTCAGGGATAGAGCTTGAGAGATAACCACTGGATTTGGTGACAAGGAGGTATTAGTGAGCTGGCCAAGAGGGGTTTCAGGAACGTGGGGACAAAAGCCAGACTGGAATGTTCTCAAGAGAGGTATAGATACAATGGAGTACTCCTCAGCCATCAAAAAGAATGAAATTTCACCATTTGCAGCAACACGGATGGATTTGGAGGGTATTATGCTTAGTGAAAGAAGTCAGACAGTGAAAAACAAATACTGTATGATATCACTTATATGTGGAATCTAAAAAATATAACAAATGAGTGAATATAATAAAAAAAGTAACAGGTTCACAGATAATACAGAACAGAACAGTGGTTACCAGTGCGGAGAGGGAAGGTGGGTGGAAAAAGAAAGGAGATTAAGAGGTACAAACTACTATGAATAAAATAAATAAGCCACAAGGATCTGTTGTACAGCACAGATATTGGAATACAGCCATTATTTTATAATAACTATAAATGGAGTATAACCTTTAAAAATTGTGAATCGCTATGTTGAAACGTATAGAATATTGTAAGCCAACTATACCTCAATTAAAAAAAAGAAAAAAAAGAGAATTGGGGGTGAGGAAGTGGAGACAGTGAGTACAGATTATTATTAAGTTAGATTAATTATAGCTCTATTAATTATAAGTAAAGATTATACTTCCAGTTTTGTAGATGAGGGAACTGAGGCTTACAGAGATTTTAAGTGACGTGCCCAGGGTCTCAGAACAGAAAATTCTGTGCTCTTACCCACTACGTAAGATTACTGCCTTTTCTGCAAATATTCTTGCTGTTCTGATTTTGTAATAATCAGGGCAGGCTAAACATTCGCTATATTAAGACCATGCATGTGTCCCCAGACCTAGTTCTTTTCCTAGGTCTGGTTTTATAAATGCTGGTGATAAACCAAGTCTGATTTATGTGATGAATCTTATGTGGGAAATGTCTGTGACTCTAGGTATCCGATCAACCTTGAGAAATGGTAGCACAGCTAGTGTAATAACTTTTGAGGATAACCATTGCTAATTTGATGATTACCCGTTGCCATTAAATGAATTGTAAAATAAAAAAAAAAAAAGATTTCTGCCTTTTATCTTGAGTGGGACACCAGGGGGAAATAAATGCCCTTTGCCATTTAAAATCCTCTTTCCTAAGCTCGAGAGACACTCAAGGTTACCATCAGGGAAAGCCAAGATTGACCCAGCTGCCACGGACTGGGTGTTTCCAGCCAAGCGCCAAGCTGAGTGCTTTACAAGTTTTATTGCGTTCTGTCCTTTCAACGATCCCACGAAGGAGGAATCGTTATCTTCATATTAAAGATGAGGAAACTGAAGTTCAGAGAGGCTAGACTTTTCCCTTTGGTCACACAGGTAGACAGTGGTAGAATCTTGAGCCCGGGTCTGCCTCGCGCCCACATCAGCTCTTCATGAGCCCACGCTGCCAGTGGGGAAGGTTCGGGAGGGTGGGGGGCAGCTGCAGGGGATTTATGACGATGAGGCGGCCCACCTCCTTCTCGTCAGCACCCCTGATGGGTGACCGCTCCGGGGGTCCTCTCCTGACCTCTCTCTATGTAAACTAGGAAGCGGAGCGGTGGGTAGAGAAGTTGTGGAAACAGGACTCGGCTCACAGCCTGCCCACACTTGTTCTAGCCAAGGTCGGTGCTTGCTGTGGTCTGGTTTCCAGGCTGGCGGGCTGTTGTTTGGCAGGAGGCTCAGGCAGAGACCCACTTAGGTGGTAACTCGCCAGCACCCAAGGGTTGAGAAGGCGGGGATGGGGCATAAGCTCTGGAAAGGACGGAGGGCAGTAGCTGCCAAGGATTCCCAGCAAGAAAGTTCCAGCCTGAGGTTCCCGAAACATGATCCACGAGGCCCTGGGGCATGTCTGTCTTGACAATAGAAAATACTGGGATCAGACAGATTCAAGGTCAAATGCTGGCTTTAGCCTTATACTGGCATAACCTTGGGTCATTTTTATGAGTACTTTAAAAATGGATCTTAGGACTTCCCTAGCGTTCCAGTGGTTAAGACTCCATGCTCCCAACACAGGAGGCACGGGTTCGATCCCTGGTCGGGGAAGATCCCCGCATGCCGTGTGGCACGGCACAGCCAAAAAAAAAAAAAAAATTAAATGTTAAAAAAATGGATCTTAGAAGGTGAGTGTTGTTTAATGGATGTGGAGTGAGAAGAACCAAAGTCTGGAACTCCAATTCCAGATTTACCATCATGTGAATTTGGGCAGATTCTTCCCCATCTTTGAAATTCAGGTTTTTGCTCTATAAGTCAGGCATACAAATTTCTACATTGCAGGATGGGTGGGAAGATTAGCCAGGGAATTAAGATGGACAAGCATCTGGAGTGCTGTGTGGCAAATGGGAGGCAGTCAAAAAATGCTAGATCTGAATTCATTCATTCATTCATTCATTCATTCATTCATATTTACTGAGCATCTACTAAAGCCCAGGCATTTGGCTACACACAAAGGGCTTGGGTGCTTTGAGAGGCCCTGAACTATTTGCTTTTTTCCTGGGAGGTGGGTGAGAGGGCAGCCTTGTGCCAGCAGGAGAATGGGAAGCAGGGATCTGGAGCCTGAGCCCAAGAGGCAGGATGTGCTTGAGAGATGGTCCTAACCCTGAGAAATGTTATTGTCAGAACCTCCTTTGATCACATGCAGACCAAGCAGTGAGTTAAATATTGAAGGAGCTCATGGAAGGTGTCTCCTAAAGGATCACAGACAGAAAGGGGTAGGAACAGGGAGGAAGCTATCACTTTGTGCACGTGACTCTGTACTATGCATGGTCTTCAGGCACTTTGAATATTCTGTAAGAGGGAGGTGGGATTTTCCCCTTTAGAGATGAAGAAACTTAGTCTCACAGCCATGAATTAACTGCCCAAGGTCGTGTAGCAGGGGTGAAGGAGCTGGGATTGGCTCAGGCCTGTTGGCTTTTCCTAGCATTCTACGATGCCTCTAAAGCAGCATTGCCCGGGATGGGTCTCTATTCACTGCCCACATCAGCACAGGAAAGATTCTGAGATGCCCTGCCCTGTGGGATTTCTGTTTAGCCCAGCTGTTTCCCCAACAAATTTGACCTTGGAATCTTCTCCTCATGCCAAATCTTCTCCTCATGCCCTGGGCCCCTGATTCCTAGCAATAGCCTTGAAACTCTTTTTGGAAAATACTACTTTAAAACAACAAAAAAGCAGAATTGCCACCAATTCTCTTCCAGAACTCACTTCTGACCCTTTGCCTTTGGAACAGAGTTTGTACAACTTTTCTTCACCTTGGGTTCCTTCTGCTGCCAGGAGACAGCATCTTTACCCTCTTTTTACTTCATTCTGTCTTTCCTATTTCCTCTTCTCCTGTAGTTTGTAGGAAGAAAGTTTCCTGACTGGAATACAGTATGTGGGCTTAATTTTTACTCTTGTTCCTGACTGTTAAAGCCCACAAGAGCAGCGATTACCACGGGTGTTTTAAAGATGGGTATTGGGGCTTCCCTGGTGGCGCAGTGGTTGAGAATCTGCCTGCTAATGCAGGAGACACGGGTTCGAGCCCTGGTCTGGGAAGATCCCACATGCCGCGGAGCAACTAGGCCCGTGAGCCACAACTACTGAGCCTGCGCGTCTGGAGCCTGTGCTCCGCAACAAGAGAGGCCACAATAGTGAGAGGCCCGCGCACCGCGATGAAGAGTGGCCCCCACTTGCCACAACTGGAGAAAGCCATAGCACAAAAACGAAGACCCAACATAGCAATCAATCAATCAATAAAGAAATCTTAAAAAAAAAAAAAAAAAAAAAGAGAAGCATTCATTTAAAAAAAAAAAAAAAAAAAAAAAAGATGGGTATTGGAAGACAAGTATTGTTTAAGTGGAAAGAGTCCAGGGTTTAGAATCAAAGACCAAAGTCCGGAAGTTTGGCTCCAGAATATCATCTATGTGACTTTGGGCAGGTGACCCTGCATCTCTGAGCCTCAGTTCATTTCTTTGTACTTCTTAAGAGGTTTTGGTAAAAAAGAAAATGGTGAGATAATGTTCATGAGAAGTATCAATGTGAACTGTAAAGTGCTAGATGAAGTTTTATCCTTACTAAATGTTATCATCCTAGAAGTGAGTCCATCATAGACTCCTGAAATGTGCGGGGACTCGGAAACAACTTCACAGTAGTTCTAGAGGGCCGTCCGTGCGGCTTCAAGGTCGGCTGGCCACTCTGTCCGGTGGAGGGGAGAAGCCGGCTGGGGGCCGGTGCAGCGTCTCAGAGAGCATCTCGAAGCATTTTGATTAAGAGACCATTTCCTGAATTCAGAGGACTTGTTTCAACAAGCAAGCATCAAAGTCAACTTGGGAAAGACAGGAATCATTAATCACAGCCCCATCTAGGGCTGACCAAGCAGCAGATGGATTGATAAACCTTTCAAAGGGGAAGGTATTCCCAAGCAGGGCTGCTGCGCCTGGCTGCCCCCCTGATTGAGATTTGTGAGCACAGATAAATGTTTTCCCTGCTCACTACAAAGAGTGGGAAATCACATGGGAGTCGAAGGGCAGGGCAATGGGGGCTGTCCTTTCATCTTCCAATGGGTGAGAGAAGGGTAGCAAAGCAGGTCCCACACACCTCTCCCTCCCCAGCACCCCCAATTCCAGAGCCTGGATGCCTAGGTTGTATGTGTTTCAGCATCCAAGATGTACCAGGCACTTAATCTACGTGACATCATCAAATCCTCAGAACAAGCAGACGTTATGACTTGTTTTAGAGATGAAGAAAGTGAAGGCTCATAGAGGTCAAGGTCACCAAGCAAGTGGCAAAGCCAGGAATTGAACCCACCTGTTTGACGTTGCAGGACCAGGAGGAGATGGGGGCAAAGGAAGAACAGAGAAGGCTGAGCCCGTGAAAGAACTTGCTCAGAAACACACGGCACTGGATGAGGTGTGATTTGAGGGAAAAAAAGACCATCAACAGGACCAAACCCTGCCGAGAGCGTCTGACATGAAGTTCAAGGTTGTCGCCTACTTATCTAGCAATCGATAAAGGCCAAACAGTTCCCACACTGCACAGACCCCAGCTACTAAAAGGTCCTATTGTGTTACTCTGGAATTGTGACCTCTGTTCAGACATCTTGTCCTGTTTTCTAACTCTCGGCATCTCATTCCAGTCCAGCTGTCCAAGCTGCCACCTCACCATGGGTCATCTTTACTCTCCATCCCCTCTATGTGGAGGTGGGCATTAGTCATCAACTGACATGATGACTAAGCCTCTGGATTCCCCACTTTCAATGCACCAGGAAGTTGATTCTAAGTTTCTCTGTAAAACACCAAGTAAATGCAGGTCCCTGGCAAGGCCAGGCTGTCTACTGGGGAGTCCCCGTGGGTTGGCAGAATTGCATCATTCTCTAGAGCTTACAGCGTTGGGGGTCCAGCATGGGTCCTGGGCTGGGTGAATCAGCCTGGGGACTCACTGTTCACTTTCTCTATTGGTGGGAAATCCTCAGGGATCCCTCTTGCAAAGCATGGAACTCCACAGGGGGTCTGACTTTCTGAGCCCTCCTTGGAAATACCTTTTCCGTGGCTCACTGATCAATCCATTGGAGATACTCAATCTCAGTGCCGATAGGCTCTGTGTAATCCAGTCTCTAGCAACTGATCAAACTTCAGTACTCTAGCGCTCTTGTTAGGGATGCTGGGGGGAGCAATAAGTCCCTCCCCTTCAGGCTGTGGCCCATCTTCTTTGCCCTGTGACCTCAGGGATTCCTTTAGCAAGTGCCAGGGGAGCCTCAGAAGGATCACGCTTGTGGCTGAGTCCACACTTGCCACACTCTCTGCACACGAGTAGCCATAGTCATCCCTCCCCTCCCCCCGCATCTTCTTGCCGGCATTACCTGTTTACTGGAAGACATGTTGGTGAGCGTACTGATGCTGCTGGTATCTGTGACCACCATTGCAGATGGAAACCGGGAGGTGTGGGAATACTGGGGGGGTTCCTGCTTGTGTGCATACACTAGAGAGACAGAGTGAAGACAAAATCAAGGCGTAGATCACACAGGCGTGAGCACAGCTACAGACCCCCGCCACCTCCATCCCACACCACTGCTCCTGCTTCCCCAGGCAGAAAAAAGGAAGGTGGTGGTGGTGGTTATGTCTGGCAAGGCAGTGCAATGTGATAAAAAGAACGGCCATGCGTTTAAATCCTGGCTCCTTAATCAACTCAGTTAGCCTCAGTTTCCTCACCTCTAAAATGGGAATGATGTAGGATTAGAAGAGTTTGTGTTTAAAGCACTTGGTACCAAATAGATCAATAGCTTTGCACAGTGCCTGGTATGCAGTGGTGGATGGCACTGCTGGGGTGGGAGCACTTCTTTCCCCCTGACTTTCAACAAAGTATTAGACTCCTGGGCATCAACAAGTGATCCTTAGGCACATGTGGTGCATCTGAGAACTTAAGGCAAAAAAAAGTTCTAAGTAGCCGGCAAAATGAAGGAGCTGGCCTGTTTGCTTACTGTTTCTGCCATGACTCAAGTACCAGGTCTCGTGCTAGCAACAGTAGATTAATTAATAATTGTAAATGGACACGGATGTCATTACTTGTGTAATTCTGGGCTGTTCCAGTTTGCACTAAAATGCCTCATGACATCACACAAATATGAAGGCTGATGGACAAAAGGAGACTAGATTCCAATAAAACTTACAGGACCATGTGGCTCACTTTTTGTTTTTCTAGTATGTGTCCACCAAGTCTGGAACCTTTGACTCATGCTAGTTCATCCATAAGAGTCATGTAAATTCCAGGTCACGTGACCAACCCAGAAAGCATGTGGATGTTTGGCTTTGAGGGAGGGACCAGCTTGTTCTACCAAGGAGTCCTCCAGTTGGGAACGGGGGTGAAGGTCACAGCCCGCCGCCTCAGCCTGCCCTTCCCTTGGAAGGAGGCTGGTTATTTCCTGGTCTGGGGCCCCATGAGCTATCTCTTCAGAGCCAGCCAGGCCAGCTGGGCCATGGCAGTCCACAGGTCACTGGTGACCACTCTCTGACTGTCATACCTGGGCCTCGCCACTGAGGAATCCTGCCCAGGTGAGGGGCGGGGGCAAGTGGGGAGCATATTGGCCCTGGGCGGAAGGGCAGTGGTACACCTGTGGTCCCAGACTCTGCTACAGGCTGTGGCAGATTTTTTTAAAGCCACGAAAATGTGATTGGAATGTGAGATGGTACTTAGAAACCAGCTCCGCAGGCCTGGGGATAGAGCCCTGAGCATAGAAGAAGGCTTAACTTGGCTGGTCTCCCTCAGACCCACAGCTCTGCCTGAGGCAGCCGGAGGAGAAACTGAAATCCTCTTTCCCATCCCTGCCTCCTTCTATTAAGGAGTCCCTTAATAAATAATCACTTGCATTTTTACAACTCTTAACACTTACCAAACACAGTTCATACCTATTTTTGTTTCATTTCCCTAATCACTCTACATGAACACTATTTCCATTTTATGAGGATGAAACTGAAGCTGAGAGTAGCTAGGGAACTTAACAATGGCTACCTAGCTGGTAAGGCTCAGAGCCAGGATTTAATCAGACAGCTAGGTCTGTCTGACCCTAAGGCTATCACCCTATTCCAGAGACGTCCCTGGTGTCCCTATGGGAACTGTGCTTGAAGCAGGGAAGCCATCCTTTCCATGATTTCTCCCCAAACTCGGAGGCCAGGGACTATAGCCTGACGTGGCCAGAGGACTGGGGGTCTGGGGCTCAGGAGGGGGTAGGGGGAGAGACACAGGGGATGGGGGTGGGTGGGAACTAAAGGGTTGAAAGGTAGACTTGGGGTAGGTGTAGAAATTGGAGGCGGGAAGCAGCCTCTGTGTGGGGGGCAAAAACTCTAATATTCCTTGTACAGGATGATGTGTAGGCGGTATTTTCTGCCCATGTTCATGGTTCTTGATTGGAGATGTTTGGGGTGTGGAAACTGGAGGGTGTGGGGACTCTGGAAGATTTTTCAGTTTCAGAGAAGGCAAAGAGGAGGCAAATTATATGCCAAGTCTGATCATTTGGCAACAGCTGCCTGGAATTTTGAACTGAAAAGGCTAAGTTGAGGCTCATTGGGAAAAGGGGCTGTGCTTGATTGGGGGGTCTCTTCCACGGGGGCCAGGGTGGGAAAGGGGGCATGAGTTCGTTCCACATCTACGCTACCCTTACTCTCTATCTCCAGCTCCCCTTTCCATATAGGCCTTAATTGTCTTCATCAAATCTTCCCCCAGGAATCCTGGGGGTAGAGAAGAGGACCAGAAAAGGCACAGCACTGCATAAGAGTTATGCTTGAGATATTGGCTTTGTTGATCACAGGTAGGGAAAAGTGACCAAACCAATAAGCTTCCAAGAAACTTCAGACCCAGAGAGGGAAGAGCTTGGCTGCTGAGGTCCCTTTGGGTTCCCTCCCCAACTTGCCCGTGTCCTTACTGTGTGAGTTCTGCAACTGCGTCACAGCGGCCATGAAGGGCTGCTGGGCCATGTGGCTGCCCGGGCTCTGCTGCATGAGGGGCTGCTGGTGAGAGCTGTGCAGCTGCTGGGAGAACTGGACGGGCTGCAGGGCTGCCAGGCTGCCGGCCACACTGTTGATGACAGGGACGCTCTGAGCTTGGGAGGAGTTGAGGCCTGTGGGAACGAGAGGGAAGATTAGCGATGGCTTCAGGGGGGAGGACAGGTGAACAGATGTGAATGGTCATCAACGGAGCCCCTGCTATTTGCCAGGCACTGGGCTGAGCCTGTTACGTAAGAGACTGCACAGAAAGCAATTTTATAGACCCATCTTACAGACCAAAAAACTGAGGCTTAGAGAGATTAAGTTGACTCGCTCAAATTCCACAGCGAGTTGTGGATGCAAATGCGCTTTCAACAGATCTGACGGAGACCTGAGAGTCTCCCAAAGTCGTCCTGTGACCTCCCAAACTTAGCTCCCTTGAGGGTGCAGGGCCCTATGCTTGCCTGCTCCATCCATGCCTGGCTCTGAGGGAGCAGAGTTAAAGGCGTCCACACTAAGGTGCAGGTTACTGCCCAGATATGTCTGTCCAGCAGGGGGCAGGAGTGTGCAGGGACCCACGTTTGGATAAAAAGCAAAACCCCCTCCGCAGTCCTGGAGGTATGGAGCCTGAAGCCCCTCGTCTAGTGGGCTGTGCAAAAGCCGAAAGAGGTCAGATGCTCTTTCTCTTGACTGGAACAGAGAGGGGATAAAACACTGCAACTCAATCAGTCTGTGAAGCGGGTATATCTCATCTGGCAGCACAGGGCTGGTGGCATCAAAAGGACCAGGTATTGGAAGGAGTAAGCAGTAAGTTGAAGGTTGGCAGTTACAGTAGGTGTTGCTTTCTGTTCTGGAAGGATGAGGGCCTCCGTGGTTCTGTCCTGTGTCTGTATCCTAAGGTCTCTTTAGAACTGGGGCCGGCACTGCAAAGATCAGGTCCCTGGTACCCACCCTCCATCGGCTCCCTGGGTGGGACTCTGGGGAAGGCACCTGAGGCAGGGTGGGAGGGGGGATGTGAGGAGCAGGGGAAAGACACCCCAACCCCTTTCCTGGAGCTGCCAGGGTTCCTTTGCCCTTGCTTTCTGGGAAGTGGGGGGAAGAATGCGACGAAGAAGGAAACCCAGAGAAAGGTCTCTTCTAGGCAAATGTGGAAAAGTCACCTAGAGAGCTCTTCCTGAGATGGAGAGGATTCCGTAAGCAGGTTCACAGGAGGGGGCAGTCCTCCGTGGAGATAGCACAAAGACCTCAACAATTGCCTGCTCAGAACCCAGCTGATACTGTTATCAGAAACCTAAAAGGTGAGACCGATGAGCAGAAGGGAAGGGGAATAAGCCCCCTCCTGGCTCTCCTGGCTGGGACTGGGGAGGTGGGGTCCTCTGAGCACTCAGAATAGTGCTATCTCAAAAAAAAAAAAAAAAAAAAAAAAGAATAGTGCTATCTCCAGTTCCCCGGGGGAGGGGGGGGCGGCTCAGCTTCTCCTCCAGGCAGGGTCTCACCCGATACCATGATCTCCTGTTTCCCTTTCCTACCTTCTACGTAAGGTCTCAGTACCCGAGGAAGCCCCATGGATTTGCTGTTGTCTCCCCGAGCCCATTGCCCCTGCTCTTTGTGGGAAATCTCTGCCCAGAAAAGCAAATTATGCTGTCTAGAGTGGATGACAGTGGAGGGCATACTTCTGCAGCCTGCCTGTGTTGTAGAATCATCCTGGGGAGCACTTTAAGAAATATACATTCCTCGGCCTCACCCATGACTTAATGAGTCAGACACTTTAGAGGTGAGGCCCAGGAATTTTATTTTCAACACAGTCTGTGACCCTGATGTGCCTCAATTCCAGGACGGAGAGCCACTGATGTCACTCGAGCTCCTGCGGAGTGTGACTCTTGGCCTTTCCCATCTGTTTTCTGGGCACTGGTTCCTGCTTAAGAAGCACGTTATCCAGTCCAGTAGGTGAGTAGAGAACGAGGAATTGGCACTGCTGGGTAATCTGTTATCACATTCTCCGTGGGCCTCTGCAGTCGCCAGGCAGGGCCCACGTACTCAACAGGACAGGAGTCGGCTATCCCTTGCCCCAAAACTCATCTCTCGGTTTATTGGCCTGTCGTGTGGAGAGCAGTACAAGCTTGGACTCGGTAACTGATTCTTCATCCTGACACTCCATGGGGTAGGACCACTGCATCTCAGCCATGTTTTCTGGTGACCCTCACCATGCTTCAAGTACACACACACACACACACACACACACACACACCCTTCTAAGGTCAACGTACTCTGGTGTTGGCTGTCTGCAGTAGGAGATTAAGATTATTGTAAGAAGGTAGAGAAGTATGGGTGAGAAAAATTAGGAGGAACAAAACAGAAAAATATGTAATAGCTCCAGGGAAAACTTTAATTCAGATAGTGCCTAAGAAAATATATAACTGTGTGTGTCAGCCAAAGCTGGACGTGTGAAGAGAGAAGGTAAGTAGGATGGTTTGTGTATCATTTTGGTTGTAAGAATATAGGTGGGGGCTTCCCTGGTGGCGCAGTGGTTGAGAGTCCGCCTGCCAATGCAGGGGACACGGGTTCGAGCCCTGGTCTGGGAAGATCCCACATGCCACGGAGCAACTAGGCCCGTGAGCCACAATTGCTGAGCCTGCGCGTCTGGAGCCTGTGCTCCGCAACAAGAGAGGCCGCGATAGTGAGAGGCCCGCGCACCGCGATGAAGAGTGGCCCCCACTTGCCACGGCTGGAGAAAAGCCCTCGCACAGAAACGAAGACCCAACACAGCCATAAATAAATAAATAAATAAATAAATAAATATTAAAAAAAAAAAAAAAAGAATATAGGTGGGATATCTTATCCGTGGGCCTTTTCAAATCTTCTAGAAGGTAAGCAAGCTGGTTTCAGTTATCCTATCTCATTCTCAAACCCTGGTGTTAGTGTGGTTACCATATTCCTGGAGAGGGCCCAGTGAAAAGGCAGCAAATTTTAAATACTTTATTTTGTGAGTTCTCTAAAGGCTTCTCCTTTCCCACTTCCCTTTACAGAACTCAACGGGGAGGGCGTCAATCTCCCAGCTGCTGAGGACAGACAGAGCCACACTGATTCATTCAGTAAACTCCTGTGTCTCTTAGGGGCCTAGCCCTGTTTTGCTCTCAAGGAGAGCACGAGTCCTTCTCTTCAGAAGTGATCTGAGTTGCTACCCTGACTAGAGATGGTTTAGGGAGAGAGGAGGGAGGAGCGAAAAAGGCAGGAACAAATTAAGAGGCGGTCTTTGTGGGTACTGGACACAGTGAGGCCATGAGGACAGTGGGCGATCCCCAGGGTGAAAGAAAGACAAGCAATGTACCGCCCTTAGATCTTTCCCGAGACTTCTCAGGGATGCTTCCCTGGGTCACAAGGAAGACTTGGCCTGAGCTGTTACCATAAGGCTGAAATATGCTGAATACTCATCAACATTATTACTCTGAGAGAGACATCCACTGGCACAGCCGTGTCAGCCTTCCCGTGCCCTGAAATGGCCCATCTGTGATGGATGGGGACAGACTCTCTGTGGGGTGTGAGCTGCTGGGGCTGGAAGGGCCTGACCCCTCTCCCTGTCTTCAGGTCTGGGCATAACACAACCTATTTCTCCTTAAATCTGTCAAGGCTCAGAGATGCTGTGACAGTTTCCTGCAGAGTTCCTTCTCAGTATGTTTTCACCGTGGGCCAAGGAGGTCTCGTTCGACCACACAAAATTCCCCTTTAAGGAGGAAGCCCCTCATGTCTTGCTCCATCTTGGCCAACACAAAGAAACATCAACACAACCCAACCTCCTGGAAAATCCACCACGTACTTAGGGATAGGAATGAACACCAGACAAAAGTATAAGCTACAATATTATACATACTCATGCTTTATCGATTTACAGGTGTGTCTACACATGTACACGGTCATTGGATTGCCTCAGCAACCCATTTTACAGATGAGGAGACTGACCCTCATAAAGCTTCAATGATTTGACCCACAATGCACAGCTGGTAAGCTGTGACCAAGATTCAACTCCGTTCCACAACTTTCTCTTATTTTAGGCTAAACAATCCAAATCTTGTTGAGGAGAGAGATAAGGAATGAAACGAGTTGAATCAAACCTACGAGTAAAGTGAGAGAGTGGCATGGACATATAAACACTACCAAATGTAAAATAGCCAGCTAGTGGGAAGCAATCGCATAGCACAGGGAGATCAGCTCCGTGCTTTGTGACCACCTAGAGGGGTGGGATAGGGAGGCTGGGAGGGAGGGAGATGCAAGAGGGAAGAGATATGGGCACGTATGTATATGTATAACTGATTCACTTTGTTATAAAGCAGAAACTGACACACCATTGTAAAGCAATTATACTCCAATAAAGATGTTAAAAAAAAAACCCAAAAAACCTATGAGTAGTGGGTGAGTTTTAAGGGGATCTTCTTTAGTTCTGTTTTTGTTTTTTTTTTTTAAATCAGGTTGACTCATTTCCCACACTGCTTCTCCCTGCCCCCAAGTTTTCTGACCAAGAACAGAGCTTACTTTGTGCAATGGCCATGACTCCAGAGAGGGGGGTCATGATGAGGTTTTGAGGTTGCTGGGGATTGTGGTGGGACAGGCTGTGGATATTCGTCAAGGTGCTGACCGGGGGCAAACCTCCCCCTGACACTGAGATCTGCTGGAGAGAAAAAACAAGAGCAGCATGAGCGGAATCGGGGTTGCAAAGAGCAGTGTCCAAAACGACGTGGCATAGCAATTCCTTGGCACGGCTAATTCACTGGTTCATTCATTCATTCATTCATTCAGGAACAATTACTTTTTATTTTTATTTTTTTATACTTATTTAACTTTTTAACTTTTTTTATACTTATTTAACTTTATAAAGTCAAACAGCTTAACACAGATTTTCTGGAAATTATATTGGCAATACAAATTTATCAGGAACAATTATTAAGCACCAAGTGAGGGATAGGCACCGTTCTAGGTACAGAGGATGGAGTGGTAAGTAATATCGACCATAATCCCTTCCCTCATGTGCCTCTGTTTGTTGACTACCTTTGAATTACTAGCTTGCCTTAGAGATTCCTCAGCCCATGTGTACTATATGATTGTCTCTGGCTCATGTTGAAAGTATCCTCTGTTCTGCTCTATGCCCTCTATATTATTGGTGCTAAAGACACGCGATTGCTAAAAATAGTAGCTGAAGAAATACCCTGGGATTCCCTAGCGTAGCAGATTAGGGCCCAGGCAGGAGCACAGGGAAGCTTTCACTGAGTACAGGTTCTAGGAAGCACTGCTCATGCATTAACTCACAAACCTCACTATAGCCACGAGGCAGGTACTTCTGCCATTCCCATTTCACGGATAAAAAAACTGAGGCTCAGAGTAGTTGTGCATATTGCCTGAGAACCGAAAACTAGTAAATGATAACTCTTGTATTCAAACCCAAGTCTGTCTGACTCTAAAATTCAAGTTCTTACTTTTTACAGAGGACTTTTCCCCGACAATTATTACTAAGGTTTGTCTGGGGGAGATCAGCCATTATTGGGCTTCTCTACTTTTCCCAAATCTTTACTATACATTAAAAAAAAAACACAAAACTTTTTTTTTTTTTGGCAAGGAGCTACTATTGTAATGACAAAGCTACTAAATGAGGCTTGGCTCCAGGTACCCCTACTCTGTTTCACCATTATATTTTAATGACAGATTAGTAAGAGAAACCTACTGAGTTTTGTGTATTTTTGTCCAAGGCCACTCTGAATCCTTTTATTTATTCCTAATAGTGTCTTTTCCTTATTGATTTTCTTCATTTTCCCAAGTGTATATATAACGGCATCACAGGCATATAATGCTAATGGGGTCTCTTCCTTGCTAGTGCTAATATGTCTACATGTCATATTGCATTGGTTAGAATTTTCCCAGTAGTATTAACCAGTAACAGAGGTAACAGATGTATTTACTTTGATTCTATATTATCAGAAATGCTTCCAATGTTTCCCCATTAATTATAAGGAGCTTTCAGTTTTACACACACATACACACACACACACACACACACAAAACACACATACACACAACATACTTTTATTCATGATAAAGTAGTTTACTATTCATAGTTTTAAAATAATTTTTAAAAGTATTACTAAGAAAGGACTGTCCCCCCTCACTCTGAAATAACTCAGACATTCTTGATGGCATCAGGAATGCTGACAGGTGGGTTAGGGTTGGGATACATACATCAGATGTTTGAGTCGCCCTTTCCTTCTTCCTTCCCTTGTGACCCAGAGCTCCTTAGACTATAGGTCTCACACCAGCACCCGGGGTGGGTGGAAGACACTATCTCCTGCCTGCCCTTCTGATCAACCCCATAGCTTCCAAGGTGAATTTGAAAAAGAAAGAAAGGAAAAACCAAACAGGTTTGTTTGTGTTTTTAAAATGAGCATCAAGACATGAGTTAAGGGTCACGTGACCAAGAAGGAATTCTGACCACATCAAACAAGAGAGAACCAGCTTGTTTGCTGGACTTGTTTTTCAAAATGTCAGAGTCATTAAAAAAAAAAAAAAAATCAGTGACCTGCCTTCAGACTTCCCCTGAGTAATGCAGTCCTTTGGAGAAAGTCAGTGGAGTGACAGTAATCTCTGCCATTTCAATGTCTGGTTTTAATGGTGAAAGAGAAACGTGGGTGCTAATGATAAAAACAATTTAAATGTGTACGGCTTTAGCGCTTTCACTGATTGTCCTCAATAGTTAATGACACACATAGGGAAGGCATTATGATTATTGCTCTATGGTACAGATTAAGAAACTGAGCCTCTCTCAATGTCTTGTAATAACCTACAATGGAAGAGAATGTGAAAAAAATATATATTTATATATGTATAACTGAATCACTTTGCTGTACGTCTGAAACTAACACAACATTGTAAATCAACTATATTTCAATAAAAATTTTTAAAAAAAGAAAAAGAAAGTGAGCCTCAGAAGAGTTGAGAGAGTAGCTCTGTGTCACCTGACTAGTAAGCGAGGAAGTCAGAATTCAAACCCAGTGTTGCTGGGCTTTAAATCCCATCCACTTACTATTTTGGGGGGCACCTTGGTCAAGTTCCTTCCCACTCTAAAATGCAACCATCATCTTCTATTTGCCTTCAGGACTGATGGAAGCCAGGGAGCTGCCAAGAATATCGGTCATGATCCTCACAGGATAATCCAGAGAGTTTGAATGGTATCAACGCTGCCTTTTGCAGTCCTTTGCTTTGTGCTTTACATACCTACCGTCTACAAGGTTGGTACTACTAACCCTCCTTTGCAGACAAGGAGACGGAAGTTTGGAGAAGTTAAGAAATGTGCCCAAGTGGTACAGGGGCCATGAAGAGCAGGCGATCTGCCTCCAGGCCTGAGCTTTTCACTATTGAGCTCTACTGCTTTGATACTGTGAAAGTATCCAGCATGTGCTCTTCTAAAACACAAGGTTCAACACACACAGACTGCAATCCGAAACCTGGCCAGCTCTTTGTGGACGCGTGCCATTTGGGCATGGGGTGGGGGCCAAATAGAGCAAAAGAAAGCTCAAATGGATCACCATTATTTCCAAAACCAATCCCTGGGGGAAGATTTCAAATGCACATCCTGCCACAGGTCAGCACATGGAGACTGTCATTCCCTGGATGGGTCTTATCCCCAAAACAGCAGAGTTACAGGCAATCCTTACACCACCCTGGTGATGCAGGCAGGCATTGTTATCCCCCATTTTCCAGATGAGGAAACTGAAGTTAAGCAACGTCCATCCTATGGCTGATAAACAACAGAACCCAAGACGTGGACACACTAGTTCCCTTGCTGCGTTATTTTTAACCATACTCCACTCCTGTCTTTGGTGGACCAAGATCTGTGATGGCTTGTTATATATTAACCGAAAACAGACTCTTGAATTTGGGCATCCAGCGATAGTGACATAACATATGAGCCAGGGTGTTGGAAACTAGAGAAAAGCTGGTCCCTGCAAACAAGCTTCCAGGTGTTTGCTAACGTTGAGGTGTGCTGTCTTGGTCAATCATCAATCCAATAACATACTGCCCATTAGGGCGCTGCCGAGCAGAAGAGGAAGAAAAAAGCGTCTCCTGCGGCTGCCTTTGGAGCGCCCCGGCCTGGGTGAGGCAGTTTGCTTGTTAGGAGGAAGGGCGGGAGGGCTCACAGGGAAACCCCAAGGACCTTCAAGCAATAGGAGAGGAGACCTGTTTCCTCCGCTGGGAAGCCAAGATCTCTCCCGCAAGGCCCCCTCCTCCAGGGAAGTCTGGGCAATCCTTTAACTTATTTGGGTCTCACAAGGCAGCCAAAGAAGAAGCTTAAGGGATGAGAGGTGGGCAGGGGGGCTGCAAAAGGGCTGCCCTAGGAGCATCTTTCGTTTCCTTTTGCAGAGACCACTACCAGGGAGCGACCAGTTGAAGTCCCCAAACTAGAGTTGGCCGGGCCTGGCGCTCCCCTCGGATATTACACTTTGTTTTTTCCTCCAGGGAGCTGGGGACTCAGTGACCTGTGACTCACCATTCCTGTGTTGCCTACACGGCACACACACGTCAAGGTCTAAAATGGCATCGGCTCCCTGCCCCCTCCTCCCCCCGCCTCTAGGTCAGACACCTTGAAGGAAGGCATACGGCTCCACCTTGAGCTTGGAAGCCAGGAACCCACGGCTCCTCCCTCCCCTGAAACACAGAGCATGACCCAAAGAATCAAGTTTTCCACGTCCTACCCTTCCTAGTGTCGTCATGCTCGTGTTCTCTCGGAAGCCGCCCTCCCCTGCTGCACTTGTGTTGCTTGAGGATTAGGACGTCGAAAATTCAACATCAACTAGTCTATTCCTCACCGGGCGGGGCTGCTCAACTGACATCTGGGGCTGGGCTGTAGTTATGGGTACAGACAGCTTCATTTAGGGAGAATAATACTGACATTCACCTAACAATAACCACGTTGTCATTCATTGAATATTTACCGTCCCAAACACCGTGCCTCTCGTGTTATCACATTTGTTCCGCCAACAACCCTAGTGTTATTACTTTTTATAGATGAGAAAGAAAGAGCTAGAACCTGCCCAAGGCTACACAGCTATTAAGTGCCAGAGCTGGGATTTGAACCCGGGTCCTTGTAACTTCAAAGTCGGTGTTTCCCACTCACCCTGTAAGCGCCGCCCCACCCCACCTGCCATTTTGTGCTGTGATCTTCACTGCCGTCCAGTGTCCTTCAAAACCCCCGTGCCAGAAGCTTCCCCACCTCTCGCCATCCACTCAATCCTGACTTAACTACCCTCCTTGCCAGGACCAGGGGGGTGTGAAGAGAAAGAGGGGGCTTGTTTCAAAGTGAGGTGCTCTCTGGGTTAAAAAACTGGCTTTGGAGGCCCCGGGTTGGGGGGGATGAATGAGCATTTTATCAACTCAAATGTCACTGGCAGCCCCAAAACAAACAGTGTCCCACCCGGTTTGCTCCTTTATGAGGCATTCAGTCAATAAAACGAGAGCAGGGCTCTGTCAGATTTATTGGCTGGGTTCAAACCGAACACCTCTTCCACCCGCCAAAGGCTGGGTCACCGGTTCTACCTTTCCGTTCCAACTCTGGACGGCCCCCATTTTCCCCTGTGGGGCTACAATGGTTCATTGTTTGAGGCAGGCCTTGTGAGAAGTTGTGTTTGTTTTGCCTCTTATCTTATCAGCTCCAGAGCTACAATGGCCCAGGTGTACTCACCATTTTACCATCAGGTGAGAGGAGATTGTGGCCCGGGTCCAGGCTGGCTGGAGAGACTTGCTGTAAAACAGACTGGCTAGTCACCATGGCGCTGTTGCCATGGTGACTGATTGTTGAGGAGGAAGTGACCTCATTGTTTCCCTGCTGGCTGTAGCGCACTCCTGCAAAACAAGGCAGACCCAACAGCGAATATTAGTGTCACCTGACCCGAGAACACTTGCTTTCTAGGGTGGATGACGAGGAAGAAAAGTTGCCTTCTTTCCCCTGTCAGTACCCATGAGAAGTATCAGCTGTCTTTCTCTAGGGCAGAGGTTGCATGACCTCTGCTTGAATTCTAGAACGTAATCTCCATGAGGGCAGGATGTTTTTATCTGTTTTGTTTTGTTCATTGCTGTATTCCCTTGATAGCCACTCAACAAATATCTGTCAAATGAATGAACGAATGAATGAACAAATGAATGGATTCTGATTCTTGTTGCTTCAGCATAGTTCTTTTAGGATTTAGGGCCTTCTCTTTCTGGCTGGCGTATTTCTTTTGTTCTTCAAAATGCCTTCTAGAAATGTTTCCCTGGCATCGCTTGGCCAAGTAGGGCTTCAAAGCATGAGTTGACGGATTTTACAGAGAGGCACTGGCCCAGCGACCCTTCTAAGGACCACAACAAAATGCACCAGACTCTGTGCCCCACCATTTTGGCCAAGCCCAAGAGGCCAGGGGGACACAGGCAGAGCAGGATCAGGATGGGGCTGAAGCTAGGAGTCTTTGGTTCTGGAACTCACATTCCTTTGGTGGGGTCCCATTTGGCTGACTTCCAGGGCCCAGGGGAAGGCGTGTCTGCTGGGAGGTGGGGCAGGCAGCATGCACAGGCAGGAGGTAGATGCCTAGTAAACCACTGCAGTTTGGTCTGCAAGGGAGGGGAGAACCAAGCATGTGTACAACGTCACTGCTCTGACCCTCCCTCTCGCTCGGGCACCAAAGCGCAGGTCTGTGCTCAGGAAAGGGACAGTGCTGGCCAGAGACCAGGCGACTGAAGGGAGCTGAAGAGGGAAGAGAGCCTGGGCCCAGTGTGCAAAGTCCTGCTTAATGTGCCCATTAAACAGCTAAAGACAAAGCCAGGGGTAGCTGGGGCATCTCACCCTCAGCTCAAAGCTGAGAAAGACAGTGTTCTGGTTTATGCTTTGGATTCGACAAAAAGGTTCGGGGGACCCTGTTCCTACCTGCAAGGGACGGAGACCAAACGCCTTAGGCATGGAATTATTTGGAGAGGAGGGCCAATCCCTCCTTCGTTTTCCCTTTTGCCCAGTTCCCCAGGATCAAACATCACTGTATCAAGTATCCGAGTTCTGTTGGTCCGCTGCCCCCTGCCCTGCCTCCTGCCCCACCTGGAGCCCCATCTGCTCGAGGAGCCTACAAAAGTCCCCCTCCACACCCCCGGGAGCCAGGCAAGCTGCCCTAACCAGCAGCCTCTTATTCACGAAGACAAAGCTTGCCAAGACGAGATCCAAGCTAGTTTTCCTTGAATTGTGCAAAGGACGTTCCCCAAGGCTGATATGACCTAGAGCTTAAGAGGGCTGGGGAGAAAACAAACAAATGCTAGGGCAGGGTTCTAACCTTCAGGAGCAACTTGTTTGACTATGAAGTGGCTTGATGCATGCTCTGTGGGCTTCTTCTATTTGTTGTTTCCCCATTCTTTGATTCAAGGGGCTGCTGGGGGCTGGGTGTTGGCAGAGGGGCAGCCCTGGAATTTGGTAGTTATAGGTCTGGAGCACTATATTTTGGTGGTGGTGGGGAACAGGAACCGTGAAGTTAAGAGGAAGAAAGACTTCCACGTCTCCAAACCAACACCGCCTGCCCAGTCCTGTCTGTCTTCCTCTGCACCTACCTGTAGCCCCTAGGTCTCCTCTTTACCACCCTCTACTCCATCCCGTTGGGTTAAATTCAGTCCTTTTTCTCCACTCATATTTGCCACCGGGTTCCCAGCAGGATGCTTATTTAGGAGAAGAGAGATCTGGAACTTGTGAGCTCAGAAGGCAGCTGGGTCCAGTAGAAAAGGGGGGAGACAGATTTCAAATCAATTAAACGAAGGATTTTCTAACAAGGAGGGCTAACGGGAAGATTGTGTGCTCTGGAGCTGGACAAACTCGGGTTCCAATCCTGACTTTGCTCTTAACAGATGCGTGATCTTGGGAAAAATCACTCTCTCTCTCTGTGGCTCAGTTTCCTCTCATAAAGTGAAGAGAACGCTTCCTTAATAGGGCTAGTTTGGATTAGAGATAACATCTATAAAGCTCTCAGCAGAATGCCAAATAAATGGCAACCACGGCTAGGGGTGCTGCAGGAAGGGAGCTGGTGTAGGGATGGAGCCCAAGGTATTTGCCCTAAGGCTCTAGAATTCTGGACAATGAACGGTAGATCCTAAGTACTGAATGGAATTACCTTTCCACGGAGAATCATTTCCAAAGAATCCAACTCTGCTGCAACCACTGATGCTTTATCCTGGAAGCAACTTGGGAGGGAGGCCTGGCCCCTGGCCCTCTTGTTCTTTCCTTTTGGAGAAACTGGACTTCACCCTGTTTTTCTCCTGCTTCCTCTGACTCCCTGACCAGCTATTTACCTCCCCAAGATGCTCTGCTCCTGAGAGAGCAGTGATAACGCTGGGAGTCAGGTGTGTTTTCACCTCCCAGCTTGTCCCCATCATTGATTCAGTCTCAAGTCAAACAGACGCTCGTTTTCGCCTATTTAATTTGGCTGAAGGAAGAGGGCCAGTCCTCTGGTGATCGAATATGAGTTGTGGGGAGACTTCTCCCCTACCCCAGGCTACATAATTATTTATTTTAAAATAATTAACCAAAGATACCCGCAGGAAACAAAAGCCTTCTTTACAAGGGAGCCTGGCAAGAGGGAGGCAAGAACCATTTGTTAGAATCCCAGCAGCACAGCCCAAGGCTGCTGCGCTTTGTAAACCTTGTTTTCTCCCCCAGCGGAACTTCATTATATGAGAAATATAACGATGGAGCTGCTCTCTTCAAAGACAGATGGGCCTAGACCTCCGCAGCTCCCTTTAAGGACCGCTGGTTAAGAGATAGCGTCTGGCTGGGGATTAGGGGATCCCTGTTTTGAACTCAGCTCTGCCATCAGTGTATTGGGGGAGCTCTAGCTCCCTCAGCTCTCAGCCAGAGGAGTGCCTACTGTGGGGAGGGGGCTATCATCACTGCAGAGTGTGGTGAGAGCTGGCCACGAGGCTGCTCATCCGCTCCAGGTGCACCTGTAGCTTTTCACACTGACACTCCTCTCGCCAGGAATTCGGCAATCACTCAGGCTCTTGAGAGGGTGGCTGTAATCAGCCAGCCGCTTTAAAAGGGGGTGCGGAGGTGGACGGTGTATCACAAGGTCTCTGCCGGCGAGACCAGAAATCGGTGTTCTCGTTAGAGGAAGGAGAGGCCAGGTCCTTGTGTATTTCACAAACCCAGAAGAGCGCTTGAAAGGAGAACCAAAGCAGAAAAAGCTCTGGTGCCAGGTGACATGGGTTTAAATCCTGGCTCTACCACATAATAGCTGTGTGACCTTGAGGGAATTACTTAACCTCCCTGAGCTTCAGTTTCTTTATTGTTAACGATTTCCATCCCTTCGGTCATTGGATGAGTTACGGGCGTGAAATTACCCAGGCCACGCTTGGCACAGAACAGTTACTCGAGACACATCTGTTCCTCCTATTTGGGGATTGTCTTTGTCTAAAAGACATTTTTAGGAAGGCTGAGTTCACAAAACTTCATTGAGCACCTATCCTGTGCCAGGAATTGTGGCAGGGAGCCTGTAAGAAGTGGAATGGCATCTTCCCTTCTCCCTTCACCATTGCAGGCTCTGAAAATGAACATACGACGAGGGCTCTGGTTTAATAGTGACTGACTGAAGATGCCAGGCTAATAGCCACAGAGGTCCCATAGGAGAAATGACAAGGCCAGAAGGTGGTCATGTACTTTCCACTCACTTCCTGGCTCAAGTCACTAATTGGCCACATCCCTATCACCAGCCCTAAGAACCACGGCAAGTATGTCCAGCAGCAAAAGTCATCTTAGCTGGAATCTAGAGACATCCCTGAGGCCTTGGAGCGGAGGTATCTACTCTCACCTGTTCCCAGTCCTCAGCATCATGGGTGATGATGCTATTTCTGAACTCCTGACAGCATGTGGGACAGAGACAAATCATTTGGTTTCTATCCAGTATGACTTGGTCAGAAGTGACAAAACATGAAGGAAGCTTATGGTTCTAGAAGCCAGCTTCTCCATACCCTGCCTTCCTGTACCAGCACCCAATCCAGGGTACTCTTCACACTACGGCAGGTTGAGATTTCTTTCTAGAACAAAATTGCACCATGTCACTGCACTGTTTGGAAACCTAACGCTGCTCCTCGCTGCCTTCTGGAAAAGCCCCAGCACCTAAACGGCAGTATTGGGCCGTTGTGACTGCAGTCTGCCTTATTGGTATCATCTGTCACCACATTCCATACAGCCATGTCAGAGCCCTGCCACTCCTCACCCAGACCCTGCCATCTCCTGCCTCTGTGCCTTTGCTTATGCTGTTCCCTGTGCCTGGAGAGCTCTTCCCTTCTTCTCCATGTCCCATCATTTAAAAGGGCTAAATGTCACCTCTTCTGTGAAGCTCTCCTTGATTCATCCTGGTAGTTATCTGCTCCATCCTTTGCATTTTACATACAGTAGAGACTCTTACAGCAGGAGCTGGTCGCCCTGCACTAAAATGCTCTGATGATATGTTTCCTTCTCTCTCCCTCTTAAAGAGATGGCTTTTTACTCATTAGTGCATCCTCAGAGCCTAGCAGAGGGGCTGATGTGTGAATATTCATTGAATGAGGGAATAAGCCCACAGATGCTTTGAGGATCCTTGCCGCAGAGAACAGGGGAGCATCCTTTCTGGCAGAAGGAGAAAATACAGTCAGTTCTGCGGTAATATTGGTATTAACAGTGTGGATTGGTTCCAACTCTATTGCTATGTTAGGGAATAACTTGAGTACAACATGGATTTCATATTTGAGGGATTCAGAAATCTGCACCCGGCTGAATGGAGCCAAAGAGGAATATACTACAATTGCTTTTTTTTTTAGTTTTTTAAAAAATTGAAGTATAGTTGATTTACAACATTGTGTTAGTTTCTGCTGTACAGCAAAGTGATTCAGTTATACACATATATACATTCTTCTTTATATTCTTTTCCATTATGGTTTATCCCAGGATATTGAATATAGTTCCCTGTGCTATACAGTAGGAACTTGTTTATCCATTTACATAGGAATACACTAAATGCACACACACACACACACACACACACACTCTCACACTCATGAAACATCTACCAGCTACCATTAGTTCACTGCATGTACTGTAAGCCACACCCGTCCCCCATCTCACAATAACTCACCAGCTGCAACCCTTCCGATGCTCAGTTCAATGGGCAAACTTTAGGACTTTCTCAAGGTAAAGTGCCGTATTTATTGTTGTACAGTGTTTACGTATTTCTTAAGCATTTAACAGGTGTAAAACTCTGCTAATGTTTTTATTAGATTCTTATCTTTTTCAAAAGCTGTCAATGACAAAGTTTTGGAGTATTGTGCCTTTAACCCCATTTTTTTCCCATAAGCCCTGTGGTTTTTATTGTGTGACCTTGAAAAGCACCGTGGTTTTTATGATGGGTATGTTGGGTTCTATAGGACTGACTGTGCCCCTGCGTTCAAAGATGGAAGCAACTGCCTCCCAGGAGGACCCCAGAGAGGAGCTGCCCAGGGTGTGATTAACCACAGAAACTTTTCAGAAACCTGTGCTTCAGGGGCTTGGACTACCCTATAGAGCCCTGGGTATCTAATCCAGCTCTCTACGAGCTTCAAAAAACAGTTTAGGAGTTTGGGATTAACATATACACACTACTATGGGACTTCCCTGGTGGTCCAGTGGCTAAGACTCCACATTTCCAATGCAGGGGGCCCGGCTTGGATCCCTGGTCAGGGAACTAGATCCCACATGCCACAACTAAGAGTTCGCGTGCCGCAACTAAAGATCCCGCACGAGGAAATGAAGATCCCCTGTGCCGCATCTGAGACCCAGTGCAGCCAAATAAATAAATAAATAAGTAAATATTAAGAAAAAATACACACTACTATATATAAAAGAGATAAACAACAAGGACCTATTGTATAGCACAGGGAACTATACTCAATATTTTGTAATAACCTATAAAGGAAAAGAATCTGAAAAAGAATATATATGTATAACCGAATCACTTTGCTGTACACCTAAAACTAACAAATACAACACTGTAAATTAACTACACTTCAACTTTAAACAGTGGTTTAAAAAAATCAGCTGAGGGAGTTCCCTGGTTGTCCAGTGGTTAGGACTTGGCGCTTTCACTGCCATGGCCCGGGTTCAATCCCTGGTTGGTGAGCTAAGATCCTGCAAGCCATGTGGTGTGGCTAAAAAAAAACCAACCAGCTGAGACCCCAATTCCACAACTCCAGAAATCAGCTGGGCACCAGTGTCCAGCCACTTTAAATTCATACTCTATCTCTCTGCTTTGACTCTCTGATGATTCTGGGCCAGTCAACTTCTGGGCCTTGGCATTTTTATCTGTAAAATGGGCATACAGATCTCCCTTCCTCGGAAGCCAGAATAATGCATGAATAAAATAAGGTTAGAGAAGCACTGGTTTTTCCTGAGAAAGAAAATGCTGGGCAAACAGAACAGCAGCGTCAGCCCAGAAAGGATGACCAGAATTGCTCTTTTAGAAAGAAGCAAAGAGGGAGGTGGGGTCTCCTGGGCAGTGGGAGGCTCAGCTTGACCTCACGTGGCCTTTGAGCCTGAAGCCTGGGGGTCCCTTTCACTGGGGTCTGTGAGCTGCACCCAGAATCTGGTGGGCTGCCTTTCACTCTTGACATTTCAAAGCCAATCTCCCATCCCTGATAATGCAGGAATGTTCCTCTGGCTGGTGGACCGCTGCCAGCTCGAGTGAGCGTCCCAGCCACCAACAGAGTAAACATTACTCAACCGGCCGGGGCTCTGTCACACACATTCTTCCCCTGTGTTCCTAACCTCACGCAGAGTGCAGCCCAGCACTGTCGGGTCTGGAAACTGGGAATTTAAAATCAGGCAGGAGGGAGAGTGCAGAGGGGAAAGCTCTTCCAAAAAGGAAACAACCGTGCCATCAATTATAAGTAGACAGAGCTGTCTTTCTTATGAAGCCAAAACAGAGGTTTGGGGGTAGGGGCACCAGGAGGAATTAGGCCAGTCTTGCTGGGTCCAGTACTGCATCCTTATAAACCCACTTCCCCATTTCCCCCAAACGAGTCACTTTCTTAAGGAGAGAGGCAGAGACACATATGATTCAGTCTAGAGAACTTCTTAAGATACTCATTTAGGATAAAAGAATGTGAACAATTCCCCCAGCTTGAAACTGGGAACTCCAAAAATGAAAGCTTTCAAATAAGCTGGCACTGCTGCCTCAGTTTCCTCATTGGTCACGCAGGGCTATTGCCGGTTCTTATTAATATTTCCTTCTCTCTGAGGATAAAGATGAATGTTTGCCAAGAGTTGAGGAGACTAAAAATCTGAAAGCCTGGGAGGAAAAATCTGAGGCAAGATGAAAGCAGTTTAAACATGGGGCTGGTTTCAATTCCAGATCTCTTTCTACCCGAGGTGGCTTAGTTAGGAGCCCAATTCATAAGAGGAGAAACACAGACAGGCCTGCAGGGACGGTAAACATTCTTGAACTCAAGGAGTAAAAGTTGAGTGATACTTGAGGGAAGCCCACAAACTGGTTTTCTTATAAAAATCAAAGCAAATGTAACCAAGAAAAGACAAAGGCTTCCATCAAAAGCATCTTGGCTGAGAACAGAAATGAATGTGCACCTGAAAAAATGGCACATGTGGGGAGGTAGAAAGGGCTGCCTGTCCTTCCCACTAAGCCCATCTCGGCTACCACGCCTGCTCCTTAGCAGAGAGCTGGTTTCTGCAGGCAAACAAGAGAGGATTTGCAACGAACACTTCAGCCGGGAGATGCTGCTGCAGGTGAAAGAAACCCAGCCAACCCTCGAGTACTTGAGAGGTCCTCACCTCTGTAAGTGTCTTACACAGTCTGCTTCTCAATGTGTCCCAGATGCCCATTTGACAGAGTGGAACACTGAGGTTCAGAAAGGAAGAAGTCATTTCCACCATCTCTTGCTAAGGGTCTCCCAGCAAAGCAGTAGTATCCCGAAGCTGGCCCCTCTCCCTCTTCCCCGATAGCCCCACATGGACTCCACATATCCTGAGCCTCCCATCGTGACGCGCTAATAGTTTGAAATGATTTCATTTGTTTTCTTGGCTGCATCTCTCACTGGAATGTAAGCCCAGTGAGGGCAGGACCTCATCTGTCTTCTCCATGATCTCCTTCCTCAGCACCTTGTACAGACTATGCTCTGCCCCCTCGTTAAGAGCATGTGATGAATGAATGAATGACCTGCACTTCAACTCTGACTGAGCAGTGGAGAAGTGACAATGGTATAATTTATTCTCTGATCTCCTGGGTTTTCTGAGGTTGACGGGAGGCATGTATTTTTAAGGAGGAGTAGCAGAGAAGGAGAGAGGAGAAAGAGAGATTAAAATCTAATCAAAATGAAGAGATAGCGTGGATGCATTTCAGCAACTTCATGTTGGAAGGTGCGAGGTGGGGGTGCTGAGGAGTAAGTATGACGTCGCAGCTCTTCCTTTCCCCACCAGACACCTTGGACAGTGCTTTATCCAGAGTGCAAAGGGCCAGTGGGATGCCTGCAAGGACCTACCCATTCCCTACTTCTTGAGGCCTAAGCACATACCTGTTACCTAGGGTCCTGATGGGCTGACCACTTCTAAAGTGTTTGGGCTGCTGGTGGGAGCCCCAAATTTAGACTTGCCATGTTAGAACCCAGTTTTAGGCCCCTAAACCCCCCAGTTTTAGGGGTTTATTTGGGGGTCAGGAGGATCAATTACTGGGGATTTACTGTGGCAACCTGAGTAACTCAAACGCCTTTCTCCAAAGGAATCTAGGGTAAAACTAAGAAGGGTTAATGATGGACATCGTTAGGCCGAAAGTCTGTGCGGGCGGACACAGCCCTGCCACCGTCTGGCTCCTGGGGTGTCTTTTCTGAGAGGCTGCCTTTGCAGGCAGGGGTAATGCGGCTGCAACAAAGGCCCCTAGGCTTGGCTGACGAGGAGAATGATGATGCTTCTAGTGGGTCTGGGGAACGGGGAAGGCTATAAAGTCATCAGCAGACTGAGCTACTGGGTGTCCACATAAAAGTGAGGTCCCATAAACAGACATCTGTATTGTGACTGAAGGGCTAATAAAATTGCCTTAGAAGAGGGAGGTTTTCCACTGCGACCTATTCATAAGCAGGACCCTACTGGGAAGTGGTACCCGGGGAGAAGATCCCTGGAGGCCTGGCAAGTGTCAGAGCCGCCTCATTATGGGAGCTTGCCCGGCCAGACCTCAGCCTCCTCATCACCGTCGTGGTGGGCAGCTCCAGCATCATTATCATCATCATCATCACCATCATCATGACAGATAGCCACTGATCACCCGGCAGGCTCATGGATGCTGGTCCCAGGGAGCAGCGGGTGCTGGGCACTGATACCTTGCAAGCTGGATGATCACTGGCTTCCATTGACCAGGAGCACCAGTAACGTGCTTAGGGATCACCCCAGAGACCGGGTGGCAGCCTGGAGCTGGGGAGTTTCCTTCCCGTTTCTCCAAACGACTGATTTGCAATAAGTCCAATCCCTTTTCTAGTCCTCAGTTGCTCAATAGAAACTCAGGAAGAGTAATTCTTGCTCTTTGCTTGCCCAAGGGATGCTGGTAAGAGATTATAAAAGGAAGTAATCTAGAGTGAAGTAAGTCAGACAGAGAAGGACAAATATCATATGATATCACTTATGTGTGGAATCTAAAAAAAGGGTACAAATGAACTTATCTACAAAACAGATAAGAAACAAAACTTATGTAGAAAACAAACTTATGGTCACCAGGGGGTAAGGGAGGGAGAGGAGGGATAAATTGGAAGACTGGGGTTGACATATACACACTACTATATATAGAATAGATAACTAATAAGGACCTACTGTATAGCACAGGGAACTCTACTCAATACTCCGTAATGGCCTATGTGGGAAAAGAATCTAAAAAAAGAGTGGATATACGTGTATATATAACTGATTCACTTTGCTGCACACCTGAAACTAACACAACATTGTAAATCAACCATACTCCAATAAAAACTGTTTTTAAAAAAGGAAGTAATCTAGTAGAACTGAACTGAACTAGTAATCTAAACTCAGCTAATACACTAAACAAGGAAAAGCTAAATTAGTAGAACACAAGGGAGAAAGAATAATAACATGTTCCTTGAAAACTTCCTGGTAGCATTTAACATTGAGGGATTTTTTGGTGAACTGTATACTTTAGTTAAGCAGTATTCATGGAGGTGGAGCTGAATGACTTGTTTCTGGAAAGGGGAGAATATGCTTTATATAATAATATGTACATACGCTATGTAGAATGAAACTAATTCCATGCTCAGCTTGAAAGTGAATAACACACTTATGAAGCAGGGGATTTATGCATGAAGCTTTTGAACAGGAAGCCCTCTACAAGAGAGGTTGTCATTCCACAAATATATGAAAGGTCTACCATGTGCCAGGCACGGGGCTTTGGGCTAGAGACTCAGTGGTGAAAAAAGCCAAAAAAAAAAAAAAAAGAAAAAGCCATAGGAGCTGGATTTTTAGAGACTACAGGGACTACCTTTTTCATGGTGAGAATAAGACTTTCTTGGTGTTTTTCTCTGTCTTTGATAGGTAGGAATGCAAACCCTACACTCCACCTGGCAGTGGGATTCTCAAGACGAAGGAGGAGAAGGCTCATTTCTGTTTCCATCCGTAAGACATCTTGAGATAAATGAAGCACCTATTTTGTGCTCACCATGCAAACTGATGTTCTCCAAATGGGAGATGCTGTTCAGAGGTTTTCCATCCTTGCTGAGCAAGGACTCACTGGGCTTCATTGCCGGCCTGATCCAACAGGTGCCGACTGGAGAGAGGCACCCTGTGGCGGGCAGGGCCAGAAGGCCTGGGCAGTCAGGCTGCCACTCAAAGGCCCTGAAAGTGTTAACCTCCAGCAGCTATAGGTGCCTCGTTTATACCCATTTTAAATCTGTTTATTGTGACTGGCCCCACCCAATCTGCTGGTGCTGTAAAGCTCTAATGGTCCCTAATAAAGGTGGAAGGCACACAGTTCCTGAAATGGGGAAGAAGTGAGGGAATGAGGGAGACCAGGAGGGAGAGAGACAGATGATGAGTTTAACAATAAAGTATCACAATGGCAAAGCTCCCTCTGCTACTTCAAACAGCAGAGCCCTGGGCCCCAGTGTCCAAATAATAACCCGTCAGAGCTGAAAGGCCAGAGCTGAAAGGTCTCATTTGCCAGACTCCCGGAGAAATTAAGTGATTTGCCCAAGGTCACCCCTGCTCCTCAGTGCCTCAGGGCTCCTGGATCCGAGTCTGGGGCCCTCAGCCCAACTGCCTCATCGTTTTTACTTCAGCAGGGGACCATCAGGACTGTTGTCAACCCCTTGAGACTCTAGCCTTCTCCCATCTAGCCTATGATGTCCAGCCCTGATTGCATATCCACATCTCTTAGGGAGTTTGTTGAAACTTCCCATGCCTGACCCCTTGTTCCAAATTCTGATTCTAAAAGGTGTGGATGGGGGAGACATGGGTACTTTTAATAAGCTCCCCAGATGCCTTACATGTGGCCTGGGAAGGAGATCTGAGAACCACAGATCTTGTCAATACTTGGGTTTCACTGTTCCTGATGTCTCAGATGAAAAGCAGGGTTCATAAAAAGGGAAACTCTTCCAGGGTGAAACTGCAAACCACAGCCTTGTCAAGAACCCAGGGAGAACCAAAGCTCTTCCTCTCTCTTGACGCCCTGAGGGTTCCTGAGTCAACCTAATAACCCCTTCTGGGTCAGGCACTGTGCGGGGGCACTGGGTGCATTTTATCACCTTTAAGCCCCTCAGTAGTCTGAAGGAGATAGACATTACGATCCCTATTTTATGGATGAAGAAACTGAGGCTCAAAGAGGCTAAGTAACTTGTTTGAGGCCACACTGCCAGACAGGGACAGAACCACAATTCAAGCCCAAGCCTGTTTGGGGTGCTACACCTTGCTACCCAGACACACCCATCTGAGTGTGGTCCTGGCAATGCACTGCCTGTGACCAGCTCGCCTGGGGGATGTGGATTTCCCTTGGGAAAGTCATTAAATGCTAAAGATCATCTGCATGCATGGTGTGTCTCCAACTTGGGAGGGACATGCAGTGTACACGTCCTGAGAAATTTCTTGACGTCCTGAGAGCACTAGAGAGACTGAGCCTTGCTGGTCAGCTCCTCTGTGGCTGAACTCACAGGTGTGCTTTGGACGGGGCTGCTGAAGCCAGAACAGAGGGTGCTGGGGAGGTATCTTAAGCAGATGCCTGCTCTCAGGTAGAGGAATGTGGCTTCCAGAAAATCAGCCCTCAGGAGCATCTGAGGTTTCCTGCGTTCACTGCAGGAATCGTGTCTACCCCACCCCTTCTTACTGCTCTTTTGCGTGAAGTTTGGGGGAGCTTCCTTCCTAAGAACAAAGGTCATGAAGCTTCTCAGATTTGGCCTCCACCAGGAAAGTACCACACCCTCTCTAAGTGGCAGGTTCCCAGGGCTAATTACCAACGAGCAGGGGTACTCACACCTCCTTTCATTAAAGGAGAGAAATGCCTTATTAGGTACAGGAAATTCAGGGTCATCTTACGTACCTGACCTTGCTACATGGTCATGACCTGCCATCCCCTCCACCATCCGCGGTCCCTCCCAGCTTTCTCTCACTGTTTAGTGTCTTTGCACTGAAAGCCTGTGGCACTGGATATGGCACTTGCAAATGCCTTATGGATGTCACAGAGCAGTCCTTCCTGGAAGCATGAGAGCCTGCCTGAGACTCAATTACTACAAGAAGCCAGCCTGAGTCTACTGCAACCATCAAGATGAGTATCTAGTAGAACTACTCAAATCATCTCAAAATTGAGGTTGAAATAAACCTATAAGAGGAACAGAGGTAAAGAGGAAAAAGAAACCCAAACCACTAGGCTCCGCAAGTTATGGTAATAGGTACCATTTATGAGAGCCTGCTACATCTGGGGTGCTTTGCATATGTTATCTCATTTAATCCTTCCCACATCTGCATGAGCGGGTGTCTCCATTGTATGCACTGAGAAACTGAGGCCCAGAGTCACACAGCTGATCAGTGGCCAAGTTGAGGTTGGGATTCAGGTCGACCTCCATATCCATGACTTTGTTGCTACGCCCACTTGGATTTATAACAGCATTTCCCCAGAGTATCTTTAGCATATATTCAATGTCGGTACTGTTGACGGTCAGGCATCTATGGTACAGCCCAGGCACTGGGATTTTTGGAAGTCCCCCAGTAGATTCTAAGAGGTGGCGAGATCTAGGAACTGTTGTCTTAGAGCACGGGTCAGCAAACTGTGGTCTGCAGGCCAAGCAGCCTGTTTTTGTATGACCCACGAGCTCAGAATGGTTTTCACATTTTTAAATAGTTTTTAAAAATAAAAAAAGAATATCTTGTGATATGCAAAAATCATAGGAAATTCAAATTTCAATCCCCATCAATGAAGTTTACTAGAAGACAGCCATGGCCATTCTTTCACATATGGTCCATGGCTGCTTTTGTTCTCCAAAGGCAGAGCTGAGCAGCTGTGACTGAGACAGTATGGCCTGAAAAGCCTAAAATAGTCACTATCTAGCTCGTTACAGAAAGTTTGCCATCCCCTATACTAGAGTTCTTATGCACAGCTAGGATGATAAACAGGATTGAATGTATTTGACTTTATTTTGGGGCTATGTTTCATATATATTTACTTTTATACGTTTCATATATATATATTTTTTCCCCTCTCCCCGTTTGTGTTCGATCTTGTGGCTTCCCGGCCAGCAGTTAGCGTCATAGACCCTTGCATAGCTCTCTGCCTCTCTCTCTCTGCACCTTTGGTGCTTAATTCTCTCCCAGTTCTTGTCAGTTTCCATCAAACCTTCAACAAACAGACTCCAAGGACACTTCTCCCATAACTTGCGGGCTGGGGCAACGTGCTTGCAGACAGCTTCCTTCCTCCTTAGATCGGACAGGAGGCATCAAGGAGTCCTTGAATTCTCTAAGGGTCCTTCAGGGGGATTAGGCACGCAGGTTGGGCTGCCTTCAGTGATAGAACTCCGGTATCTCCTTGGCCCCTTTGTGAGGAGGCTGGAGTCCCACCAGCCAGGGCAGCCGGCTTTCTTTGTATGCAGACCAGGGTTGGTCCGCTCTCAGGGGGAGGTTGCCAGCAGAATGCTCTGAAGGCTGGGCCTCTTAAGCTCATTAATATCCTGATTGTCTTCCCCAATCTAGTGGCAGCCGATGGGGTGGTACCCGCAAGATAAAATGACCTTCGAATTCAACAGATAAAATGGCAGTCAGATAAAGTCCCTACAAGGAGAACATTGGAGCCGTGGTCACCGTGGAACTCCAAATCAGTATAAAATGTGTTTTCTAAAACAGCAGATGACTCAAGGCAGGATCTGTTTCTCTTCTGAACTCAAAGAACCTGCTACTTAGGGACAATGGGGCTTATTTACTGTGGGGATCTTTGCTGCGGAGATGAATATTTTTACGACTGCCCTCATAAACCCCCTGCACTCGTCTGCTGCCCAGGGAGTGGGCGGGGCTCCAGAGGTGAGCTGAGGTGCCTGCAGTGTCTCAGAAGCCCCATTAAGTTGTTAAGGCATTTAGTGCCCCAGACAGTGACGACTGCAAGGGCAGTTCAAATCCCCACCCAGATGGGGATGGGGTTGTGAAAGAGGGGGCTTTGATTTCTTCCCTGGGCAGGGCACAGAATCCACCTTGGTCAGGGGCAACAGCTGGTGGCGGGGGGGGGAGGTTGAGAGGGAGGCAGAAGCAGCGAACTAGCCAGACTGGGAGACCCCACCCTTAACCCACCTCGCAAAGCTCCTTTGTCATTCAGAGGGGAACAGTAAGAATATAGGAGAAGAAGGAACTGTGGGAGGATTGTGTGTGTGTGTGTGTGTGTGTGTGTGTGTGTGTGTGTTGATTTCCATGCCTGAAAGTCCTTAGCATCTGCGTAAAGCAAAGTGATAGTCAGTGTGTAACAGCTCACTCTGCCACTTACAAACTATATGAACTTGGGCAAATTACTGACTTACGAAATATCTCACCTTCCTTGATTGTAAAATAAAGGTAAGGTTATGGATGGTGTCTACCCTACAAAGCTGTGAGGATTAAATAAGATGATGCATGTACTCAGCCCAGGGCCTGGTACCCAGGAAGCGCTCGATCAGCACTAGCTGTTCTGATTATTCAAATTTCCTCACGACCCCGCCACTGGGCACTTTTGAGATTTCCTTGGGTTCTGCAGATTCCAGTGTCAGGGAAAACCACAGCGACCACATGATATCCTGGCCCAGAGTCTGGTTTGTCTAAGACCCAGGGTTAGATTTCTGCAGGCAAGTTAGGAGGAGCTGTAAGAGGGGTTCGGGGGGAGGCAGGAGGCTGGATTCTCAGGTCCTCAAGCTCTGATCTGACCATGGGGGCAATCACAGCCCCTGCGCTTGGAGCGGGAGGAGGAGAATTTGATGGGAGTGAGGCGTAAGCAGCCACAGAAATAAACGTCTCCTCTTCTTGGGTAAAGAGGCTGTGTGGCTCAGGACATCCAAAGGTTATCCTGGTAGGGCTTGTTCTCGCCTCTGGGCCTCACTTTCTTACTAGGAGAATGAGCCTCTATCTCCTTCTCGAAAGATGATACAAGAGGGAGGACATGAGGTGTCGGGTGAATGAAGGCTGATGAAGACCTCGGCCCCTTCCTCACTGTCACAAGGCGGCCAGGTGAGTTTGCTGGAGGCGACCAGGCGAGTTTGCCACAGACTGGAGCAAAGGGGACAGTACGCAAGGCCACCGCAGATCGTGCAGCGGATCCCAGGGCTTGGGCCAAGGCTAGCCCAGCTTCCAACCCATGCCAACTTCCTCCTCCTCGGGCTGATCAATACAGATACCAGTCTCCAACCAGTCTGCTTCCTGGCCACAGCCCTGCTCTCTGACCTTTGGGGGGCCTTTCTCTTGATTCCGCTCCAGAAGGGAGGTCGGGGCCATCACTCCGGGCCTGCTCAAAGGCCTCAGAATGGGCTGTCACAGGGCCTATAACCAGGGACAGCTCCTGCTGGCGAGAGCTGGGATGGGGGGTGGTGCAGATAAAGGCCTTCCCGGCTGAAGATAAATGGCTGCCCGCAGCCTGCTACAGTAACTCCAGGCCCCCAAGAAGAGCAAACAAAGGGTGCCCCTGTGACACTCACTGGAAAGATGAAGCCCCACCAGAGGCAGCCAGGCTGGTTCAAAGCCCCAACTTAATTGTCAATTAAGCATGCATGAGGAAGACAAAGCCATGACAACCCTGGGCTGCATGCTGGCGTGTGATTGTAAAGTCGGGAGGGGCAACGCTGAAAACAGCTGATTCTGCTGACAGTGTGTTTGTAGGGCACCTTGTAACCAATCAGCCTCTGCTGACAGAGGCAAAGGGCTCCTCCTGCCACTCCTATTGTGCTGGACATTCCAGGACCAGGGTCACCCTGTGGTCACCGTGGGCAAGTGGGCCACAGCACCGTAAGCGTGGCCGGGAGGGGAGGGGCTCAGGTACAGAAGGGATGCTCTCCTCACCAGGAAGAGGGGTCAAGGGAAAGATTTGTCTCAAAGGTGCCTCCTGTCCTCCTGGCTCAGAGACTGGTGTTTGGAGGGGAAAGTGGGGAGGGGCTGGGGACCTCATCTCCCCAGCTCAGCCTTAGAGGTTGCTAGTGCTGACTCCGGCTGTTGGCTTCTCCTTGGCCACCACAGAGCTCTTTTCTGCAGCCAGGTAGGTTTGGGGCTTCGTTAGAGACCATACCTTGGTTGTAGAGACCGTGATGGGAAATATATCGTGAGAAGTTCAGATCAAACCTTCCCTGAGCGCCGGGCTTCAGCCTGCCGTCTGGCTGGCCCTGGGCGCACTTCCTAGGAGCCTGTCACAGCCCATGCGCTGCCTCCAGCAGCAGCCTGCAAGGGGGGCAGGGCCTGATCCCAGCATTTGCACCCCAACCCCAGAACACACCTCACTGCCTCTTAGGAACAACGCCCGTGTATGAAATTGAAAAGGAAATAGATTTCTGCTGCCCGTCACTCTTCCCACTGCTGCTTGTTTAGCCTTCTGTGATAATAATAATGATAATAGTAGTTATGGTTTATTGGGAAAGATGGTGTTTACACACTCTCTCGTTTAATTCTCACATGGCCCCTATGAGGTAGGTACTATATCTCCATTTTACAGACAGGAAACTCAGACTCAGAGAAGTTATGTGAACTGGCCACGCTGCAGTTATGGGAATTAGAACCAGGTTAGAACCAGGATTCAAAACTAAGTCCAGAGAATCAGTCCCGGGACTATTTTGATGAACCCTGAATGGAAATTAACGGAGAGGGGAAGGTAGCCACTGAAAATACACAGTGGCCCATAATTATTGCTCCATAAATAGCTAGAAAGACGCACAAACCCCCCAACGATAACCTTGATCCCCAGCCAGTTCTAGGGACTCTACGCCAGCAGGAGGTCTTCCCAACAAGACCATAAGCCCCCAGGGGCAGGGACGCGTGCGTGTCTTACTCATCACTGACGTGGTGCCCGGACTCAGCGCGTGTCTGTGCTGCGGGAAAGTATAGGGTGGGAATCGGCAGGCCTGGGTTCTAGCCCTTGTTTGGCTACTGTCGCCCTGTGGAACTCTGCAAAGTCACTACCTCTTTCTGGGCCTCAGTTTCCTTCTTCCAAGTTTCTCCCGGTTCTAATATTCACTGATTTTTAAAAAGGTTGCGACTTCCGGGGACCCTAGAGAATCCACTTCCAGTGGGATACGCCTCCTCAGACGGCTCGGTGGTGTCTCAGGGCCGTGTTTCCCGCCCGACCCCTGCCCTGTCCCTAGTACCTGCTCCAGCCCCTCCAGCCCCACCTCTCTGGGTCTCCTGTCACCATACAGAATGCCTAAGCCAACAACCGCCTGGTGACCTCACCACAACCCCAGCTTGTCAGAAAGCTGCCGGGCCTTTGTTTGGCTTACAGGCTCCCTGACTTTGGTGTGGAGATCACAGGTCCCAGCACAATAGCCATTGTCTTCTCAGTAACGCCCCTAACCCCAGCCACGCCCCCCGGGAGCTCCCCGCTCCAGCTCCACGGATTACAACTGCACAGGGGTACGTTACTTTGCCGTCAGGCCAGTGTTCATCTGGAGGCTTCTCTGCCTCTCAAGAGTAACCCCAACTTTCTTCCCGTGTGGCCGAGCCCTCCCCTTCTGTGGCAGCGGGACCCAGAAAAGCTCCCCTCCCTGGCCCCCCAGGCTTCACGCTGGACAGTAGCAGGCTCCCAGAGACACTTGAAGGGGTCATGCTGGGGGGATGGGGTGCAGTGTGGAACAGATGCTTGGAGACGGTCCAGCTGCTGGCTCTGAGCCTGTGCCCCCAGCACTTAGGTCAGTGCCCAGGTCTCAGGCCTCTCCCATCAGAAGGGCAACCAGCAGGCGAGGGGACGAGCAGTTTCAGAACCGTCTCCCGAGTTAGAAATGGTGCTCGGCTCTCCTTCTGCAAACCCTTCCCCGGAGCAGGCAGCAGACTGTGCCGCAGTCTGTCTACACAGGCACCGAACTGACCTCAGTAAACACATCTACTCCGGGAAGCCGCTTTCCTGGGAGGATGAAGCCCCAGGGGAAGATGTACTCATCCCATCCCCAGCCTATGCCCGCCGCAGTCCTCAGCCTATGCGGGTGCTTTCCCACCAGGAAGGTGTAGGCTTCCATCCTGCCAAGCCCACCGCCCAGAGCAGAGGCACCTAATCCTGGCCGGGGCCTGGCACACGGCAGCACACATACGTACTCAACCAATTTTGGCCAACTCATCACCGCCAAGATTTCAAGTGACCCGCCCTGCCCTAACTCTGGCGGAGCACAGACGCCAACAAGCAGAGTGGCCCTTCCCCAGAGGGCCCTGGGCTCCTCCCGCGGCAGCTGGACAGAGCCCCGGAGATGCACCTGGATGGGGTGGAGGAGGCGAGCCCTCTGCCTGCGGTGTGGACCGGGCACACCCGCGAGGCAGCTTGCTCCGTCTCATCCGGTGGTGGCCCTGACCCGCTGAGTCAGCAGCCGCAAGGGCAGAAGAGAGGAGCCTGGAGAAGAACGAGGCGGGCGGAGGGCTCCCTGGAGGCCGAGCAAGGAGTCAGAGCAAAGCCAACTAGAGCCACACGCTCTTCTCATGAGAATATTCCAGCAGCAGGAGGAGGCCAGCCCTAGGACCATCCCAAAGCACTGCCTCCTCTGAGATACCCTGAGCGCCGTGGGGAGAAGCCGGAGGGTCGGGTGGCCCAGGCAGTGGGGCCCGGCTTACCTGGCAGCTTGTTGGGAGGGGAGGTGCTGGGCTGGTGCGGGGGGGAGCCGTGGGAGAGCAGCGGGTTCAGGCCGTGCGTCTGGCTGGAGCTGTAGGCGTCCATGGCCAGCTTCTGCCGGAATGCCTCCTCCTTCCTGCGGTTCGCGAACCAGTTGTAGACGCGGACCTCAGTGACCAGGTTGGAGCCCAGGCCGTGGGCCTTGGAGGGGGAGACACCTCGCTGCAAACATTCCGCCCTGAGAACAGGAGGGAGGGGAGGTGGTGAGCAAGGGCGGCCCGGGGCCGGCCCGCCGGCCTTTGGCCCCAGACGCACAATCACGGGGGGGCCTTGGCAAGGAGGGCGAAGAGGCCATGGATAGAGTGGGGGAAAGCCTGTCCTGAGAAAAGGCCAGCCCATGTAGTTATCTGATGAGACGGCGGGAGTGGGGCGGAACACAGGTCTAGAGCAGGCTCGCTGCCCCGGGAGCCAGGGGCGCAGCCTCTGGTGTGGCTTCTGAAAAAGAGAGGAAGCCGAGGGGCAGGTAGCTCAGGGAGAAGGTCCAGGTGGGCCTCCTGACTCCTGATGTGGTTATTCTTCCCACCCTACAAAAGGCAAGCTCCCGGCTCTGTCTAAGCCCTTCCAAAGCACCCTGAAACGACTTCTGGGCTTCTGGGCTTTGGACATCCCACCCAGGTACCAGGGAAGCGAGATTCCTTATTCACACAGCAGAACCCCCTCCAAGGGGCAGGCTGGGTGAGGTATAAATGAGGACACGCAAAAGACGGCTGGTCTCTAGTTTTATCACTGCTGACGAAACCCCAGTGCCAGGCGTGAGAGAGATTCTTAGACACCAGGGGATACTGGGGGGTCCTTCTCATCAGCAGGGGGCCAGAGCACAGCGGAGGACGCTGTGACATGTACGGGCAGATCGTTTCGCCTCCCCACTCCCCAGCCTGACCTCCCTGGCTGTATCCTCCCCACTGCCAGAGCCAGTTCAGCCCAGAGAGAGGTCTTAACCAGAGCAAAGAGCAGATTTTTTAAAAAGTCAAGGTTGGAGTCAGGGCGGATGGGGCAGGAATGAAGCAAAAAGATATCTTGAGGATTTCTAATAGTTTTCTTTAAAATTCCATGTCGTTAAGAACAAATGAACTCTACAAAAAGAACTCTAATCAGTGTGGGCAGAGTGGAGGGAAGATCTGAGTAATTCTTGCTCTCCTGCTAAGTTTCCTTTGAACCAATGTGTGTACAACATTTGGTCGAGGCCAAAGCCAGTCTGTGGCTAAGGGATAGCTTTTCCCTGGTCTGTAAGGGAGGTCAAACACATGATTCTCCCTTCATTGGCATCATATTTTAGACCAGCATTCTCCAGCATTCTCTGGGATAATAGTTCATAGGGGTATACCACAGAGAGACCTCGCATGGTTAACAACCAATTCAGCAAAGTGAAGTGGGTTTCTTGACTGCAGGACTTCTCAGAGCCTTTAAAATATTAATGTATGCCGTGACTCCCTAAGAGGAAGTATGCAGAATGATGCTTCTCAAACTGATTTATTAATGGCTTGAAATGAGGGTCCTGTGGAACACACTTTGGGAAACCCTGATTTGGCCACTTATCTGGATAACTAATGTCTCAATATTCCAGGACTGAGGGGATGGAGGCTCGGGTCCATGTGCTTGCCTGCCTGCTCGGGTGAGCTTCTGGTGGTGTTACCTGTTGCACTCCTCCACTAAGGCCTCCCTCTCTTCCTTGCTGGGGTTCTTTTGCCGGTCGTAGGCCTGGTACAAGATTTGCTGGGACGCGGGCCCCCATTTGAACCGGTTGCGACGCATCTTCTTGTTGGTGGGCTCAGAGCAGGCATCATCGGACTGCCCAGGCCCCTGGCTCTGTTGACTGAACTCTGGAAAGAGAAACAGCAGCTGATCCTGACTGCTTTTGTCTGTCAAATTTCCAGAACTCTGGACTGTCTGGTTGAATTCTGAAAAGAGAAAGGAGTAGATTTGATAGGGTCTGTAGCCTTCACTCAGCAGACACACAGACAGATAGACCAATGGAAAAAAAACACCTTTATTCCTCTCCCCTGAGCTTTGGGATCTGCTGTTACTGCGCATGGGGGTGCAGGGGGTAGGCTCGGCTCAGGCCCCTCACTGCCCACTTCTGTTGGCTCCACCAAAGCCACCCCTTTCCTTTCTTTGGAGGAGCTCAAACGTGGCCGACCATTGTTTGCAGGACAATTTATTATTATTATTATTTCATTGGCTCACTGGTTCTCAGACATGAAGCAACACTCTGAATCCTGAACTCTTGTGTTTTGATGTCAAGGAGATGAACTCCATCAAGTCTCAGGTCTAGGGGAAAAAATGCTCAAAAGTACAATTTGCACTTAGACAAAGTGTTCAGAGGCTGAAAATACCTCCCCCCACCGCTCTCCTCATAATTCCTAGGGATCAACATTATAGTGTTAACGCTCTTTGAAAAATCCCAAACCCCAAATCTTTTGACTACTGCTTTGAAATAAATATAACAAATAAATATAACTGGACCTTTGTATTGGAAAGAGAAGAAGCTCTTTAGAGCTCAGATCATTTCCGAGGCAATGGTGTGTGTGTGTGTGTGTGTGTGTGTGTGTCCAGGGGTCCATTTAGGAGGGAAACAGCCCAAGAGGGAAAGGTCTTACAGACCTGCCCTCACATTTGAAAGATGGGAAATGCAGGAGGTAGCAAACACAGGACCTTCCTGGGAATGGCATTTAATGAGTTGGAGAAAGGTAAATATAGATGGCATGATGCCCCTTGTCAGTCCAATTCCCAGGACCCAGGCACACTGTGACCCTCAATATATTTTGGTTGAATGAATGAATGAAAGACGGCAGTTCGCCTGGCGGTGATTCCCTAGCCTTTGCGGCTGCAATGAGATTTGATATCTGCTCATGGAAGAGGCAGCCTCGTTGTCCTCTTCCTCACATGTGCGTGAAAAAGGGTTCATCAGGGTGATTAATTCCATTTTACAGATGAACAAGCATAGAGGCCAAGGACCCTGCTGAACAAGGACATGTAACGGATTCATCTCCTAACTCCTGGTCCCTGGGTTCTGGACCTTGATGTTTTTCTTTCTTGGTTCCTGAAGTCATCCCCACAGGTCTCAGAAAATCCTCAAGGTCCAAAGTCAGGCCACTACTTAGTGCTTGAATCCCGTCCACAACACCCTACCACGTGGCCTTCCAGCCCATCCACCTCCAGCAATGGGGAACTTGCTACCATCTAAGGATCCATTTCCATTTTGGTCCATCACAAGGAGCCGTGGGCCCCTAACAAGCCTGGACCCCAGATGCAGGTGGTGTTGGCCTTTGTTTAACCAGTTGCTGATCGGCCAAGTTAACGAGCTGTCTCCCAGGTAGATGGACTGAACGTGTCACTGGGGCCTTTGATTTGGGCCCCACCCACTTTGGATGATCCTCAGGCCACTTAGGGCTCTGTTTTCACTGGTTCCCAACAATTCCTTTAGATACCTGAGAATATCTCTGCCAAATTTACTGGCAGGAAGTCACTGACTCAATGAAATAATGTAGGGCCCCAACCAAGTTCCTTAATTCCTGGTCCCTCAGCTTCCCCGCCTGTGGAATGGGACTGGGTGAAGACCTACGGGCACTAAATAGTCTTTTAGAACATCTGCCCCTAGTCAGGATAACGGTGATGATAATGATGGTCACCCAGGTTCCTACGGAAGTTATACTTTGCAAAGTGCTTTTACACTTCCTATATTATTTGGTCTTCATAGCAGCCATCTAAGTACAGTGACTTTGGGGAGGATCACAGTGGGAGAAGGAAGTCCCCTGCTCAGTGGGTGTCTGTCTCAGTGACTCCTCTCCTCCCTGTGGCCCTGTGGAGTTACCATGAATAATAGCCAAAGCCAGTATGGATGACCCCAAGGACCCAGGATCAGTTTGAGGTTCCTCATTTGATGTGAACAGATGTCATCACAGGGAACATTTATTGAACCATTTCTACAGTGAGGTATCATACAGAATCCTCCAAATGTATCCCTTCATCTAATTCTCACACCTCTCTGTGCAAGAAGTATTGTTATCTCCATTTTACAGATGAAGAGATTAAGGTTCAGACCAGTTCAAGTTGCATGGGCTTGGGGCGGCAGCCAGGACGTGAACCCAACCTGTAGACGCTAAACTCATAACCATTGTATCACCATGCGTATGCATGGTGATGCACCATATGCATCACCTCTCGCTTGAAACAAAACCCAAACAACACATCCACAAAACCTTCCAATTGCCCTTGGGTAGAGGTAACTGAACTGACTCCTGAAGTTCTGCCTGTGGTGAGTGCGAGACATGCCCGCAGTTGCCCACACTATGGGGGCTGCCTCTGGCTGTTGGCTGCCCGTTTTGAAGAACTAGACTCCCCCATGTCCTCCATCCACCACCAACTCTCCCCCACTTCCTTCCAGATTAATTGGGAGAGGGGCACAGAAAATGTTCATTGCCCATAAAAATGAACTTGGAGAAGTTGGCTTCGGCAACCTCTTTACAGGCTCAGGAGCCAGCCTGGACAAGGAGATTCTATCTGCACAGATGGGTTCATGAATATTACCATTTATTATTTTTAGTTTCTCAAGAAAATTTATCATGTGTCATCTTTTTTTATCTTCCCCACTCTCTCTTACCACTTGCCACGTTCACTTGTGTCCCTCTTTTATCCATCTCACTTCCTATATTTTATCCCATGCGTGCATGTCTTATATTCATCCTTTAAGAATTAGTTGAAATGTCGCCTCCTCTAGGAAGCCCTCCGTGATGTCTCTAGGCAATTTAGCAATTCCTCTGCTGCCCCTTGTGTATACTTTTATACCAACTCTTAGGAAGCAGCTGTCATTATTTTTTCAAACATCTCATCTCCCTCATTAGGTTGTAAATCCCTGGAGAAAAGGACCTATGTATCTCACAGCCTAGCAAGTGCTTGGCACCTCATAGGTGCTCATATAATATTTACAGAATGAAGGGATGCTTCGTAAGCTTTATGCCTCGTGGGACTTTAAAACAATAATAATAATTTTAAACTCCTTTGCAGAGACTGTCATACATTTTTGCAAAATGTCATTCTCAAGCATCTTGAGAAACTTTTTGGGACTTTTGTCTTTTTAGAAGCTTCCGGCTGTCCTCCTTCTCCTTTCTGAGGGAAATCCCATGGCACACAGAGAGGTAGCTCAAACTGGAGATGCTGCCTGAGGCTTGTATTGGAATGAGGGCATGTCCCAAGGGTTCTCTGGCCTTTGGAGACTATGGCTCCTGAAAAATTTTCTTGGGCTTTCCAGGAATTACAGGGAGTTGCTTCATGTCAGATACACAAATTCTTAAAGACCTAGTCACCATGGATGGTGGATCATCCCAGAGTTTAAAAGGGGCCTCTTCCCCTCAGTAGCAAAGAGCTCTCACTTTGCTTCTTCTAACCTACCCATCTAATGCTTCCAACAAAAGAGCAAACCACCACAATATGAGATGAACCCTTAAACCCTTTCCCTCCACCTTGAAGTCCTTTCCAGTCCCCAGACATTGAGACAATAAATACTGAAACAATCACTTCAGGTCAGTGTGTGACAGAAAACAAGAGTGATTTTAAAAAGTAGCCCTCCAGTGAGAGGGGAAAAACCCTGCCCAGAAAGTGGTAGAAACTCATATCTTGACAGAGAAGCCCATGGCCCAGAGGATAGTGTGTGGGAGGAGTGAAAGCTCATATAAATTTTTCCTAGAAAAAGGGCTGGATCGAAATAATCAAAGTGTAATGTAAAAGTATACCTTCCTAAAGTAAAAACAGTAGGTCACTGATACTCTTATTATTGAAAGGCAGTTCAAACTTCCCTAGACTTCAAAACAAAAATCTTTGCGTTATTGGGTAGAAGAAATCTTGGGACAAAAAGGAAATTTGGGAATGACAATGGGAATGACAAGAATTCATGGGTCAGAGTTGCAAATGCAGACACTTTTAGTGTGTCCTGCTTTAGCTAGAAGCAGATTCTTCCTCCGATAGGCTCACTGGCTGGGGGTCTCAAAACTCTACCGATTCTGGTAAATGTGAGCAAGCATCTTAAGTTGCTTCAGAACTCAGTTGCACCCCCCTACTCAACCCTCCCAAATAACAGGATCAGGTTCTGAATATATCTATATATACAAATGCCTTCTATTTTTTATACTCTTTTCAGAGAGGAGGAAAATAATGATAATGGTGATCAATATTATTGATTGCTACTAAATGTCTTCCTTGGAAACTGATCCATGGTCATGTATCAAGGGGAGGTGCTTGGCTTACTTTGGGGACAATACTCCACTGTTACCTACTTGGTTTCAAAGAGAAAGATGTTGGAAGCAGGGACCAAAATATTCAAGGTGCACTGCACACACTGAAGGGCTTGTCAAAGCAACTGGCTGGGTACTAGGGGATCGTGGGAGAAGAAAATGATGTAAGTCAACCCATTGTGCAGCAGCTCTGAAGGCCAGATCCACATGCCAGCTTCCTTATATTTGCCAAGTGCTACGCAGACCTTGTTGATGAAGAGGAAACTGAGGCATTCCACAGGGGTCAGAGTTAGGGCAAAGGTCACTCCTGGTTGAGACAGAGGCAGGATGAAAGCACTTACGTCGGAGGATCTCCCGTTGCTTTCGGACGTACCAGGTGTACAGGGCGGCGCGCTTCTGGGTCTTCATAGGGGTGCCCTTGTTGAGATGCTGGGAGAGGTGTGACTGGTTCAGGCCGGTGACGTCGACCACCTCCCTCTGGGGGATGTTGTGTTGCTGCATGTAGCCCTTGATCATTTTGGCAGCCCTCCAAGGGTCCTCGCTAGACAGATAAGCAGATGGTTAGGATGCTGGTAGAAGAGGTCGGGGAGAAAGACCCTCTTTCTAGAGGTTTTACCTAAACTCTGTGTAAAACTCTGACCTTCCCCTGTTTCTCCTCCTGTCCAAGTTACATCCTGGGGAGAGGCCAACATAGAACCTAAACAAAAGAGGAGATGAAAGCTCCTATATAGTGTACTCCATCCCTTTCATCTGAGATTAGGAGGGCAAAGAGGAAGATGATTTCCCTGCTTCAGGAATGGGAAAGCACCCCAGCACTCTCTCTTGGGAAGCAGAAAGAGAAGTTCCTGCTTTATTTTGCTTTCCTTCACTTTCCTGGAATGTGAGAGACTTAAACAACGGCAAGAGGCCCACTGGACAGTGGAGGTGCCATTAGCTTGGGGCTGGGCTGGCTGATCCGACAGTGACAGAGGGCAGAATCTCTAAATTCACCTGGACTGCTCCCCCATTATTTTCCTTCAGAATGGGTGTCTCCGTGTCTTGTCTTATAAAACAGGAGTAAAACTTTTGTGTCCACCTCCTGAGAAGCAAGGAGGACTTCTTAACCAAATGTTAAACAGTTTTCAGAGTTTCAGAAAAGTTTTAAGAAATGATGTTCCTCCCTGGGGCTGAAGAATCGCTGCACTGAGTTGAGGCCAGTAAAGTTAAAAAAAAAAAAAAAAAAAAAAAATCTTCACAGCCCCGCCTCTCAAATAAGACCAAACGGAGGGAGAATAATTTCAGTTTCTGAATAAGATATGAATGATTCCAAATGCGATGTTTTCTTGTATTCTTACATTTCTCCTCTGACAGGGTAAGAGTGTCTGGAAGTTAATCTTTCTCATACATTTTAAGCTTGGGATAAGGACTTACATTTCTCATAAACACAGGTAATGCAAAAAGCTTCTTTAGAACACTGTATTAGTGCCTTTGAATTTATTCCAAATGTTTTCAACTTTGCCAATATCTTTTCTTGCTTACTGAATAGGTGACTTAAAAGTGAGAGATATAATTGAAAGCAGAAATTAAGAAAACAGTGCACAGTATAGAACAAAAATATTCAAGAAGCAATACATCCACATATACTATTTGTTTAATGCAGCTACATATTTAACTTAAAAAAGAAAAAACAGCATCCCTTTACTGTATGTCGATGTATATAGTAGCCTGACAGAACATGAAAAAAAGTGAAGGGAAAAATTAGTTTCAGAGGTAATAAAAAACAATGCTGAAAAGCAACATTTACAGTGTTGCAAATGAAATAACCGATTTGTTTCTAAATGGTATTTATAATATGTCAACTAAAGTTATGTTTGTGTAATTAATTTTTAAAAATCTAGTAATTAAACTGAGATTTTTGTAAGCATTTGAAAAATTGTGATCATTTTAGCAAGTCTTTAATATTAAATTTATGAAAACACAGGCTTTGACAGACATGTTTTGAGAAATGCAAACAAGATTAATTACATATAGCTTAATATATTTCTCAAATATTTATAAAGGTACTTCCATGTAATACAACATAATGAAGTAACAACAGGAACAAAAAATGAGGAACTGCGTCCCGGTTTCAAGCATGGAGAATGCACCTTGAGTAAGAGGAAAGTAATGTAACATTTTGCACATACCCGTGTAAACATCAGAGCTCATTTAAAATCTTATTTCTGGTGAATATTTCCACAGATATTTTTAGGGTAGAAAAACACCTTCAACGGATACCAACAATAGCTTCGAAAGTTAGAAAAAGTGTTTGGATTTTAAAAGTTAATGCTGCTTCGACAGATTCTTTGACTTTTTTGGTTTTGTTTAATATGTTTTTACTTGTATTTATTTCGTGTGTCTAAGAAACCTAACTGAAATAGTGTAATGTTCTAGGAGCGAATGATTCCGTTAAGAGTGAATTAGCTTAACAATTGGGAAGGTTAAAAAAAAAAAAAACAAACCAGTAAAACCTTATAAACGATAGCAAATCTTTCAGCCCGCATTGAAGGACCAGAGTTGGGGATAAGATGGCGTAGTTACACCTTTACAGCTCTGACCACAGAATTCTCATGCATTCACCGGGAAGAGCCCCGAGAGTCGGTTACGTTTTGAAATTTGAAAATACAGCCCGTGATCAGGGGTTCCCAACCCCGATAAACACACAGAACGGGAGAAGCGCGCCCGGGCATTGTGCTCAGGACGCAGGTGTCAAGCGCCCGACCTCGGCGCCCGCCTGGCCAGCCCAGCACGCTCCTTTCCAAACAATGCCTCGGCCGCCCACAAGCAGAGAGGCCCTGGACCCCATCTCAGATCGCCGTGATTCTTCTTTAAGAAGCCTCAAGCCCGGCCTCTTGGGAGCAACCAACTTCCCAACTTTCCACCGCGCGCCAGCCTAGACCTGGGGCCGGGGACCCGGCAGCGCGCAGCCCCCGGCCTGCTTTTCTTGCCTTTCTCTTCCAGGAGATGGAAGGAGCGGCCGGGCGCTCCCCAGAGTGACTTGCCCTGTTCTTTTCTTTCCGCCTTAGGGGAGCGAGGTGGGCCAAAAAGGGAGTGCGTGCGTCTGGCGGTCAGCAGCAGACTGTGCAGTGACCTGGGGACCGCTAGCGATTTCTTGAAAAATTACTTTAATCAAGTCCGACCACTCCCGAAGTTGGGGGAGGGAAGGCAGCAACCGCTGGGGAAAGGGAGCGAAACCTTGGGGTCTGTCCTGCATCCACCCGCCCCAGCGGGGGTCTCGCGCCCCCTAGCCTCGCTCTCCGCCCCCTGGAGCCGGGGGCTCTGCTCAGCGAAGAGCGCTGAGGTCCGGGGCTCCGGGCCGGGCCTGGCTCTCTGCCTGCCGGGCCTGCGGCGTCGGCGGCCCTGGGGCAGCCCGGGTCCGGCGCCGGGTCTCCGGGCGGCGCGGGGGCTCGGCTGGGAGGGCCCGGCAGCGCGGTGCGTGTGCGCGGGCAGCGGCGAGCAGCCCCGCGTCCGCGTTCTGCTTTTCCTTCCCCCTCGAAGCCGCCGCGTTTACAACTTCACCAATGAATAACCCGCCTCTCCGTTCAACCTAATCACGACTTTTTGTGTATCTTTCTGTTGATGATTTATAGAAATAAATTAATAACACCCGAACTCCACGTGCTGCAGTTTATATTACATCTCTGCCGCGTCCGGCCCGGCGCGGGGCTGGGTGCCGAGGGGCGCCCCAGGTCGCCTCGGGCTTCCCAGGTCCTTCCAAATCCCAACTGGAAGGGCGGGCGCCTGCGGCCAGGCATATGGGCCTAGGTCCCAGGGTTGGGGGGGGGGGGCCGCCGGCGGGCGGCGGGAGATCGGTCGGTCCGCCGGGCCCGGGTCAACCTCCGGGCCGCCCTGGCGCCCCAGCCGCTCCTCTTCAGACCCCTCTCACCTTCCTGCACCCTAACCCCGGCTGGGGAGAAACCGCCGCCACGGGCGAAACCGCGAGGGAAGAACCTCAAACCTCAGAACTGTAGCAACATACTTTCGGGAAGTAAAAAAAATCTAGAAATTCCCCTGACTGTTTTGCTAGAGAGTTAGCCGCCGGGTCCCCAGGTAGCAAATTCAAATGCAAGGTCATATCCCATCCCAAACTGCCACTGCGGGCGGGTGACCGAGGCTGCCCGAGTCCCCGGCGCGACTTTGGTCCTGGCCCTGCCTAGAGACCGCGGCTCTGAAGGGTCCGAGGCCAAGCGAGGGGCTTGGTCCTAAAGCAGAGTGGCCGGGAGCGACGTGCGGTCTAAGGGGACCGCTCGGCTCCTTGGATAATTAGTAACCAGCTGTCAAAGCCCTGGGCCGCTCGGGAAGTTTTAGCAAACGACCCGGGGCCGGGAGATAGACCTCCAGCCAGCCTGCCTGGATTCCCCAGGGACGCCGGGGTGTCGGCGGCGAGATCCGGAAACGCCCTCCTTTCTCCCACCAAATCCGCTGCGAACTGGGGTCTTGGCCGCATTTTCCCCTCGCTTGCTTAGTGACGTGGTTTCTTCTGCCGCTTGAGGATCCACTCTAACCTGACAACGTGCAAACATTTCCTTTCGCGAATCTAAACGGGCTTTGGGGATTCCGGATAACCCTGGGGTCTCGCACGGGCACTGCAAACGGGAGAGCACTCCAGAGAAGTCGCGCCCCAGATCCCGGCCCGGGTGCCGCCTGTCCCTCTGCTAAGAGCGGCAGGACGCCGTGCCCCAGGCCGGGTGCGTTTCCCCGGACCGCGGAGGCGTTACCTCGGAGAAAGGCTTGGCCTGGGGCTGATGCGGGCCCGAGCCTGGTCTCCTGGGAATCGCAGCGGTTTCACTGCGCCCACTCGCACCTTCCGCCGCGTGGGCAAACCTCCGGGCAAAGGGCCCCGCAGCTCGGGTTCTCCCAGGTCGAGCTCCAGCCCGGCCGGGAGGGCCCCGCGGATCCCGGGCGCTGGCCTGGGCAGGCGTTCCCGAAGCCTCGGGGCTCGGGCCGTCCAGCTGAGGGACTTGGAGGGGTCCAGGTGTTGGGAGAGAAGCGGAGCGCCCCCCCGGGGGACTTCTCTGGTGGGAACCAGGCTTGGCAAGAGCGGTCGCGCGCAGTGTCGCTCAGGCGCTGGGCCGGGGGCTCAAGGGGCTCGGGCGCACACTCCGCACCTCGGTCCGCGCCTACCTGAGCATCCGGTCCACCTCCGCCCGCTGCTCCGCCGCCTCCTCGGTGTTGAGGGCTTGCAGCTCCTTGAGGATGGGAGGGGTGTCATAGTCGTCCCCGTCCTCGGAGCCCTCGTCCCCGGACAGACGGCCCTTGGCGTGGCCGTTCGTGAGAGTATGGAAGACCGGCTTGGTGTCCGGCTCGGCCCCGCTCCCAGGGGACAGGGGCAGCGTCTCCAGCTTCACCCCGAAACTCGGGGATGGCAGCAACTCCTCCAAGGCCTGGACCAGCACCTCCTTGGTGACCCCGGAGCTCAGCAGGGCGCTCAGGAGTTCTTGCTGGAGCGACGTGAGCTTGGACACCATTTTCCAAGGACAGAAAAAGAAGGGGGTGAGGGGGTGAGGGGGTGAGGGGGTGGGTGGGTGCGAGAGAGGAGGGTGGAGGGGAGTTTCACAAGCGAACCCCAAGTCCAGGAACCCCCCCCACCCTTCAGCCTCCAAACACCTGTTACTCCCCGGGGTCCGGAGTCTCCTCCGAGAGGAGTCAGAAAACTTCTAACTTGCCATGATCGCCACCATTAGGCCATATAAGATATGCAAATTAGTGGGGAGGGCCCGGCTTTCGGCCAGATGCAAATGGTCGTGGGGAGGGGGGAAAACCGAGAGAGGGAGAGTGTGAGGGGCAGACGGGGAGAGCAGGAGACCCGGGCCGGGAGCGGGGCTGCCAGGGTCCATTGTACTCACGCCAGGGGGCTGAAGAGATTCTTGTCCTGGTTCTGTTTATCAGCCAAACTTTAGCTGACCTTTGGACTTGTTAAACAAGTAGCTTGCAGCCTAGTGTGGAAGGCTCCGGGACTTGTCCACCGGCTGCGGGTCCGGCTTTAGTCCGGAGAGAAGAAGAAACTGCGCTTCGGGGGTTCAGGTGAGAGCTGGAGGAAGCTGGGGTGCTCTTGGAAGAAGGAGACGGAGGGGGATGCGAAGAGCAGAGACCCTCCGACGCGTCCCAACCGACGCAGGCGATGGGCCGGGAGAGCCAGGCGGGCGGAGGATAAACTGACCGCAGGGGAATGGACGCGGAGACCTGGGGGAAATGGGGCGTATTAGGTGGGGTGAGTGTGGGTTGCGGGGGCGGGGGTCCCATTTACTTCTACCTGAGCTACCGCTCTGCGGACCCCAGGCCCTCACCAGCTGGGTCTAGCGGTTTGGATTTGCAGAACTGCCGGCTCGAGAGCGTAGGAAAGCGGGAAGGAGGCCCGGAGAACACTTGGGAGGAGGCACCGACTAATTTATGACCAGAGGGAGTAGCCGAAGTTGAGCTCCCCCATAAGCGGGGCTGCACCAGCACCCAGACTGGCCGAGCCATGGAAAGCTGGACGCCTGGGCCACTGGGTTCCCCGGTTTAAACCAGGACTATCAAAGCGCCTCCGCTTTCGGGGCAAAACTAGGATTGCTGGGCCTTCCTTTCTGGCAGTGAAAGCAAAGCTTGGCCTGCAGCTGGATGGACAGTTGGAGCTGCATGTTCTCTGGGCCCACTGATTTCTGGCTTATTCGCAGCTCCAGGACACAGCGGTTCCCGGGGCCAGGGGCGGCGCTCTGCAGAGGCGAGGTCAAGGTGGCCCTGGCAGGCGTCTCCCACGCCAAGTTGGGAAGGCGCGGAGTAAGCCGCTGGGGGAAAGAAGTATTTTTCCACGCCGGCCTGGCCCAGGAAGGAAGCCGGGAACCTTTCAGCGCTATCCGAGTTTCACCTGCCTCTCCCTGAGGCGCCCAGGGGAAGGAAGGATGCAGGAGTCGCACCCAGACCTACAGGCTGGACCGGACCTGCAGAAGAACAGGGGCTTTTTAGGATCCATCGCTCACAGTCCCATAGTTCCTGGGGCAGAGAACACCCCCTTCCCCTCTCTAAGCCTCAGGTTCATCATCTGTGAAATATCGAAACCTAAAGTGCAGGGGATGGGGCATTGTACACAATGAATGAGACCACCTGTGAAACCCTGTGGTCTAACAATAGTGTTCACACTTTTCCTTCCGGGAAGGTAGGAAGCCAGTTCCTAGTAGTAAAATCTAGCCCCTCTGGAGGTTTAGGATTCTCAGAATCAGGCAGATCCAGTGCTGGGGTTGGAGGGACCGGGAGATTCAGAATGAGCAGGCAATTTGCAAAGGAGCTTCTAAGCAAATTCTCCTCGCTTCCCACCTTTAAAAGACAATTAGGAGGAAGGGGGGAATTTCAGCACGGGTGGGGTGGGGAGGGTCTGCAGTCCTGTCTGCTTGTTTCAGGATCAAATCTCCCAGGTGTATGAGGGCTGAAACTCCAGATGTGGCTGATCCAAGTCAGGCTGCTAAGGAGCTAGGCTGCCTTTTTTAAATACAGGGTCTGCTCCACATGCCTGGGCCACCCATGAGAAAGGGGTGGTTGTATGCACAGAGCTCTGGGGGACCTTTACACCGTCTCAGTGTCTTTCCCGGAGAGAGGGGTAATAAGTTCATAGAAACGAGGGCTCTTCATTTCACCTTATTGTCTTCTAGTTTGTTGTGACATACGGCAGATCCTTGGCCCTCACAATTCAGCCCAATGGGAGAACATTTTCTGCCTACCCAGCTCCCCTCAACGGGGATAATGAAGTGTTCAGAGTAAATGTCCCTGGAGAACAATCGCTTTTTCTCTGTCTCTCACTTACTATCAGGATAGAAGCAGTCAAGTGTAATGAAGATCAGTTTCTGTGTTTAGCTGGAAAACCCATTAAAAAACCAGCCATCACTTCCCTTTTAACAACAAAGCTTTGATTTGTAGTTCCAACTGCTGTGTTCCCCGTCTGACTCTCAAGCTTCCTTACCTCTCAAAATTCAGGTGTCAGAAAACCCATTCTTCCCCCTACCCCAAGCCAACTATGGGAATGTACAGGAAGTTGCACAGAGTACAGGGAAACTTCCTATGCGTGTCCAGGTAATCTGGCTATTAATATCCAGCAACTTCCTGTAACTCTCCTGTCCGGATCTACCTTGTATATACCACCTGATGCAATATGGGTGCTCACCAACCGAGTAACTGCAACTATGGATCTGTGAGCAGATCCAATATCTACCCCTTCATATGGAAATTTAAAAAGAAAAGTGTAAGTACCCCACTTTTCTTTTCAAGGATGTGGGTCACAAATGCTAACCAAATGAGTTATCGCAGAAAACCCTTTGGCTAAGCTTCCCCCAAACAGAGGAAGCCAGAGTACAGCTGAAAAACCCTTGTTTATGCTTCACACAAGATAAAGTAGTGACGGGCTGATATAGTAGCCCCATTTTAAAGAAATGGGAAAAGAAGACATAGGACATTTTAAGGAGGTGGCTTGGAGCTACTGTAATAAGTTAATGGAAGGGTTGAGATTGGGGCTCAGGACTTTTGAGCAGGGCTTTAGGATGAAAGAGGAAAGGCTCCAGTTTTACTGCTTTGGGAGATGGGAAGTTAAAAGGGGGAATTCTGCTGTGATTCCACGGCAGAGAATAGAGAGCAGATGTTGGAGTCAAACAGACCTAAATTTGGGTTCTCCAATCTGCTTAGCCAGCTGTGCAACTTGGGCACATTATATAATCTTTCTGAGCCTCAGTTTCCTTAGGTGGAAAATAATGATAATACTCTACTGTGTTTTTGTGAAGATTAAATGAGTTAGTAGCTGCAGGTTTCTGGATATGATATGTTTAGAAAGAGGCAGCACATCATGAAAACACGCCAAGAAGTGAGGTGGCCGATCTCTTTGGTCTCTTTTATTCCCAGCTTGTTTTTTTAAGAGTTACTGAATTCGAAGAGACTGCATTAGGTTCTTCTACTCAAACAATGAATTCGCTGCTCAAATCCCAAGATTTTCTATGGGAAATGTAGTCCCTGGTCCAAGATAATTTAAAATCCAGATGGCTCATTACTGTATGAAGGTTTTCCGGGCACCACCTTGGAAGTTTCACAGAATGGCAAGTGTGATTGCCATGGACTCAGTCTCTCCTGTAACTTCACGGCATAAAGGATATTTCTTTCCTGCTCTTGTGCACACAGTCTTCCCCCTACTTTCCAGGCTTACCCTGATTTGCTTACAGCAGGGAGAGCCTGGTCCTCTCCATTCCCTGCTGCTCTACTCTCCAAGGCTTTCACATTGATTTGGGAGAGTCTCTAGAAGGCCTCAAAATGAAATCATCTCTAGAGTAAAATGTGAATACTGCCCTACCCTAGTCTGAAGGAGGTTGGGGGCCTTATTGTTGGAGAGCGGTGCTGCAGCCTAGAGAACATTCTAGACTGTGGTGTTAGAGCCTGAGTTTCCAGCTCTAGATACAACACTCTTTTTGGGATAACTCTTGACCTCCAAAGGCTTGGTTGAGCATCTTTTCTGATTCTGCTTTTGAAAAATGGCCAATTGGTCTGGATGACCATTTAAGTTCCCTAACTTTTCTATGATTTGAAATTCTGGAATTAGCAGGGTGTCCATTTCCAGGCCTTTGAGCTGATGATCCATGAGCTCAGGCCAGAACTCTGGGTAGTGCTGGACATGGGACTGTTGACTTGCCTGTGAGGAAAGACACCACGGACAGTAAGCTCCAAGAGGGCAGGGACCATCTCATGCCTTACTCTTCAATGCCCGGAGAGGGGTCTGATCCATAAGAGATGCTCAGTGAAGCCCTTGTTGAATAAATGAAAAAGTGATCATCCCTGCATGATGCCATTAAGGGTGATTTTTGTGCCCTTATTTATACTTCTCAATTTTCCAAGTTGTCAGCAATGAAGTTGTAGTTTAAATACCTTTCCCAGACACACAAGGGTATATACTGTGTGATTCCATTTATATGAAGTTAAAAAGCAGGAAAAACGAATCCATGGTGATAGAGGTTAAAATTGAGGTTATTGGGGGATGTATTCACAGGGATGGGTAATGAGGGAGCTTTCTGGGGTGCTGAAAAAGTGCTGTATCTTGATCAGAATGGTGGATACATCATCAGGCTACACATTTAGGATTTGTGCATGTTGCTGTAAATGATAACTTAGTAAAAAGTAAATAAACAATTCCAAAGTGTAAAATGTAAACATTGGCAGCCATCTCCTTAGTGCCCCCTCTGTTTACAGTTGATGTGTGGCCCTGTACATTCTTCCCCATTCGCCATGTGTAGTTTATCACCACTGAAACTTACAGACTAGCATATTCCAGGGGTGGGCAAACTTTTTCTACAAAGGGCTAGATAGTATTTTAGGCTTTGTGGGCTTATACTCTGTCACAACTACTCAACTCTGCTCTCACAGACAATACGTAAATGATTTGTATGGCTATGTGCCAATAAAACCATTTTTAAAAACAGCTGGGTGGCTGGATTTGGCCTGTGGGCCACCGTTTGTCAACCCCTGGATAAAGCACCTGTGTAGGTAGAGATCCATATATCTGAAAGAGACCTGAGAGGCATCTCACTTCACTTCTTCATCATTGGGATGAAGAAGCAGATTCAGGGAGGAGAAATGACTTTCCCAAGAGATATCAATATTAGCACAGGGCACTGGGGAGATCCTGGTTTTGGAGTCAAATAGAGCCGTTGTTTGTGGGTGTGGCTTTGGGCAAGTTACTTAATTTGAGTCTTTATATTATCACCATGTGTCAACGGTGATAATAATGGAATTTCTATCTCCTAGGGTTATTGGAAGGATTAAATTAGATAACACAGCAAAACACCTTGTAGGGGGGCTGGCACAAGCTGGACTTGGTTTCAAATCAAGTGCTTTCTCAATCATAGCACACGGCTCACGGGCTCCCTCCCGCCTCCCTTCCTTCCCTCCTCCTAAAGGCATGACTTCTGGTGTAAGTTCACTGACAAACACCACCGGGTGTCTACTACCTGTGAAGTCCTTCAGGGACAGCTACAAGCTTGTGACAAATGGATGCAGGAAGATCTCAAGTACTACCACCCCAGCCCTCAACTTCCTTTCTAGAGATCCCTTCCAGCCCTGCGCTTTTATTTCCCAAACAAGCCGCTATCAGATGATCTTCGCCAGGAAAACTCCTAAGGGTAGAGGAGATTTCTCTCATTTTGATTCAACAACCTACCTCCTTCTGCCGGTTCATTTTTAGAAATCGGGTGTTCCCAGGAGCTTGTAAAAGATTAAATTAAAAATGAGAGACCTAGTATGATATTAAACTAATAAATACTACACCTGGCATAGACAGCCTTCACTCTGGAGCAATAATCTAGCCCTTCTACTACTACACCCATGAAAAGTGAGATTGGCAGGGGCCCAGCACACACCAGGGGCTCCGTAAGTGTTTATTGAATCAACAATATGGGCCAGGCTAGTGTTCAGAAAAGAAAGAAAAGCGATACTCTTTACTAAGATTTCCCGGACTCTGCTTTCGGATTAACATTCAAAGAAGTGTTAGCGAGGTGTCTTTGCTATACTCTCCCCTGTATTCCTCCCACAAACCTGTGAGCTGGGCAGCGTCAGCCCCGCTTTAATGATGACGAAATAGAGGTCTAAGAGCATAAGCATTGGCCCAAGGACCCACAAACAGTTAAGGAGTGGACCTTGGCCTTGAACTGAGGACCACCTAATTCCATATTAAGTGCCTTCCTTCTGGCTCTTTTGCATCTTTCAAACCCAAACAGAGGGGGGAGCATATTGAAGCACCCTGAACAGTCTCAGTGAAGAGAAATCTCGTGACTGTGTGAGTGTGTGTCTCTGTGTGCATGTGTCTCTGTGTGTGTGTGTTTGTGTGTGTGTGTGTGAGAGAGAGAGAGAGAGAGAGAGAGAGAGAGGGATCAAAGTCTTCTTTCCTGTCTGAGGACATACCAACCACGTAAAAAGCTATAACATTTGCACAGCGTTTTATGATGTGCAAAGAGCTTCCTCCTCATTTGATCCTCAAAATACTCTTGCAAAGAATGCAAGGCAGGCATTAGTATTCACATTTCACGGACGAGGAAACTGAGATTCAGAAAGGAAAAAGGACCCACTGAAGATTCCAGAACCACCCTCTATTTTTTAAAAAAATAAACTTATTTATTTAATTTTATTTTTGGCTGTGTTGGGTCTTCGTTGCTGTGCACAGGCTTTCTCCAGTTGCGGTGAGTGGGGGCTACTCTTCGTTGTGGTGTGCAGGCTTCTAACTGCGGTGGCTTCTCCTGTTGCAGAGCATGGGCTCTAGGTGCGCGGGCTTCAGTAGCTGTGGCTCGTGGGCTCTAGAGCGCAGGCTCAGTAGTTGTGGCGCACGGGCTTAGTTGCTCCGCGGCATGTGGGATCTTCCCGGACCAAGGCTCGAACCCATGTCCCCTGCATTGGCAGGCGGATTCTTAACCACTGCGCCACCAGGGAAGTCCCAGAACCACCCTCTATTGACCCAAGTCTTCTGAAGCTGGACTCCACTGTCCTCTCCACAATATTGTGTTTGTACAATGACAAGATTAGTACAAGGCACAGCCCAGGAATAGATACAATACAATATCTAAGAATTAGACAAAATAAGATACCCCAATTCTAGTCCCAAGGTCATGCTCAAGCAATGGAGAGCTGGAAGGATGCCAGGCAAGAAATTGGGTCCACTCCACGAGTTAGGAACCGCTACCCACTTGGTGTCACCCTGTGCTTCCCCACCTGCACCTCCTCTCCTCCCATGTGGACCCGCCCCTGCTCTGCTTAGTGCTGTCTGGTCAGGACTGCAGTCTGTGACATGCACTTAGGCATGAGAGTGGCCACTGGGCCTCAGGTAAGGGAGGACCAAGGTCTTCTTTAATGCTCTGGTGACTAGACACAGACACTGCTCCCAGCCCTGGGGGTGACGAGCATGCAGCGCTGCTGAGACAAAGCAGCAAACATTTACTGAGCACCTACTGGGTGCTAGGCACTGCGGTAGGTGTCTAGCACTGCTGGGATGAATGTGATTTAATTCCTGCTCTGAAGGAGTTGGTTTTATAGGGGGAGAGATAGACACATATACACTCACTTCTATTGCTAGACAGGATGGAGTAGCCTTTACAATAAGCACGGTGCTGATGGCTTCCCATAAAGCATCTCATTTATTCGTAACAGCCCCATGAGACAGTACTATTATTCTCCTTTTAGTTTTCTCAATTTATGCTCAGAAAGCTCAAGATTTACATTGAGATTTAGTGCTGTCTGGCTTCAAACATTTTCTGTACCTGCCGAGAGGCAGAAATGACAGGGGACTCAGTGTGGGACTTGGAGTCAGGATGATCTGGGTTTGCAACCTGTCTCTGCTGCTTCCTAGATGTGACCTTGGGCAAGTTGCCTCTCTGAACGTCAGTTTCTTCAGCGGTAAAAAGGAAAACAGTGTAGAATTTGGCAGGAAAGATAATATATGTAAATCGCCTGGCACAGTAAATAATTAGAAGCACATGCTAATAATAGTAGGGGAACCAGCCAAGTTCTATGGGGGCTCAGATGCCTTGAAGGATAAGTAGGATTTTGACAACAAGAACTCAGAGAACATTTCAGGCAGAAAAAAGTGTTGAGCAGAGGCTTGCAGGCATGAAAGTAGGTGAGGAGGTGATGGGGGCAGAGGGCAAGCTGAGTTGTCTGGACCATGGAGGGATCTTGCTAATGATGATGCTGGGAAGTTAGGGCAGGGCTGATCACGAGTAAACACTGGATGCCAGGCCTGGGGCTCTGAACTTCTCTCCTTAGGCAATGAGGAGTCTTGGAAAGTTTCCAAAGGAGTGTGTGTGTGTGGGCCGTTATTTATTGATAATTTCTTGTTTAGAATGCTTATAACAACAACAGTAGCACTGCTATTTATTAAGTGCCTACCTCACTGTGCTAAATGATTTCCACTATTGTACCGTATAATCTTCACAGTTATCTGAGGTTACTCTCATTGCCTCCATTTTACAGATAAGACAATTGAGTGAAGTGATTAAATATGAGGCTCTGGAGCCAGAGTGCCAGGATTCAGATTTTGAGTTCACAATTCAAACTGTGTGCCCACGGGCAAATTCCTAAACCTCCCCGTGCCTCAGTGTTCCCATCTTTAAAATGGGGACAGAGATGACATCTACCCAACGAGGAAGTTGTAAAGAGTAAATGAGTCAATACGTGTAAGGTGCTTAGAAAAGGAGTAGCTGTCAATAGCTCTCAATAATTCTTAGCTGTGATGATTATTATCGTCCAAAGTGACACACCTAGGGAGAACGCGGCCCTGTGTGTTCCCTGATGGATTCCCTTCAGGGAGCCTTTGCCCTTCTCCAGGCAGGTGAGTGACGGTCTGCAGTGGAGCAGGAGCAGAGGGGATAGAAACCAGGGCACCGAGGAGGGTTGCCACAGAAGGAGCCTCTTCAAAGATGCTGATGGTGCCTCCACCCCAGCATCCATCCACCGGGGGCCTCGGGAGGGGCGAGGCACCGCACAGCACACAGGAGGAGGCCAGGAAGTCCAGCATCTTACCAGAAGCCACAGTGGAGCAAAGGGAAAGTTCAGAAATAATCAGAGGAAGATCGAGACACCCCCATCCCCAACCCCCTTACCCTGCCAGCACCTTGTTAATCTCCACTTCTGCACCTTCCCACCTGCCGTTTCCTCCACCTGGAAGGGCACCTTCCAGCCAAACCAGATTCTACAAACTTCCCTGAAAACTTGGTTTAAAATTCATGAGCTACAGGACTCTTTCCTGATTAGTTCTGTCCCTTCTAATAATGATTTTCCCCTGTAACCTCCTGGGGTCAGCTGAGGGTTCAACTCCCCTTAAGAAGGCCCCACCCAACCCCAGGTTGAGCTCAGAGGTTCTCAGCTGAGGGTGGTTTGGCCCCTTGGGGAGACTTACCAATGACCGGCAGGACTGGCTTCATGGGTGTGCTTGAAGTTTAATGCTCTGTAGTTGCCATCTTGAATGCTTAATAATTTTATTTTTGAACTTTTGTTCATCAGGGCAGCCTGATGGGAAAATGGAGCGTGTGCGGGGCGCTTGGCGCCTCAGCTCAAGAGGCCCCGCCTCCCGCTGCCTCCTTGACTTTCTGGGGTGGGTTTGGGGCTCCAGCTCCTGGCCCCGCCAGGCCTGTTTCTCCCTAACTCCCATCCAGCCACCGCTGCTGCCCTCTGCACCCTTAAGGGGCCTGGTGTGGGCACGGGGAGCTTGGGATAGGGTGCTGGAGTCCCATGGCATCTCAGGGACATGACGGTGGCCATCCCTGATCCAAGCTGGAAGGGTCTGCCTGCCACGGGTTGGAGCAGCACCCCTGGGGAGGGGAGATGCCTGACCTGACTTCCACGCCCTCAGCTGGGGCACAATGCATTGGTCCAGTGGCTGGTCAAGGGGGAAACTGGCAGCTGGTGGGCTGGGTGCCCATGTGTGTACTGAATCAGAGGGTGGGGAGAGAAATTAATTAAAAATTAAATTCTATTTAGTTTTTAATTAAATAGAAAATTAAAAAACAGGGAGAGAAAGAGAGAGAGAGGGAGAGAAAACAAGAGAGGGAGGATAGACCGCAAAAGAAATGAAAAATCTTTGTATTTTAGATTTTTAATGACACTTTTTTTCCTGTTTTTTGAATAAGGGAGCCTCACGTTTTCATTTTACACTGGGCCTCACAACTTGTGTAGTTGCTCCTGACGTCTGGAGACACTGTGTATCGTCATGGCTGGGGGTTCTTACGACATCCAGTGGGTAGAGGCCACAGATGCTGCTAAACGTCCTCCAATGCACAGGACATTCCCCAGAGAACAGAGGAAGATCTGGTCCAAAGTGTCAATAGGGCCGAGCTTGAGAAACCCAGGCTATTTGTTCTTCCTTTCTACTCCCAGCATCCTCTGTGCTCATCTCTGCCCCAGCTCTTTGCCTGTGTTGTTGAAATGACCTCACCATCTGTCTAGACCAGAAGCCCTTCAAAAGCAGGGTTGCATGTTCACTAATCTTTGTGTCTCCGGGACCAAATGCAGCATTGGCACAGAGTAGGTCCTCAATACTCACGGGTGGGACCAGCTGGCAGGGCCTATGAACCTACCTGATCACATTTTAACCTATTATTTTGTGTCTGTTGGAAGCACGAATCCACGCTATTCTAAATCATTACGTGATTGTATGTTTTCTCTCCCCTAAGTGGATTGTAAATCTCTACAGCACAGGAAATAAACTTTCCACATTTTCTGTTTTGCTCAGTGGTGCTTAGAACAGTACACAGCAGGCCACAGGCACTCTGTAAGTGCTTGCTTACTGATTTCGTGTGCTCGGTGCTCCCTCCACCTTTCTGCATGTCCAAGGCCCAGAATACACTCACTTATTCATTCATTCAACAAACATCTATTAAGCATTTACCATATGTGACATGCTTGGGACTTAAAGATGTGAAAGATACAATTCCTACCCTCAAGAAGTTCAGTCAGGCCAGGGAGTCAGAGGGTGTTTTAACTCAGCATAATTAAGCATCACGGTGGCTGTGAAATTAGCCTTTGGAAGACAAAGGATAAAAAAGAGAAGATCCAGGGACTTCCCTGGTGGTCCAGTGGATAAGACTCTGTGCTCCCAATGCAGGGGGCCCGGGTTTGATCCCTGGTCAGGGAACTAGATCCCACATGCCGCAACTAAACATCCCTCACGCGGCAACGAAGATCCTGTGTGTGGCAACTAAGACCCAAAGCAGCCAAATAAGTAAATAAATATTTAAAAAAAATAAAATGCCATTTTTCAAAAAAAAGAAAAAATAGAAGATCCAGTGACCCCATTTCCAAGGAATCCCCCTAAGCCGTTTTTGGTCTAACTCAGTCACTTTCAGCCCTTGGTTTCTTGGCTTATTGAGTACCTATCTGTGTCAGGCACGATTCTCGATACTGGAGATACAGCAGCAAATGAAACAGACGAAGGCCCTGCCTTCACAGAGCTTTCACTGCAGCGAGGGCTGGGGACAGATGACCAAACCAATGAACGAGGGAGTACATCGTATGTCGGGTGACAGTGTGACATGGAGAAAAATCATAGGGCAGGGAAGGTGAAAGGGAGTGGGAGGACACTTATAAGTGAGGGGTCTTCCCAGGGAAGACTTTTCAAATCAGTGACATAGGGCTGAGACTCAAACTCCACGTGGTCTGCTGACAGCTACTTCTCAGGATGTCAAGCCTCAGCCCTCCTCACAGCTCAGGCCCTGTGTGTGCCTGGAAGCCCCCCCTCTGAGTGTAGTCAAGGCACTGACTGTACATAGGGATGAGCTGAACCAGGTATTATTAAATTTTAAGGGTCTTTTCTTTAAAACTGTAATCTGTAAATGTTTTCCCCGATTACTCCTCTCAGTTAAAAAGGAAAAATGTTTGAGCCCCTCAATACCATTATTTGCATTAAGTAATTAACTTACCACATGTGCTACTGTACTGATATTTCATGCTCATTATAAACCAAAGACGAAAATTAAAAGGTCATGGAGTTAACATAAATGTAAACGTCAGATCCAGTATTTTCATCCTGTACCCACAATATATCACCTTGCACACTCCCTTTTGGGACCCCTGCTCTAATGTATGAAAGTAGTCCATCTTATTTTATTTTCTGATAAGCAGGAACCTGGCTACAGGTCAGCAGATACCTGCCTCTCCGGAATTAAGATTTGGAAAAAAGGGGAAATTGATTGGAGGTGTAGGATGAGAGAAAGGAAAAAAGGAAGAAAAGGGGAATAATGAGAAAAAGAGATAAGATTAATAAAATTTTAAAAGGAAAGGAAGAAAGACAAAAGGGAAGGAAAGAAGGAAGGAAAAAGAGATGAAAGATAGGAAGGGAGAAAGGGTGAGAGAGAGAAAGAGAGAGAGAGAGAGGCAAAGAGTAAGGGGAAATGTCCCCAAGATTCCCCTGGACCGAGGCAGTGTGCATTCTCCCTGCCGGCCTTTGCCCAGACCTCACAGCGTTGTAAGAGTGTTCCGTCACAGTCTGTAGGCTGGACCTTGGCCTCTTTCCACACATTCAGAATCACCAGCTAATGAAGTGGATATTGTTTTCTGGTCCATCTCTCTCACCCTATGGCTAGTTCCCCTCCGTGGCCCTCACTTAGCAGTGGTGTCAGGAGTGATGGAGAGGCTGACCGTTTCCCATCCCTGTCCCGCACACCTCATTAACCTCTCCTTGCAGCTGGAGGTGACCATTACGGATTAGAAAAGCCGGCAGGCTCGTCAGAGAGCAGAGGCACCCACAGTTTCCCAGAAGTTCCTGACCCATGCGTTCTCTCCTGCAAGTCATGGGAGACAATCTTCTGGGTTATAGAGCCATCGGAAGAAAGCCATGTTCGCAGCTCTTAGAGAACCCTGAGCACTTTTTTTTTCTTTTCAGAGACTTGCTTTAAAAACAAAGGAACAGATCTAAAACATACAACAACAAACTAGTGAATGTAACAGAAAAGAAGCAGATTCACTGATACAGAGAACTAACTAGTGTTTACCAGTGGAGAGAGGGAAGTGGGGAGGGGCACTAAAGGGGTAGGGGATTAAGAGGTACAAACTATTAGGTATAAATTAATAATAAGAATATTGTACAACACAGGGAATCTAGCATATATTTTATAACAACTAAAAAAATGATTAAGATTGTAAATTTTAAGTTATGTATGCTTTACCACAATAAAAATTTAGAAAAAAAAAAAAAAGGAATGAGACTAGGGCGCTTCAATGTAGAACTAATTAGAGAATATAAAACAAAAGAATACAAAAATACTATACAAAATTATTCAAGAGGAAAACTCAAGCATTGTTTGTTGAATGAAATGTCCCTATTTCAAATTTGATCTAGCCCTGGGCCAGGAGGCATGTGATATTTGTTGAATGGATGAATAAATGAATGGTGAATTTTCATGATAGTCCTGTGATGATTCAAGGTGGGTAACGTCTTCAGGTAAACTGAGGAGACTGAGGCTCAAGAAGTTAAGCGCCCAAGGTCACACAGTGAGGAAGCAGGTGGCAAAGTCCTGTCCTCCACTGTCACGGGGGCACTTTTTTTTTTTTAATATATATATATTTTTAAAATTTATTTTATTTATTTATTTTTGGCTGTGTTGGGTCTTCGTTTCTGTGCGAGGGCTTTCTCTAGTTGCAGCGAGCGGGGGCCACTCTTCATCGCGGTGCACGGGCCTCTCACTATCGCGGCCTCTCCTGTTGCGGAGCACAGGCTCCAGACGCGCAGGCTCAGCAGTTGTGGCTCACGGGCCCAGTTGCTCCGCGGCATGTGGGATCTTCCCAGACCAGGGCTCGAACCCGTGTCCCCTGCATTAGCAGGCAGATTCTCAACCACTTCGTCAACCAGGGAAGCCCACGGGGGCACTTTTTCCAAGCAGTCCTTTTGTTTCCTTCGAGATCTGCCACTTGCCCAGATGCTCTGGTGAAGTCATCCCTCGAGGGCAACGGGATTTAGAGCATCTATACTGACCACGTACAAGAAGACAGGTATGGTGTTGGGCACGGGCTGGGATGGAGGATCAGGCTGCCACACTGGGCGTGCCCTCAGGAATGGCACAGCCCGACAGGTGTTCCTGGCGCCCACGACAGCCCCACTGACCCTGAAGCACGTCATTTTCACCATGGTCTCCCATGTCTCATTATTAAACATTTTTCTAATCTATGTGAGTATTCACTTAAAAAAGCTTTTGTTTTCTAAGTTACAAAACTAATAAACATCACCATATGATCCAGCAATTCCACTTTTTGGTATATACCCCAAAGAACTGAAAGCAGGGATATTTGCACACAAATGTTCACAGCAGCACTATTCACAATCGCTCAGGTGTGGAAGCAACCCAAGTGTCCACAACCCAAGTGTCCACAGCCACCCAAGTGTCCACAGCAACTCAAGTGTCCACAGATGGATAAGCAAAATGTGATCTCTACATACAATGGAATATTTTTCAGCTTTAAGAAAGGAAGGAAACTCCAGCAAATGCTACAACATGGATGAACCTTGAGGACATTATGCTAAGTGAAAGAAGTCAGTCACAAAAGGACAAATACTGTACGATTCCACTTACATGAGATACTGAGAATAATCAAATTTATGTATAGAGAAAGTAGAGTGATGGTTGAGGGGCAGGGGGAGTGGGGAATGGGGAGTTATTGTTTAACGGGTGCAGAGTTTCGGTTTTGCCAGATGAGAAAAGTTCTAGAGAAAGATGGTAGTGATGGTTGCACAACACTGTGAATGCACTTAATACCACTGAAGTGTACATTTAAGAATGATTAAGATGGTAAATTTTATGTTTGTTTACCACAATTCTTAAAAACCTAACAAACGTTACAAAAAATTAAAATGATCAAAACTGGATAAAGTAAAAAGAGAGTCTCCTTTCTCACCTATTTACTACCTGCTTCCCAATCCCCAACTGCCTCTTTCTCTAAGCATTTGCTATTCAGTTTATCTGTTTCCTTCCTGTATGCCCACACAGGTGTGTGTGTGTGTGTGTGTGTTGTACTTTAAAAAACCAAAACAGGATCCCTGGTTCCTTCTTTTCCGTTGCTTACTTCTCAAGGGCTGCCCAGAGGAACATTCAAGCCCACAGGCAGTGGGACAGATTGCTGGGTCTGAATTTCTATTCCATCCCTTACCGACTGACACCAGGGGCTAGTGACTTAACCTCTCTAGATCTCAGTTTCCACATCTGAAAATGGGTACACTATTATTGTTGGGACTTAATAAAAAGGAGAGTGGCAGAAGCTTGGCACGTAGGAAACATACAGTGAGGGCTGAGTGTGGTTGTTCTCTGGAAGTTTCTTCCTTGACCTGGGCTCTGCGAGCAATCAGGGTTCAGGGAAGTCTGCAGCCAGAGAGGGGAGGGAGGACCTTGTAGGAGGTGCTATGCGCATACTTGCAACACGTGTTTCATCTTTCTGCAGAGGGTCTAGCTAGGAACAAGTTATCTTTGTCTTTCTAGCAATCAAGAGCTGCTGTTACAATACAGATATCCTTTTCAAAATAGTAGATCCCTGGAGTGAAAACTCAAAATGTAAACTTTAAGAAGAGGTGACAGAGCAGAATCCAGAAAATATTTATGACCCGGAGCACGTGGATTGGTAATTTTAGGAAGATACTGGGGTAGTGGATTATGTGAAACACTTGGAGTCAAGATGCCCAAGTTCAAGTTCTACCTTATAGGAACATATAACCTTGAGTCATACATACTATAAACTTTGCAAGCCTCAGTTTCCTTGTCCAGAAAGTGGGCATCATATTTCATAGCATATAGGATTACTGTGAGGATTAAAGGGATAGAGTATGCAAAAGCGCTTTTCAAACCATAAAGCGCTAAGCAGATGCAAATGATTATTTCTGACTTTTTGTGACAATGGATTTGTGTCAATGTCCTGCCCCACAGGCCTGTGCAGTACCAAAATCTTTTTTTATTTTTTAAAAATGAAAATAACTTTCTTGTTTTTTGTTCTCAGTAATATATAATCATTGTAAAAAATTAAAGCAAAATGAGAAAGTGCAATTTTCCTTAATTGCAGCCGCTGTTGACACTTTGAAATCTTTATTTATTTAAAGAGATTTCAATATATTAAATGAAGAAAAGGTTTCAAACATTTTTATAGTATGACCCTAGTTATGGCTTATGAATTACTCCCAATCAAGTATCAGTGATGGGAAGAAACATGCAAGTTACCGATTAAGATCATACGATCTTTTAAGACTTGTACAATCTGGAAATGCTATCAATTATTTATAAAGAGTCTTCATGTATTTAAATTAGAATAATGTACTAGTTAGGACCTAGGTTCTACCTGGGTAAAAATGGAGATAACATAGTGTAAATTCATAGTTTTGGTGAAGATTAGAGAATGCACAGTGTTGTCACGGACTGAGCCTTCAGTAAATGTTAGTTGCTCTTATTGTCAATAATAATACATCATGGTTATTTTGTCCCCTGCTTCTGATGACAATTGAGTAGTTGATCTGACGAATCCATGATCACCTGAGATAAACAAAGTAGATGAACTAGGATTCTCAATTTACAAGGTTTGAAGGTAGAGCAGAAGTAAGGATGATTGTAGGAAGACTCTTCGAAGGTCAGGGAGTGACGGATGGTACCTGGTAGGTAGTCAGGCTAGGCAATGGTCCTGGGACTTCTAACCTGTGTTTACCACCGTGGCTTCTTTGGTCTAAACTTTAACTACTATTACTGAGATTTCATGTGACTTTCTCCCCATCTCCCTGTCCAAAGCTTCTTTAGTGCTATTGCCAGACTTGCTAATGTGTGAGGGAACAGTACTTTTCTTCCCTCTGCCAAAGATGGGAAACTTATTACAGGAACCATCTCGTAAGTCCAGAACAGAACATGTTTTTTCCATTTAATCTAATTCTAAAGTCTTTCCCCTACCCCTATCAGATAGGGGTTATTAACATGTGGTACATGCAATGCCTGGGATAGAATGAGAGGCAGATGTTTTTTTGAAGTTTAAAAGTTGCTTTTTAAAACAGCATTTGCTACCACAGGGAATTTCTTCTGTATCACGAAAAACATACACACATACACCCCTCTCCCAGTTTTCAATGAATAACATTTGTGACTTTACCCACAACAAAAATGTGTCACCTTTTAGGTGGTCTTTGAGGTTTACCTTTTAAAAACTATTTCAAGGAGCTAAGTTTTGGTTTTGCTTTTTTCCTCTGGTCACTGCTGACTAAGGACTCCAGGCTGTTTACACGGGAGAGCTTTAGATACGGTTATTTGTGTGGCATTGTATCAAGGCCTTCAAATATTTGCGGGGAGGTTTGGTGGAAAATGTCTAGGCCAGTGCAAATACTGCCGGCCCCAGAGAAATCCAGGAGGCTCAGAGGACCATTCCAGAACCCCTGGTCTGTCCTATTGACCCTACGAGGAAACCCTCTGAATCTTTGTCAGACTGAATGAGCCCATTGAAGAGACTTATGTGGGTTCATGTCATGAGAGGCTCCTGATTTAGCCACCGCTGGATTTGATCATTCCGCATCTATGAGAGGTACAGTGGAAAGCCATTGACCTCACAGTCAGGAACACTGAGCACCAGCCCTCGATCTGCTACTCACTTGCTGGGCCACTTTGGCAAGTCACTGGCCCTCTCTGGGTTCTGATTTTCTTAATTTTAAAAGCAGATGATTGAGTAAAATGAGCTCTAAGATCCCTTTCTTTGATCCTATTTCTCTATAAAGTACCTCTTCGGTGTAGTCATTGGACCAGGCCAGCAGTGGAAGATACAAAGAAAAGTAAGATAAGATCCTTTGTCTCAAGGAAGTTTGATTGGATGTTTAACCTCTTTTATTATTTCTCAGCTCCCAGCAGTTTCCTGGAAGCTCACAATCTCAGAGAGTATACACAGGGTGGCCACAGGCACATAATAAATTATTTATTGATATATTACAATGCATGTTGAAATAATATTGTCTGTTTCCCTGAAATAATATTGTCTGGCCACCCTGAATTTTTGTACAGGTGACCACACACTCAGAAGGCCAACATATAAATAAGTAGACCTATAATAACAGTTACATTTATGTGTAATAATGGTCATAATTTATTGAGCACCTACTGTGTACCAAGCTCTTTGCTAGATGCTTTAACATTTTTATCTCAAGAATCCTCATGACAATCTTGTAAGGTAGGCTGTGTCATCTCCACTTTACACACGAGGAAACCAAGACTTTTAAGAGGTTGAGAAACCAGCCCAACCTCTTATTTATAGTAAGAGGCTTCACATCCAGTTCTTTGTGGTTCCAGAGTCTGGTCTCCTAGCCCTGTACCTCTAGCTTTGGGTGTAATATTTTGCATTTTACAAAGTATATATATATATATGTGTGTGTGTGTGTGTGTGTGTGTGTGTGTGTGGGCACACGCGCGTGTGTGTATACATATCTCTGCAGATTTTGAAGATAAGTAGATTCAAGAATAGAGAGCTTAAGTAACATGCCCCAAATCCCTCGGCTAGAGAGTGGCAAATACGGGACTCGAAACCAGGTGTTCTGACTCAAAAAACCAGAACTTTCCCCACCTCGCAACATTGCTTGTGCAGCATTCTCTGGCTGACTTGCTTTTGTAAGAATTTTTGAACCACCCCTTTCAGGTGGGGCAGGCACGCCACATGTATCTCCCCCTTCCTACTGTTTATACACAGCTTCCTATTTCCTTCCTCAAACTTGCTTTTCCTGCAATCTCTCCCAATTCCGTAAATGACAAACCCATCTTTCTACCTCCTTGTGCCTCCAAACAAGGAGGCATCCCTTTCGCTTATACCTGTATCTAACCCTTCAGCAAACCCTGTTGGATCTTCCTTCAAAATAAACCCAGACTCTGACCACTTCTTGGCACCTCCATCAACATCCTCTCAGTGACCCCAGGCATCTTTCCTATTGCCTAATCTGGGACCTCTGCTTCTGCCCTTGCTCCCTAGAGTCTATTCTCTACAGAGCAGCCAGAGGGATTTTGTTAAATCAAAAGTCAGATCATGTTCTTCTCTGCTTGTAAATATCCTGGTGGTGTCCCATCTCACTCAGAGCAAAAGCTTGCTGTGAGGTACTTGACTCTAGCCATAGGGCCTCCTTGTTGTTCCTGGAACCCACCAGACACATTCCTGCCTCAGGGCCTTTGCACTTGCTGTTTCCCTGCCCTGGGGCACTTCTCCCCGGATATCTCCCTCGAGCCTCTACTAATTTGTCATCTTCTCTGTGAGGTTTTTCCTGCCCACCTTTATTAAAACTGTAGCCCACCCCCTGCTTGATATTCTTGAGCCCTATCCCCTTGCCGTTTCTCTTCTTCTTCAAAGCATTTATCATCATCTGACAACCTATGTATTGAACAACTTAATTCTGTTTATTGTCTGTTTCCTCAACTAGCTATAAGCCCCAGGAAGGCAGGGATTCTTTTTTTGGGGTGGGGGGCAGCAAGGTCTGGTTCTTTCACTGCCATAACCCCAGAATCTAGAACAATGCCCGGCACTTATTGGTTCCCAGTAAGTGTTTTTTGAATGAATGAATGAAAGAAAGAATGGAACTCCCCTGGTGTTTGAATTTCAGCCCTGCTGGGTCTCATCTTTTCATGATCTGCAGAGCAGATCACTTTTATCTCAGTCACATGGCCACTTCCAAGGTATGGTTCATTTATCACTGCCTCTTCACCTGAGCCCAGCTCCTACCCGAGAAGCTCTCCCAAGAGACTTGGGTGACGTGCCGCAATCATGGGAGTTTCAGACCTAATCCACGTTCTGTGATTGTAACAAGGGACATGGACTTAGGCGCCGTCCTAGACTCCTCCATGAGACGCTGCCTTCTCCTAGAACACTCTCAATTTTAGGAGTCACTCAGCTGCTGAAGGTCAACCATTCAGTTTATTGAATATTAATTATTCAAATGTGCCTGGTCGTATGGGAAATGTTCAGCCAGCAATGACATGAGGGTGAATCAGGGAGAGAAAGAAAGCTCATATTAATACTCATCTTTTTCCCCCTCTCTAAAGGGGTAAATGCCCTCGAAAGAGCCCCTGTGTTTCTGGACGGAAGAGAGGGCAGGAGCACAGGAGGAGAGGCAAGGCTATTCATTTTGTAATTTGTGCAAAAGGAGTCAGTTATGCAAGTTTCTGCTTGAGATATTGAATGATGGAGTTGCCATTCAAAGTTTCTTTCGGGGTAACGTTGCCAATTGAAAATGAAGCATGTGCTCCCATTCTGTGAATGAGGAAACAGACATCAAGGGACAATTGTATTTGCCTCCATCTACCTGAAGTGCCCCAGACCGGCTCTGGAGGGGGTGTGTCATTATGAAATTACCCAGCAGTGAGAGAAAGAGGGAGAAGTGAAACTCCCTACTCAAGCCCCCCACAGTGTGGAGTCAGGGGTGGCAGCAGAGAAGGCAGGGCTGGGAAGAACCTTAGAGGTGATATCAGAGACCCAGCTGGAATGGTCCCTAGAGGTCGTCTAGAGCAACCTTAGAGGTCATTTGCACATGTAGAAGCTGGGGGGCAGAGAGGATGACTCTGGGTCCTGGTCACATGGGGAGTCTGTAACTGGAGAGGAGCCAGAATTCTCCCACCTTCAGGCTCCACATGGAGCCATGTCCAGGGTCCTCAAATGACCTTGGTGACCAGCTGGTCTCATATCCTCATTTTCCAGATGATGAAACAGAGACCAGTAAGGCAGAAAGAGCAGTGAGGCCGAGGAGGATATTTAAAATGGACCTTTGCCCCTTTGGGTTCTCTTGAGTTTATTTAAGCAGGACTTGCAGTTCTTTCTGTCCTTCAGCGTCAGAGTAACTAATACATCAATTCTGTCTAGTCCCCGAGGAAATGGTCTTGAACTTGAAAAACAAATGCCTAAATTCACTGGACCAAGTTAGTTTCTTGTACTGTCCCTTCTGTTCCATGCCAGTGTTTCTGTCCAGAAGTGGGGTCGGTTTGGTCACAGCAGGGGAAGGAGGTACAATGGACCCCCCAGAGCCATCGCTTAGCAACGAGAAAAGAGGGACACCTAGGACAGTCTCCCCAGAGTGGACTATCCCAGTGTCTTTGGCATACAGCAGATGCTTACAGACGATTGTTGGAATGCCTTGTGGAAAACTTGTAAGCTGTCAGTTTCACAACTGACCAATAGATGAGTTCACTGATCACCCAAACACTCTGTGTGCAGAATTATACTCGGAATTGTGCAATAGTCAAGAGAGATGTGTGTGTTTTTATTCTTACCCTCAGGGGCCTGGAAATCTTGTCCGGAAGTCAGTTCTGTCACACGTGACACAAATTGAGCAAAATATAAGACAGTTCCCACGTAAGACCATATAACTGATAGGACTGGGGGAGTGGATGTAAAAGCAATTCCTCTATCATCGTGCTGATGTAATAGTAATCATAGTAATAATAATAGCTGCCTTTCTTTGAGCAGTCACTGAAGTTACCATCTGCACTTTAGAGATATTGTCTCATCTAATCTGCACAACAACCCTACCAGTTTAGTACTAATGTCACCCCCTCGTCTGAGGTCTCATAGCTACAGGGTGAAGCTAGAATTTGAACCCAGATCTACCTTGCTCCAAAGCCACCTTCTCGGTGTTGACACCCACAGCAAGTACTCAGCCTTCAGCACGTACTCTAGGCCTCTGTGTGTCTGTGTTCTTTAAATACGACTCTGAGACCTTTTAAACCCTCTCCTCATCCTCTGGTCACCATGTCTTTCCAGACCAGTGGTTCTCAAACTCACACAATAGGGTCCAGACGAGTGAGAAAGAAAGGGGAACTGCTCATAACCTGGGGCCCACTTGCTTCCACCCCAGCTGGCAGTGAGGGGTGCGAGCGAACCCTGTCCTGGTGTTACCCGTCAGGTGGAACATCACCCCGACTGCTGTGTGCCTGCTTTGCCCCTGCCCTTCCTGCTTTCCTCTGTGCAAGCTTGCTCTCGTGAAGTCTGCCTTAAAAGCTAGGAATAAAATTGTCTCTAAAGTGGTCTCTGTTCCTAACCCATGTGTGTTTCCCTGGGGGGTTCAGACACTGTGGGTTCCGAGCCACTGCTCCCCTCTATGGTTGTGCCTGGGAACTGCAGCTCTCCTATTCCGTTCTCAGGGCCTCCAGCATTTAGGTGCTGGGTTTCTTTCTTTCTTTTTTTGTTTTTTGGCTGAGCCACGCATGGCATGCAGGATCTCAATTCCCCGACCAGGGATCGAACCCACACTCCCTGCGGTGGAAGTGCAGAGTCTTAACCACTGGACTGCCAGGGAAGTCCCTAGGTGCTGGGTTTCAATTCCACCCTCTCCCACTCCTGTACTCACTCGGTCTCCAGGTTAATGTGGAAGTACACCAAGCTGACAAACCCATTTGACCTCCTCAGATTACTGCCTTGGCTTCTGGGTACACTGAAATTAAAATCACCCTGATATTACTTCCACTACTACTATCACCATTACTACTACTATCACCATTACTACTATTACTACTGCCACTACCACTACTATCACTGTTACTACTACTACTGCTACCACCACCACCACCACCACTACTACTTCTGCTACCACTACCACTACTACTACTACTACCACTACTACTATCATCACTACTACTATCACCATTACTACTACTACTACTGCCACTACTACTATCACCATTACTACTATCACCATTACTACTACCATGACTGCTACTACTACTACCACTACTGTTACTACCACTATTAGTACTACCACTACTACTGCTATCACCACTACAGCTACTGACACTATTACTATTACTACTATACTATCACTATTGTCTGTTAGTACTGCTACTACTACCACTATCACTAGTCACTATAGCTACAACCACTCTTAATACCAGCACCACCACTACTCCTCCTCCTCCTACTGCCATCACTACCACTACTACCACCATTAGTACCTCCACTACTACTACAGTTACTACTACTGCCCCTGCTACGGCTGCCGCTGCTGCCACAAACGACTTGTTGTGTGCTTGGCTCACAGTATTTTACTTAAATTGTCTCATTCCATTCTCACAACAATCCTTGAGGTGGGAAATACTCCCACCCCTATTTTACAGATAAGCTAACTAAGCCTTGAAGAGACCCATGAGTTGTCAGAATTTCCACTGCTGCTAAGTCGAGTCAGGCTCTGAATCCAAATTGTCTGACTTTCAGAGCCCATGCACTTAACCCCTATGCTCAGTGGTCTGCCATGTAAGGAGGTGACATTGGCTTTGGAGTCAGGGCGGCCTGGGTTACACTCCCCACTTAGCTGGGTAACAGGCAAGTTAGTCTTATCTGTAAAATGGGGTTTTCACTGACACGTATGGAGTTCTTTTGAGGATTAAATGAGAGGATGTATATAAAACACATAACAGAGAAGCTGCACATAATCTACCCTGACTCCCAGGGAGCCTAAGAGACCTTCTGTCTGTGACTCTCCTCCCACAGCCAACAACAGGTCCTCTGCAAACATTTGCAGAATGACTCACTCTCCACTCAGGCCATACAGACTACATGTTAATCATTCATTCATTCATTCATTCACTCATTTATCACACAATTATTGAGCACCTACTGTATGCCAGGTACAGTGCTCAGGTCATGGGGGATAAGAAGGTGAGGAAAGGAGATACGGTCACTGCCCTTGCAGACCATACCCTAGTGGAATTTTCTGTGTACAGACTCCAGGGTATGCAAAGGACAGTGTAGACAGGCAAAGCACATAGCTGCTAGTGGGTTGGGAAAGATAGGTAAAATAAGGCCATCAAGATGAAGAGGTAAAACGAGGACATCACAGTGAAGATTAAGATAAATGTCTTAAGAGACTGGGGAATAGAGAGCTGAAAGGGCGAGAACGTCCATCAAAGGAAAGAGAAATTCCACTGGTGGATGTATCAGGCAAAGCTTGTGAAGGGAAAGGAAGGGGCCAAAGGTAGAAGCCTGGAGGTGCATGCCAGGTGATTGGTGCCTTATTATTGAGGATAGTAACCAACTCTTCTCTCCTAGCAGTTTCACTGAAGAGGGGGCACTGAGACAGTAGAGGTTCCTCTAGAATCAGTAAGGGACAGATTACTAACCAAGTGAAAATACTCCCATCCCATGCCAGGCAATGGACTGGACTCCAATCCTCACCACTTGTGAGTGGGCCCCCACTTCACAGATGAGAACGTTGAGGCTTACAGACGTTCAGTCGCTTGAATTCAAGTTACTGAATGGGGGAGTCAGCATGCAAACCTGGATCCATTTCGTTCCAAAGGCCACACTCTTTCCATCATAGGACACATTGCCTCTTTCCTTTACTGAACAGGCAGGAAGCTCAGTGAACTTTCTCACTCAGATCTGATAGCTGAGGGGAGGGGGGTCTGAGGCAGTGTTTCCTGTGGTCTAAAGGAATGGCAGTGTCTTCCATATGAAGGAGGCAGTACCTGGTGCCACACAGGGTCATTGACAGGAAGAGGTCAAGGCCATCGGGCAGTGTGGCATAGTGAGAGGCTGCAGAGAACAGCGGTTGCTGTCAGGCAGACCTGGGCTTGCATCTCAGCTGGGCAAGGTTTTTTTAACCTCTTTAAGTCTCAGTTTCCTCATCTGTAAAGTAGAAGGTAAACCAGTAGCACTTACCATAGGATTAAATCAGTTGATACAAGAGGAGCTCCAGCAAATGCATGTATATGGTAAGCAGCCAGTGCATATTACTAGTTAACAGTGTTCTTTTACTAGAAGGTTGTAGGACAGTGCTAAGTCCTCAGGATGCAGCTACCCTGCTTCCTTTTTTCCAGAGCCTGACAACATCCCGGCCACCATACCCCTAACGCATGAGTCAAGTGGGTGCTTCATGAGCTTATGAATTTTTATAAGGTTCTATTTTTGCAATTTCATGTAATGCTCCAGTGCCATTGGACACGTCAGCTCCTGACCTTTCAGCCGGTGGAGTGCTTCCCATAAACAGAGCCATAAAAGCCCACTGGTTTTCTCCTTGGCGTGTGAGTGTGTTTGGTGCTCTCCCTCTCTCCTTCACTATTTGAATAGTGATGTCATATTCCAATATCCTCTCACCTCTACTGAAAAAGCCCTCCGCGTGATTCCCTCCTGAGCGCTCAGCAATCCCCAGAGGGGAAGTTGTGGTTTCAACAAGGTGCAGGCATCACGAAACCGAGACAGAACTGGCAGGGTGGAGAAGTTACTCAAAGGTAGGAGACAGAGAAAAACACCCACGTGATGTATAAATCTCCAGTCAGTGGCCAGTGGCCGAGTCAGGTTTTTTTTTTTTTAAGGCTTGCTGTTAAGACGCTGGCATAACAACATTTAAGGACATATAAATAGAATAAAGCATCCACCCATTTCCTCCCCTAAATGTGAGCCCAACTATTTTCCTCTGTGACTGCTTTCAGTTTTTACACATATTTTTATGAACTTTATAATCAAGCTGTAGGTTTAATTTGGAGTCCTTCTCTGGTCTCTTAATGTTCTTTCAGGAAGGATTCTTCTGCATTGCTGCAATATCTTCACACTCATGGCGGAGGCTGTGGTGTCCAGCTTCATTCCTGAGACTCACTCACTCGCTCCAGTGTCTTGGTCCCAAGTAATCCTAGGGATGAGTGGAATAAAGTCTTTGGTTCAAGTCTTGGTTCTGCCATACTAGCCATTTAGTGACTGCCTAGTGCTCCAGGCCTTGGTTTCCACATCTGTGACAGAGCTGCTGTAAGGTTTTGAAGCATATCCAGACCTGTCAGAGAATTACTTCAACAAATGGCAGCTATTAATAGAGATGTGCTGTGGTTTACCTGTTGTTGGATAGTTCTAAGCAACACCACGATGGACATCTGTAATAAAGTTTCTTTTCCTTTTGACTTTTCTTTTGATTATTTGGCCCAAGGGTATAGACATCTTTGTGGCTTTTGATAGGCAATGTCAGTTTGCCTTCTAGAAAGCTGATACCAATGCACAGAGTTGGCAGCGTAACCTGCGTTTGATCCAAAGCTAGCAGCAAAGGAAGGTGCGGGGACTAGTAACGTAGTTCAACAATAGGCAGGTTCTTTAGGAACCAAGATGCAGCAGTTAGTGGAACTTTTGTGCTGGAAACCAGCAATTGGCAAGACAGTGTGGAGGTCGTGGAAGTTAGGCTGGGCATAGTTACAGACCAACCAAAGGCAGATATTTATTTTCTGGGTGTTTGTTAAACAGGTACTGCAGTAGGGCTCAAGTCTTTGATATTAAAATGTGACTCTTCCCAGATATATTTCTGGCGTAAAGCCTAAACAAAACTTCTGCTTAAATCTTGCCTTTATGGTTAACTCTCTTCCTCTAATTGCTGCATCTCTAGTTCTTTCCATGGGGAGTTAATTAACCTGTTAAATAGAAGTTGCTCCATTTATCTATTCTTGATTTTTATAATACATTGAAGCTATTGCTTTGCTGGTTTTTATATTCCACTTAGCTAGACTGTAAACCTCAGTGCACAAACATTGTTTTCCCATTTGTGGGGTGGGAAGGTCAGTGCTATGATATTTTCATTTACGCTTTACGACTTAACACTATACCTCTTCAGTGGGGTGGAGAGAGCACTGAGTTGAGAATTGTTTGATCCAGGTTCAGGGCCCTGTTCTCTCAATACCTTATAGTGTAATTTGGGGCAATCACTTCCTCTTCCCCAAATTCTGATGCTTCCCTCCATGGAGACTCCCTGCTGTGGGGGCCATGTTACAGGTGACAGGTGGGAATATAGCCCTTCGACCAGAGTCTCCTTAAATTATTTTTCATTTCTGGGACTTCCCTGGCGGTCCAGTGGTTAAGACTCTGCGCTTCCAGTGCAGGGGGCGTGGGTTCGATCCCTGGTCGGGGAACTAAGATCCCACATGCCGGTGCAGTGCGGCCAAATAAATGAATAAAATTATTTTTCATTTCTAAGTGTTAAGATGATCTGAATTCCTAAGTTCAAGGGCATGGTTTCCTTGACTCTGCCCTGTCCATCATCCACCTATACTGTTCTACAGCCCCATGGGAACTGCTGCAGGAATCCACACCTTTAAATTGAAGACACTGAACTAGGTAATATTGAAGGTCTCCATCTAGCACTTATTTCCAAAAAAGATTTAGAAAATGTTGGAATTGACCCAGGAAAAACACTTGGGCAATGAAAAGTACTAAGGTCATTATTCCTTTTCTTAAGTTTGATTTACAAAGGTGATAACTGGAAACAAACCTAGTGTCCAACACTAGGGGATGGTTAAGCAAATTGTGGCACATTCACATCATGCAATGTTTTGGGGGCCATTAAAAATATAAGAGTTTGAAAGAACATGGAAAAAGACTTCTGGGATAATGTTCAGTTAATAAAATCAAGTATGACGTCAACTAAGTACTAAAAACATGGCTGTGTAGAGGAAAAAAAAAAAAACTGGAAGGAAATATCCAAAGGGCCTATAATGACTTTTTTCTGGCTATTCAGATTTTGAATGATTTTATTTTTTCAACTTTTCTATATTTTACCAAATTTTATATAATTTATTTCTATTTTTTTAATAACCAGAAAAAAAATTTTACTCAGGTGTTATAAAATTTTTGAGACTACTTTAATCTAACCAGGAATCAAATTACCCCAAGGTTTAAAATTTTCTAGTATTAGAAAGTAAGGCCAGGGCTCCCCTGGTGGTGCAGTGGTTAAGAATCTGCCTGCCAATGCAGGCGACAAGGGTTCAAGCCCTGGTCCGGGAAGTTCCCACATGCCGCGGAGCAACTAAGCCCGTGCGCCACAACTACTGAGCCTGCTCTCTAGAGCCTGCGAGTCACAACTACTGAGCCCTCGCGCCACAGCTACTGAAGCCTGCGTGCCTAGAGCCCGTGCTCCTCAACAAGAGAAGCCAACGCAATGAGAAGCCCACGCACTGCAACAAATAGTAGCCCCCGCTCGCCGCAACTAGAGAAAGCACGCATGCGGCAAGGAAGACCCAACGCAGCCAAAAATAAATAAATAAAATAAATAAATTAATTAAAAAAAAAAAAAGTAAGGTCAGAACAGCCAATTATGACATTAAAATAAAAATACGAATGAGAAAAATGGGCAAAATTTCCTGCTTTTTACAAAAATAAAACTACTCAGCATGATATATAAAAGTGTTTTAAATTTGAGTCAGAGAACATGGGTTCAAATCCCAATAGAATTCTGGCTGAATGACCTTGGGCATAATTAATATTTCTGTCAGTTTCATCTGGGCCATAAAATGTACCTCTCAGGGTTGCTGTAAAATCAAATGAGACAACGTCTGTAGAACTCTTCTGTAAAATGTTAAGTTTAATAGGGGAGGATAATAACTGGGAGAAAAAAGGGAAGGGGCGCTTCTCTGCTTTCATTTGAAGGAATAGAGCAAGATTTTTCAAACCGTGGGTCCTGACCCATTTAATGGGTTATAAAATCAATTTATTGGTTCACAAACGGAAAGCAGTTATTTTTAAAAGAATATGATTGTATGGCAGAGTAATGACATTGTTTTGTGAATTATACACATCAGATGATAAGTAGAACATGTATCTTACTGCCCTGAGGACCTAAGATGACTGCATAGGGCCGGAGAGTCTTTGGCTTTGAGGTCAATACCCATGGGGAGACCAGAATAGCAAAGGCCCCTTTCTCATGTTTGCTGCATGAAACTCAACGGAATTAATGTCTGGTGGCTCGTGAGTTAGTTTCAGGAGGAGAGGGGAAGTTAAAGAGGGGGATGGTTTACTCTACTGCCTGACAGTAAAATATTTACATTCGTAACATGCTCTGCCATTTGTAAATATTTTAGCGCATAGGATCCATCCTTCCTTCCTTCTTCCCCCGCCCCTCCCAAAAAACCCAACTTATTAGGCACTCAGTGTTGTGGACTGAATTATGTCCCCCTCAGATTCACATGCTGAAGTTCTAACACCCAATAGGACTGTATTTGGAGATAGGAACTTTAAAGAGATAATTAAAATAAAATGAGGTCATAAGAGTGGAGCCCTAATCCAATATAACTGGTGTCCTTTTAAGACGACGAAGAGAAACCAGGGGTATACACACACAGAGAAAAGGCCTTGTGAAGACATAGTGAGAAGGCGGTCGTCTACAAGTCAAGGAGAGAGGCCTCAGGTGAAACCAAACCTGCTGATATCTTGATCTTGGACTTCCAGACTCCAGAACTGTGAGAAAATAAATTTCTGTTGCTTAAGCCACTCAGTCAGTGATATTTTGTTAAAAGCTCTAGCAAACTTATACACTACTATGTGCCACGTTTGGTCCTAGGTCCTGGGGGATCCAGAGGTGAAAAGATCAGGCCCCTGTCTTCCTGGAGACAGATACACAAATAAGTACTTAAAATACAATATGTTAATTGCAGTATGATGCTAAATGCTGCTCAAGGTTCAAAGGGGCTCAGAGGTAGCTATCTCTAAGTCTTCCCAAGGGAGTCAGGGGTAGCGTCTCAGAGGAGGAAATTCTAGAGGCTTTTTCATTCATTCTATTTTCTGACACTGTTAATAGCAGATCAAAGTACAGGTTCCCGATTTGGATACCTTTATTTCTAATCTCTGACTATACCTATAGCAGACACAGGGTCTCAGATTGTAGGTATACCTGTGACACCTACACAGGAACTGCAATGGTCTTAAAGGGACATGTGGAGGGGACCATCAAAGGCTCTAACGGAGGGACATTCAGGGCTAATGTAGGTTGTTGAATGCATGGAAGGCCCAGAAGTGACAGAGATAGCTCACAAAGACACGGTTCTGACTCTCTCCGCACAGGGAATTAATCCTTGCCCTCTCCACACATGATGCCCTGTAAGCCTCTAGAGAATTTTCTTCATGAGTGATGTGTCTCCCCCCAACCCCACCTTGGAAGTTTCTAGCTTTAGATGGCAAAGCCTGGGATCACTTCCAACATCTTACTCCAAACCTTTATTCTCTACGTGAAGGGCCTGCAAGCTCTTTCTGTAAAGGGCAAGATGGTAAATACTTTTGGCTTCAAGCACAATATAGTCTGTCCAACTGCTGGACTCAGCCATTGTAGTATAAAAGTGGCCATAGTTAATATGTAAACAAACTAACGTGGCTGTGTACCAACAAGATTTTACTTATAGACACTGAAATTTGAATCTCATATAATTTTCGCATGTCATGAAATGTGATTTTTTGTTTGTTTTCTTTTCAACCATTCAAAAATGTACAACCCATTCTCAACTCATGGGTATTCAAAACAGGGGGCTGTAGTTTTCCCACCCCTGACTCACATGGTCACGTATATTTTTCATGAATTTGATGCTTTTTTTTCCCCCAAGTGACTCCAGAGAATCCTAATAGTATCAAGAAGAAAGTTAAGGATGGTTGAGTTTGCTTTACAGCTTTTGAGTTTTCATAAATCAGTTCTGAAGTTCTCTATGACAATAGGCCAAGGGAATTTTAATAAAAGAACTTATCCCTATATTTTAATAAATTCATTTAAAATACCCTAGGGGGGGAAATAATAATAAAATAAGATACCCTAGTGGGGGACTTCCCTGGTGGCGCAGTGGTTAAGAATCCACCTGCCAATGCAGGGGACACGGGTTCTATCCCTGGTCCGGTAAGATCCCACAGGCCATGGAGCAACTAAGCGCGTGCGCCACAATGACTGAGCCTGCGCCCTAGAGCCCATGAGCCACAATTACTGAGCACACGTGCCACAACTACTGAAGCTAGCGCGTCTAGAGCCCATGCTCTGCAACAAGAGAAGCCACCGCAATGAGAAGCCCTCGCACCACAACGAAGAGTAGCCCTTGCTCGCCGCAACTACAGAAAGCCTGTGCGCGGCAATGAAGACCCAATGCAGCCAAAAATAAATAAGTAAATAAATTTATTAAAACAAACAAACAAACTATAAAATACCCTAGGGGTATTTGCATAGTGACTTGGGGCAACTCTTCCCCTGGCTGGGCCTTGGTTTCCCCATTTGTAAACAAAGGGGCTGATTTAGGCAACAGCTCAGGCCCCTCCCTCTCCAAAATTCCAGTGTCCTGGAAAGAGGTACCCCACCCCCATCTCGTGCTAATGTTGAGGCTTGCCACCACCCTTGTGCTCTGCCTCTGACCATGCGCTTGGGGTCTGTGGACTTTGAGGCACTCTGCTCAGTTTAGCTCCCTTTCCCCTGTTAATCTTTAAGAAAGAAAGGATTAAATACACAGAATTGGAGAGCTGGGCCTTTTGCATCTTTCTTGGCAACAACACTTGGGTGGCCCCTTCGAGGAACTTACTTCCTCATCTTTGTTCTCTTTCCCAGCCTATTTCAAAGAACCCTTTGGAGAACTTGCTGTCAGATTTGGCATGCCCATTCCCATGGGGAAAGGGACAGACTCTGGGTCCCCACGAGGCTCTGGGCTGGCTCAGGGGACCCCATCTCAGTTTCTCTTGCAGGAAGTGATTATGGCCTGAGGGCCCTAGACACTGTTTATAGGCCACAATCATTGCCAGTGAAAGAAAAATGCCCAGGGCAATGTAATTAAATGTAAATGAGATTATTACTGGAACAAGGTTTTTTTTTTTTTGTTTTTGTGTTTTTCCTTCTTTAAGAAAAAAACTCCAGCAGGTTCATGGAGTCAGAGTAGCAGAGTTAAGGGCCTCTCACTCTAGAACAACCCCAGCTACACGTATGAAAACTAATCGGCAGATGGCCACCCTTTATCGTCACAATTCCCCCCTCTTCCTACCACCATGCTAAGAAGTCAGGCGTTCACAGCCTGTCTGGGACGGTTTCTCAAAACCAGGTGGGCTCAGAGGAACCAGAGAGGCTGAAGTCTGGGTCAATATAATCTGATTAAATGACTTGGTCTAGTTATGGCCCCAGTACTGCAGCAGCGTTGGGGGTACGGGAGAGGATGGGGGCCCTGGGCCCATGCATGCCTGAAGGAGGCTGCCTTGGTACACTTATGCTTGAAGACTCAGAAAAAAAATATTGTTCACATTAGTCACTAGAGAGGGAAGTGACTGCCCTGCAAGGAAATACATTGAAGTTTCCTGTGGTTAACCCAGGGAAATCGTTGGTTCTTCCTTCTCCCGTCACCTAGGATACTATGAACAGACTCTCACCGTAACCACACATATTTCCTGTCTGTATTTTCCTGTAGCCTTTGAGCTCTAAGCTTTGACAGTCTGGGTCTTTCTTTTTTAAACTTTGTTGCTCTTTTCCAACCTCTTACCTCCAACCCACATGGCCTGTGTCCATAGCACAGTATCTGTCTTGCATCAGACCTTTGCTAGTCAGTGTGGTCTGTGGACCAGCAGGACCGGCGTCACTGGGGCGTCTGTTAAAAATGCAGAACCTCAGGCCCCACCCTAGACCTCCTTAATTAGGATCTGTGCTTAAAAAATCTCCCTGGGTGATTTCTGGTACATTAAAGTCTGAGAAGCACTGAATTAGAGAACAGGTGTTTGCTGAGTGTATAATGATGACATGGTGTTGCTGTCACTCTCTTTGCCACTCTCTTGGTGTGTGTGTTTTTTTTTAATGGCTGGTGCATCCTGCGTGGCATGCGGGATTCTAGTTCCCTGACCAGATATCAAACCCGTGCCCCCTGCACTGGAATTGCTGTGGAATCTTAACCACTGGACCACCAGGGAATTCCCCCACTGGTGTGCGATTTGTAGCAAGCAGTTTAACAGACTTGGGCCTCAACTGCCTTTGGACTAGATCAAATCAGACAAAAGCAATATTTTAAGCAGAACTTCACAGAATTATAAGATGAACCAGGCATGAGCCCTGCCCTCAAGAGGTTTCGATTCCAGTGATGGAGATGAGACAAATATGCAAGTAGTGATAATACAGGGTGAAAAGTGGCAGGTGCTCTGAGAGAAGTACAGAGAAGGGGCTCTGGGCTTCAGAGAAAGAGGAGGCTCCTGCTAGCTTGTCCTGCAGTTCTGCCCTTCTGTGGCTTCAAAGGAAAAATGGGGCTTCCCTGGTGGCGCAGTGGTTGAGAGTCTGCCTGCCAATGCAGGGGACACGGGTTCGAGCCCTGGTCTGGGAAGATCCCACATGCCGCAGAGCAACTAGGCCCGTGCGCCACAACTACTGAGCCTGCACGTCTGGAGCCTGTGCTCCGCAACAAGAGAGGCCGCGACAGTGAGAGGCCCGCACACCGCGATGAAGAGTGGCCCCCGCTTGCCGCAACTAGAGAAAGCCCTTGCACTGAAACGAAGACCCAACACAGACAAAAATAAATAAATAAATAATAAAAATAAAGGAATTCCTTTAAAAAAAAAAAAAAAAGGAAAAATGAATTTCATGTGGAAGGGCTGGTTGAGACACCTCACACTTTACAAGCTACCGTGAAGTAAGGTCCACAAACGCTGCTGCCACTGTTCAGGAGGAAGGGGAGTTGCTTAGGAGGAATGTCAAAGATTCTAAGTAGGCGAATAAATGAAAATAAAAAGAAAAAAAAGAGAAAAACCACAGAAAAGTTTCTATTTTCCCATCCATGTTCAATATCACCCAGACTGTGAGATTTGGAGATCAGGGGCCTCGTCCTATTCTTCTCTGTGTCCCCAGGGTGTGGCACAGTGTGTGAGCCACAGCGAGAGCTCGATAAACATTTGTAGGACTGAACCGAACTGCAATGATTTTCTTTTTTTTTTTAAAATAAATTTATTTATTTATTTATTTATGGCTGTGTTGGGTCTTCGTTTCTGTGTGAGGGCTTTCTCTAGTTGAGGCGAGTGGGGGCCACTCTTCATCGCGGTGCGGGGGCCTCTCACTATTGCGGCCTCTCTTGTTGCGGAGCACAGGCTCCAGACGCGCAGGCTCAGTAGTTGTGGCTCACGGGCCCAGTTGCTCCGCGGCATGTGGGATCTTCCCAGACCAGGGCTCGAACCCGTGTCCCCTGCATTGGCAGACAGATTCTCAACCACTGCGCCACCAGGGAAGCCCTGCAATGATTTTCATGAGCAAGACAAACACACCTTTGGGATGGAGGAACACAGTCTTCTCTTGGGTAGTTTCAAGGCAGTGTGAACAAAATCCTGCAGTGTAGCAAGTTATTATCCTGTCTTCATTCTAGAAAGGCAGATTGTAGAAAGTATCTCCTTTAGTTGCTCAGGCTTGAGTGGGAATTTTCTGAGGACCACGTTTCACTCTTCTTCCAATAAGCCTTGCGCATTTCTAAGGTCCATGAAGAAGAGCTAATCAGTGATGTGCCTTGACATTTGACTGTTAGCATTGTTGGGAATAAACCTCAATACACAGAAAGCTCTTTAGAACAATTCTTTAGCTCTTCTAATACTCCACAAGTTGGGTCAATAGAATTGCTTCCATTTTAAATAACAAAAAAGCTAGGCATATTTTCTGTCCATTGTCACCAAATATAACTGGGAGAGAACTTTGGTTTATGGGTTAAAACATGTGTCCACTGGAGTCACTGGACCCTATGTCTATTTCCATAGAAAGAGAGAGGAAAGATGGACAAGGTTCTTGGATTTCTATTTCTGATATCAAGTTTCTCCTTTGAGTACATTTAAAACTATAGACTTTAGAACCTGGAATCTTGGATATCATTCATTCATTCATCATAAAGAAATTTCTGGAGACATCTGGTTAATGAGACAGACTGACTGACATGGGCTTGCTTCTCAACAAATTCATAGAAAATCTGGATTAAGTGGAACAAAAAAAAATTTTTCCCCAAATACATTGTTAAGCTTGTAAGAAATAAATAAAGAGAAGGGTTCAAAGCTAGAGTAGCAAGTAGGCACCGAGACCATGATGCTTGACCAGGGTCTCAGATTCAGAGATAGGTTTTAGGTGCTGGAGAGGCTAAGTTTCAATATTAAGTGAAGGCATAGAAGAGAAACTCTGAGGATAAGGAGAGGTGAGGAAGTGGGGTGAATTCTAAGGGCTCCCCTGTACACGAATGGCAACTGGAAAGCTGCTCACCAGCCCAGGGAATTTACAAGGAATCTTAATACCCACCTGGGACTCTGGATGGAAGAATAGACACTCATGAGAAATTGTAAACCAAAGCCTGTGTCATATGTCAGTGTGGAGTTTGAATTTATAATATCCAGGTGGGGCAGTGTAAGAACCAGTTGAAACCAGTAAAACCACTAGGGCCCTACAAGAGGCATATGTGAGACTTCACAAAAGATAATTCCTGCTGAAGAAGAGCCCATGATAAAAACTTACAAATTACACAAGGAACCAAAGCACCATGAGGGAGAGTTAACAGAGACAGTAAGTAGGAGCGTTTGTATCCACAAAACTATCGATAATAGAACATTCTGAAAAGATTATAAAATGCGTGTGTTTAAAATATTTAAAGAGGTAAAAGGCTAAGAATGGGATACTAAAAAAGAATCAGGATATCTGAAAATGTTGAATTTTTAAAAATGAAAAATATAGGTCATTGAAACCAAAAACTTAATGGATTGGCTAGATGATAGAACAGCTACAAATGAATAGAAAATCAGTGATATTAAATATGGATCTAAGGAAGTCACCCAAAATGAAACATGGATAAGTAAAGAGATGTATGTTATGGAAGGAGGTTAAGAGACATGAAATATAGAATGAGAAGGTCCAACATACTCTTAATAGAGATTCTAAAAGAGACTCTAGAGAAAATGTAGAAATGGCAATATTTAAAGAGACGCTGGCTTCCAAATTTGAAAAAAAGATATGAGTCCTTGGGTTAAAGGAGTATCCTGAGTCCCATGCAGGATAAATAAAAGCAACTATACACTTAGGCACATCAGCATAATGAAGCTGCAAAAATAATACAGACCAAAACAAAACAGAACACAAAAATGTTAAAAGCTACCAGAGATAAATACAAACACATTTCCTATACAGGAATGTCAGTTAGACTGAAACAAGACCTCTCATCAGCCACCAAAGGTACCAGAACACAGTGGAAATAATCTTCAAAGAGCAAAGGAAGAATAACCATTGGTGTAGAAATTTATACCCAGCTGAAGTATTATTTGAGAGAGATGGCAAAATAATGATATTTTCAGGCAAAGACAGAGTTTATCGTCACAAACCCTCACTGAAAGGACTACTAAAGGATGCACTTCAAGAAGAAGAGAATTGAGTCCAGATAGAAGGAGTGGTATTGCAAGAAGCAATATGAGCAAAAATAAAGTATACATGTAAGCATACTGCTATATCTAAATAATCATCGGCTATAAAAATTTTTAAAACAGTAATCTGAGTGAGTTTAAAAATAGAATGAAACTAAAATAGCAAGGTACAGGATTTAGGAAGAACAAGTTAAAGTATTCTAAAGTTTTTCTATTGGGGGAGATACTGATTAACTTTATAGTCAGTAAGACAAGAATTTATGTTAAAATTTTAAGGGTTCCCACCAAAAGAATGGAAATAAAATGCAAAACCAAACAAAATACAGTCAATTTGGTAGAATGCGAAAAAAGAAAAGATCAAAAGAAAACACAAAACAAAATGGTAGAAATAAGTTCACAAATATCGGTAATCACAATGACTCTAATTGGATGAAACGTAAAATTTATGAACACACACTTGATGCCAGGCACTGTTCTATGCACTGGGGATACGAAAATAGATAAACTACAGCTTCTGTCTTCAAGAAGCTCACAGTCTAGTGGGTGGGGGTGTGGGGACAAATGAAGCAATAATAACAATGGACTAAGTGTTATGATAAAGGGGAACACAGAGTGCTGTGGGGCTAAAAGGAGGGGCACCTAACTCAGCCTGTAGGGAGAGGGTTGGCGAAGACTTCCTGAAGATGGTGACCCTTCAGCTGCATCCTGAAGGATGAGTAAGAAGGCACAGGGGATAGGAGGGGTGCACCAGGCAAAGGTAACAGCATGGGCCAAGGCACAGAAGTGTGAGAGAACACGGCACGTTCTGGTCCAACCTTCTTTTGTTATGGATGAGGAAACTGAACCTCAGAAAACGTAAGGAGACTATCCCAAGGTCACCCAGCTGATCAGTAACAGAACCAGGATTTGGACCCAAGACTCCCACCTCCTCGTACACCGCCTTTCTACTGTACCATGGTGTCTTAGATGTGTAGCAGGAGGGTTGGGGACTGCATGTCACTGAGATGTCAGCCGACTTTGAAAAAGAGCTGCCTTTGGGTGTAGGTGCTGGCTATGTCTCTGGCCTATCCTGGGCTGGGGCAGAGCCAGGAACTTGGCAGTTTCCAGAGCTGAGCAGCCCAACTCACCCCAAGAGAGCCATGGCACCGATGCCCAGTTTAATCATTAACTCCAAGTTCACAGGGCTGGAGCTGGAATGCACGGGACCTGGGGAGCAGTCCGGGTCTCCAGGGAGCTAAGGAAAGATGGCTCTTGAGATGGGAAGGGACCCAAGTTTAGAATGGGGTCTTTTGTTCCTGATTGGGTCTATACTCGGGCTCAGGAATAAGGGCTCTTGCTGTTCCTCTCAATTTTGTTGGAGTTTACCCATCATGTTGTTAGCTTGATTTCAGGACCCCTGTCAATGTTCACAGTATATCGTCCTTGCCTCTGCCTCAGCCCTTACCCTGCATGGTAAGTCTTTACTCATCCATCTACCCCAATAAACTGTGACCTCCTGGAGGGCAGGACTCAGTCTTTTATCTCAGCACCCTCGGTGCCTGGTACAGCCTGGCACGTGGTAGGTGCTCATTAAATGTTTGCTGACTGGTTGAATAAATGAGACCCTAACTCTGCATAAAGGTATTCCAAAGCACATGCCTTTTTTTTTTTTAATTAAAAGAAATGAAGAGTGATTTTGCATAAAGAGTTCAACAGAGGTTCACGAACATCTCTTGAGATGTTCTGTGGTGTCTTAAAACATCATAGAGCCAAGATGAGGTCCACTGGTCTAAACGGGATGGAATGTTCTTAAGGAGATGAGTCTTCTCCTCTTTCTCCCTTAGTGTCTGGATGACAGCAGGGCATATTGAAGGTTGCTTGGGCACGCATGGGAGAGGGGTGCTCTTCAAGCATGAGGTGACATTTTATTGAGGAAACAAAAGCCCCATAGAGGGCAAATTCCACCAGCATAATAAAGCTAACTGCTGCTTATAATTTCTGAAAGCCTGCAGCCTGCAGTTGAAAAGACTGTTGGTAGTAGCATTACCAAACCTCGAGAACACAACTTTAAAGAGAACAGAAGATTCCACAGAAGAAAACTTCCACTGGAGGGTGAGGTGCAGGTGTTGGCAAAATTTTTGTTTCTTTTGGTGAATCTGATTTTCCTGATCTGCAAAGTAGAGGTAGTCATCTCTTCTTCACAAGGCACTTATCTCTTCTTCACAGGCACTTGTCCGGATTAAATGGAATAATGGCAAAAGGGCCTTGGTACCTAGAAGACGCTCAGTCATGGTGCAGACATTTTCTCTCTCTCTCTCTCTCTCTCAAGAATCCTGAACCTATACAGAAACAGAGATGTGGAAATAAATTCTGCTCTTATGGCCATGTGACTGGTACCCAGGGACTCAGCAGCCCCGTCTGGAAGGGACAGAGTCACTCTGCTGACTCCTGGCTTCCAGTGCAAATGTTTGCTGGTAGTGTTGTATAGTCAGCCCTGGAGGATGCTGGGAGAAGAAACGTTCCTTGTAGGAATAGTCACTCCCCTGGAAAAGCCAGCTTGCCCGGTTGGAGTTGAGCCAGAAAAGCTGAGTCTCACCCTAGCAAATTCTCTATCACTCCAAGGTCCTGGATACTCTGGGAAGACTGCCCAACGTCAGGGAGCCTCCTTCTGTACCAGCCTCTTGGTCCTTGCTGGTTGGTGGCATACAATCCAACCAGTTTGCATGTACCTCTTTCCACCACCTGTAAGTTCTCAGAGATCTGTAAGTTCTTTAGAATTCTAGCACTCAGTGATTGTTACGTGAGTTAATTCAGGCAAGACCCAGGCTTGGATTCCTCCAGCTTCCCACCTGCCCTGGGTCCCAGCACCATCTGGAGCAAGTCACTGAGCTGCCCTGTTCACCTGATTTCTTTCCCCTTGGCCTTTCCATTTCTCTCCCTTGCCCCAAGGAACTGATATGAAATGAGAAGTAAACTGCCAAAGGAGATCCTCTCCTGGGGCAAATTTCCTGTCTTGGCTTACGGGCACAGAGACCCTGAGTGGGGAGGCCAGTGCCGGGCACTCTTCTAGAACCAGCCCTGGGGTAACAGGTGCAGAGAGCATCCACGCTTTCATGGCAGGGTGGGGGTGGTTAAAAAGAGGAGGAGGAAAAAGAAAGACTGCGTAGGAGACCCCAAGGCTGCCCCTATTCCTCCAACCCTGCCCCATCCCGAAACTGTCAGTCTCCACCGAGTCTCAGCAAGAGAGAGAGAGCGAGAAAGAGTGAGAGAGAGACAGAGAGACAGAGAGAAAGTGGGGGTGGGGGAGAAAGAGACGGAGGGGGGAAATCAAAGAAAATTGCAAAAGTCAATGGCCTGGAACAAGAGGCAGCCTCAGCAACTGCAGTGTGACTTTGATTCCCCTATCATAACCCTGAATTAAAAATTCAGGCAATTATCTGCATGGCTTCCTTCTGATTAGAACGAGCCGGAGCCTCATTAATGCATCGGCACAGAGGAAAGCCATTAGGGTCTGTGAAATGGAATGTTTCTCTGAGAACAGGTTCCGCTTGATGTAGAATACCCAGCAAAAAGAAATTTCACACATTTTTGAGCTCAGAGTCACAGGACGGCAGGCACCCTGCTTCGGGGCTGCAGACCCCGCCACGGTCATCCCCTCTCAGCTGGCTCTGGGTGAAAGCCACCTTTGTTTCCCAGCCTCTCTCTGGTACCTCCATCTGCTGGAGTTGTGTGGAGGGAGGGTGAGGGAGTTGAGGGGCCAGAAGGGACTTCCTGGCCGTCCTAAGACACCAAGTCAGCCTGGATGCCTGATCTCAAAGTCCTCAAGCCACGAGGAGCACCGGAACTTTTGGGGAATTCACTGCCCTCCTTTGCTAGAAGAACCAGAAGCAAGCTTGTCGGGGACAGAGAAGGTCCGAGACTCCAGAAAAGATCAGAGTATCTGCATGACCCCAAGAGTCTTGGTGCTTTCCTGACCCATGTAGTTACTTGGGCATCCCAAGGTGGCCCAAGCAGGATCTGGTGAAGCTGAGCCAGCCGTGGGGGCTTGTTGCTTAGAAAGGGGTGAAGGGTTGGAGGTAAGGAGGGCGCCCTTTATTCATCTTTTATTCTGTGAGCCCAGAGCTTCCAGAGATGCAAATCTACCACCCCGTGCCTAAGGGGGTGAACATCCACACGATATCTGGCATTCGGAAGTTCTCGTGCACCCCTCTTTGGGATTTCTAGGGTGCAGCTTTCTTCTTCAAATGACTGTGTATCGCTCACAGGGGAACCCAAGAGCAGTTTTCCAAAATAACCACCCTTGCAGTCCTGGTAAGTTCACCTCTTGGGCTTGACCCTACTTCATCTAGATTTTCCTCAAGCCAGTGGATGGCGCTTGGGTTCCCTCAATTCAGACAGCTCCACATTCCTCTAATACAGTGATTCTGGGGACACCAAACATTGATCCTTGGGATAAGTCACATAAATAATCTCTTTAGGAGAAAAGCCAATCTGACATGGTGAGAACTGGAAACCATGAAAAAGTTTTTGTAGGAAGAGAACTAGTTACAGTCAATAGGGTGCCAACCAGGAAAGCGTTATCCTTCAGTGTTTGAGCAAAGCCACATTCTTCTCCTGGCACACCTGTTGCCTATTCAGTGTTAAAAACCAGGGCCAAGTGTCTGCAAAGCTGTAAACACAGCCAGACCATAATCAGAATAATGGAGTCAATGTGTAGCTGACACAATTTGTACCAATGGCGCCCCCTACTGGACAGCGGCAACCCTAGTGGTCATTCAGGTTTTCAGAATGTTTCCAGTCCCGTCCCACGTTGGAAGGGACATTCCTGGTCACCAGGGAGTTTTTCTGCAGCGTGTTTTCAATACTGCAGACAGTTTTATGGATGAAGGCTCCTAGAGGTTACTTCACCCTCTAACACAAACAAGATGCTTGGTGATTCAACCATGTTCTTTGTGGGCTCTGAGGGTCCGATTTTTCTAACACTTTACTCTCTCTGGACCAACACTCACCAGAGTCAAATGCAGTTGAGAATGACTTGTGACTACAGATGATCCCTGTGTAAAGGGCTGACCTAAAGGCACCTGGAGTCTTGGGTGGGTGGAGGTTATCTCTCAAGCTTCACCGGCTGGTATGAGAGTAAAAGGGGCCGGCCAAAGGTCAGGAATGTGGGCCTTCTGGAGAGGGAAGCCACCCCACCAGCTCCACAGCTGAGCTCTTCTTTCTGCTGTTGGAAAGGATCAAATCTCAGCCTTTGTACCTTAGCCCTATCCACTGCATTCCTCAATATTTTAAACATAGACTCTCTCCTTAGTCAGACTATCCCTTTCTTCCCAAGATAACTCAGTTTCTACCTTTGCACCTTGTCACTCCTTATTCGTTCAACAAATATTTTTTGGACAACTCTTATGTGCCAGACATTGTTCTAGGAAGGGGAGCTATAGCACTGAACACTGTGGAGCAGACATTCTCGTTGGGGAAACAATTATAGAAAGACAAGTGTGTGTTAGCGGTGTAAGTGCCACGAATAAGCCAAGCTGGGAGAGGGGGATAGAGGTGGGGGAAGCTACTTTTTTGGGGGGAGCGGGTCTCTAAAAAGCCCTTCGGAAAAGCTTCGTGCTCCATCCACCCTGGTGAGGATCTATCTGTTTTCTCTCCTTCAAAACTGGGATTGCCTCTTCCATAAAACCTCCCCAGTTCACTTTCCCTCTCCAGTGACGTTCCCTTCAGCACATCTCTGCTCAAGCTTCTTCATCCTTAGAAAGATGTTCAGTTATATCTTGGATTATCATCTCCTGGAGAATAAGGGTCCTGGTCCTGTCTTCTATTTCTCTGCTTTGCTACCAGAGCAGGAGGGTGGGGGAGGCGGGGAGGAGACAAGCATGTCTACTATGTGCTAGAAACAGTCACACATTCCTTCATCTAATCCCCGTGAAACTCCTGCATACTCTGGCTTATTGTCCCCATTTTATAAGCAAGTAAAGTGAGGCTTCATTTATCCAAGGGCACACAACCACTGAGTGGGGGAACTGGGGTCTGAACCCTGATCTATCTAGCATCGTGGTCTGTACTATTCCCACCCTGGAGCCTAGAGTGAGTATTTGCGAAGTGTCGTCAGTGAGTGATGAGTACAGGGAAGGGATGAGCTTTGTTTCTCAGCGAATGGCGGTGCGAAAGAAGTGAGGAAACTCCCCCTGTCTGCTGGAGATCCTTCCTTTGCTGCCTTATAACCAGGTAACCACAGGCACCTCACTTCCCCTTCCAGGGGCGCATAACCCTTCTCTGTAAATTGAGGTTAGACCACACAACCTCCCAGGTCCTTTCCAGCTCTGACATTCTAAGGAACATCATCTTCTGCAAGGAATGGGAGAGGATGGAGGGCGGGGAGAAGTCAAGTGACTTTACTGCATCGAATCTGATTTTTTTAGCAGACAGAGAATGAGATACAACAGTTTGTTCATTCAATTAAAATTCAATATATACTGAATACCTACTACGTGCCAGACCCTGGCGTGCGCTGAGGATACAGAACTAAACTTTTAAAACATTGCCCTTACCTTGGCATATATGTAAAGGGAAAGACAAATAGGACACGAAATTATCACAATGATAATAACGGCTAACATGGCATCCACCCTTGGCCAGAAATTGTTCTGAGCACTTGAAACCTTTGGACTCATTTTAATCTTCCCAACCATCTACGAGGTGAGTACTATTATTATTCCTACTTTACAAGTGAGTAAACCGAGGCACAGAGAGGGGTGTATGCCAAAGAAGTACCGTGAACATTAATAATACACAAGTAGTGCTTATTTACGGGGCCTGAGACGTCAGGATGAGGACAGGCCGCTATGGTGCGGTATCAACACTGGTTTGTCCACCTGATATCACAGTAATTCCTCGCTTGACCCTGTGCCGCCTGGAATCAGCCACACACGTCCGGTTGGAGGGAAGGGCTTTTCTGGAGTGAGCAGAGAAGGCTTTAGTTTTTGAAACTCAAAATCCGTGGCTATGAAGTAACTCAGGACATGGAATAAACCAGGTGAGTTAGAGCCAGTTTCCTGCCTGCCGGGAAGAGGAGAGGGGGAGGGGGAAAAAGGCAGGTACGGACCCCCTGAGAAGTGGAGCGCTAGCCCCTGTGCCCACCTGAGCCAGATACCCAGCGGGTCCTGGGGATCGGGCCCCGGACCAGGAGGGGCTGGTGTGCAAGTCAGATGTGCCTGATGGCCCCTGTGCAGGCGTTCCCTGGGCCCTGACGTGGCGGGAGCAACGGTGCCCTGGGCTCGAGAGCAGCTGGAAGAAGTCTTAGCCCTGCAAGGGTCCCTCTGGCCAGCACAGTGTACAGAGCAGAACGAATGTCTGTCTTCCTAGGAGAAGCGTGGAAGGAAAAAGAGGGTAGCTGGACCCAGAGCCCTCTCGAGTGGGAACTGGGGGAAACGCTGCCCCAGGACCAAGTGAGGAATGGATGTCTCACGGCTGCTGAAAAGAGGCAGCGGGGTATAGAGGCCAGGATGCGGGCTCCCCGAGGGCAGGGGCCTCTGTTTGCTTTGCTTACTGCTCCATCCTGAGGGCCTGGGTCAGGTAACAACGATCCATAAACATTCGTTAAATGGATGACCTTAGGTGGGCTGCCTCTAAAATCAGTCTGTTGGGTTTCAAACCTCAGCTCTGCCTTTTACTAGTTATGCCATCCTTGCGTAAGACTCTTCCGCTCTCTGTGCCTCATGTGTAAAATGGGGATAAAAATAGTGCAGATCAATGCTGATCTGACATAAACAGAGAGAATGCATCTGAAGCACTTAGTGTCTAGTGTAGCACGAGGGCTCAAGGAGTATTTGCTCTCAGTAACAGATGCCACTGCCCCACCCTTGCCCTGAACCTTAGCACCCCACCCTCACCCCCAATGCCACCCTGAACTTATACACAACCTTGAAGAAAAGAGTAGGACTCCAGAATTGGCTAAGATCAAGTTCCCACTACCACAGTACAATGGAGACTTCTAATACTCCTAATGGAAATGAAGCTAAGTGCTTAAAAAAAGTTATTTTTCTTGCACAATGAATTTTGTAGCCTGATAATCATATTCAAGAAGAATGCAAGCCTGTGAAAGTCAGGTGTCCCTCGGAGAGCCCTGCTATCATCTCAATTAAACAGCTTTCTCCCTTGCAGGTATGTCTACTCACAGAGCAACCTACCTCTCACCGTACTCGTCTTTCTAGAAAAAGCATGGCCCTCCAGGGGAGTTATTGTCTGCAAGTGCTGCTAACAGAACTAACTTTAAGGCAAAGAGGTCAAGTCTAGGAAACAGAACTCTGTCCTTCCCCCCCAAAAGAGCGCTGAACTTTCCTGAAGAAATTCAGTACCAAGGGTTTTATTTCTTGTTAAGATATGCTCTCCTGGGCTTCTCTGGTGGCGCAGTGGTTAAGAATCCACCTGCCAAAAAAAAAAAAAAGAATCCACCTGCCAATGCAGGGGACACGGGTTCCAGCCCTGATCCGGGAAGATTCCACATGCCGCGGAGCAACTAAGCCCATGTGCCACAACTACTGAGCCTGTGCTCTAGAGCCCGTGAGCCACAACTACTGAGCCCGCATGCCACAACTACTGAAGCCCGCGCGCATAGAGCCCGTGCTCCGCAACAAGAGAAGCCACCGCAATGAGAAGCCTGAGCACCGCAACAAAGAGTAGCCTCCGCTCGCCACAACTAGAGAAAGTCTGCGCACAGCAACGAAGACCCAATGCAGCCAAAAATAAATAAATTAAATAAATAAATAAAAAAGATATGCTCTCCTGAAGGTGAGTGATAGATGTTATCATTAATTTTTTATTTTAAAAAAAAACCTATCTGTATTTACCTGGCTTCACACTTATCTAACTGCCAATAGGTGACTAACTGTCCTATTTGCCCAGATTGTATGAGTTTTAACACTGAAAGCTTCATATCCCAGGAAACCCTCTCAGTCCCAGACAAACAAAAATTCTCTGAATGTCCCAGATAATCCCTAAATGCCAATGACAAATCAGGTGGACCTGTCAGCCCAAGGGAGTGTCTGCAGATTTTTGTGTTTTTTTTAAATGGGCAAGGAAATTTACTCGTTTCAAGTCAGAAGAGCTCACCTCACAGAGGAAAAACAAAACTGATCCCCTGGGGGCACTTTCCACTCTGCTGAGTATTGGCAAGCCTGGCCCTGGAGACCCTGCAAAGGAAGATGCAGCCTGCCTGACTTGACGTTGAGGAAATGGGAGAGCAGAGAGAAGACTGTTTCAAATGGGGACACCGGACAAGGCTGCAAAGCCTCAACTTGGCATCCTTCCCATAAAGTCCCTCGTTTTTGGTCAGGCTCTCGACCCCTCAATGAATCCCAGCCACTGCACAGGACAGTTCCCACATCTCCGAGTCACTGTCAAGCCTGTCTGCCTGTGCAGAGCCCTGGGGTTTGTCCACATGCAAGAGTAACCCAGGCATGGCAGTTCCCCTCAGGACACATGGAGTGGCTGCCCCAAGCCTCTGTGTGCGTCCCTTTCCCTCAGACCAAGTGTCTTTTGCTGTTTTTCTGGTGTCCCTGACGGGATTGGTCCACTGCATGCAGATCAAGTTTCTGGTCACAGAGGACATGGCACAGCCTATTTCTGCACCTTGTGGGTGAGTGTAAGGGCCCATCAGGATTGTGGATGTTTGGCTCCGAGGTTGGATTCCTGAGGCTGCAGTGCTCGTTCTATGGGTCAGGGTGTCTCATGAAATTGCAGTCAAGATGTTGGCAGGGCGGCATCATCTGAAGGCTTGACCAGGGCCGGAGGGTCTGCTTTCAAGACAGCTCACCATGTGGCTGTTGGCTAGAGGTCTAAGTTCCTCACCATAACATCTCTTCATAGGGCTGCCTGGCATAATTAGCTTCCCCCGAAGTGAGTGATCCAAGAGAGAGGAAGCAAGGGGGAAGCCACAGTGCCTTTTAAGACCCAATCATGCACTATCATTTCCTCCATATTCTATTTGTTAGAAGAAAGTCACGAAGTGCAGCCTCACTCAAGGGGAGGGGAATTAGGGAGGGAAGAGTATCAAAGGATTTGTGTACATAGTTAAAAACCACTGTTTCCCCAAACATTAAAGGGCTGGACCATGGACGAATTCCCACAAACGTTGGTTCTGGTAGTAACATAGTAGGAAAAGCACAGGCTTCAAGTCAAATCTGAGTTTGATACAAGGCTTTGCTTCTTTCCAGTTTGTGGGATCTGGGGCAAAATTATCATCTCTAAACCCTTAGTTTCTTTATCTGTAAAATGAAGATAACAATAGTAATTCTTTCACTGAGTTACTATAATAATTAAATGAGATGACCTATGAAGGGACAGATCCTAATTGTACAGGGCACCATGCTTTTATAAATTGACAGGGCCCTCTTAAGAAAAGAGAGTGCAAAATTACAATTAGAAGTTAGGTACAAAATGAACATTTATGTAGAATTAGAAATGACCAAAAAACCCCACATTTTAAAAGCTGATAAATACCACAAATATCACAAAACCCAGAAAAAAATGACAATTAAATTTAACTACTTAAACATACCTCTTTAAAATACCTTCTTTCGTTGTTAGTGTATAGGAATGCAAGAGATTTCTGTATATTAATTTTGTATCATGCTCATGCAGCTCAATATCAAAAAAAACAAACAACCCAATCCAAAAAAATGGGCTGAAGACCTAAATAGACATTTCTCCAAAGAAGACATACAGATGTCCAACAAACACATGAAAAGATGCTCAACATCACTAATTATTATAGAAATGCAAATCAAAACTACAATGAGGTACCACCACACACTGGTCAGAATGGCCATCATTAAATAATCTACAAACAATAAATGCTGGAGAGGGTGTGGAGAAAAGGGAACCCTCTTGCACTGTTGGTAGGCATGTAAATTGATACAGCCACTATGGAGAACAGTATGGAGGCTCCTTAAAAAACTAAAAATAGAACTACCATATGACCCAGCAATCCCACACCTGTGCATATACCCAGAGAAAACCATAATTCAAAAAGACACATGCATCCCAATGTTCATTGCAGCACTATTTACAATAGCCAGGACATGGAAGCAACCTAAATGTCCATCAACAGAGGAATGGATAAAGAAGATGTGGTACATATATATAATGGGATATTACTCAGCAATAAAAAATAACAAAATATTGCCATTTGCAGCAACGTGTATGGACTTAGAGACTGTCATACTGAGTAAAGTAAGTCAGACACAGAAAGACAAATATCATGATATTGCTTATATGTGGAATCTAAAAAAAGGGGTATAAGTGAACTTATTTACAAAACAGAAATAGAGTCACAGATGTAAAAAACAAACTTATGGTTACCAGGGGAAAAGGGGGCGAGGGATAAATTGGGAGATTGGGATTGACATATACACACTACCATATATAAAATAGATAACTAATGAGGACCTATTGTATAGCACAGGGAACTCTACTCAATACTCTGCACGGCCTATATGGGAAAATAATCTAAAAAAAAAAAAAAGAGTGGATACATGTATATGTATAACTGATTCACTTTGCTGTACAGTAGAAACTAACAACACTGTAAAGCAATTATACTCCAATAAAATTAATTTTTTTAAAAACCTGTCTTTCCTACATTTTGACTGCACGTTTTTTGGATCACTCCTCAGCATGACAAAGATTTCATAATACTTTATATAGTCAAAAGACAATGATAATTCAGTCTTTCCTTAGCATGGCTGATTAAAATTTGGTTTTTATTATTGAGAGTTTATTATTCAGCTTCACAACCCATTGTTTGTAACGTCAGGCACTTCTTCAGGGTTGTTATCAAATTTGGAAAACTTCTATCACGTTTCTTCTACAGAGGAGCTCAGGGCATTTCAAAGCGTCCTGTGTAGTGAATTGATGGCACCCATTACCCAGGGCCATTAGAGGGGTCTGCACAAGGGAGGGCCTTAAAGCTTCAGCTTCCCTGTAAATCTTCCCCTAGAAGCAGGTATGCGTGTAGCAGGAAGACTGGCATGTACTAGGTGCTCAGGAAATGGGAGAAGCGTGGAGACAACCCTCATCTTCCCTCTCCATTGCTCCAGGCAGTCAGGGATTTCTCATCCTTGATTTCATCTTCCTCCTTCTCCGGTAGACCCTCCAGGGACCTTCAGAAGGCAGGGACGAAAATACACCCCTTGTTATGATGAGGTGGAAAGAACACTGGACTCAGAATGAAAAGACCTGGGTTTGAGTCCTGACTTTGTCACTTACCAGCTGTGTGACTTTGGCAAATTACCCAACCTCTCTGTGTCTCAGTTTCCTCATCTCTGATATGGGCATCGCTATGCCAGCCTCATGGGTTGTTGTAGAGATTAACGGCAGGATATAAGTAAAAGGGCTTTGTAAATTGTAAGCAATTTTACTAATATAAAGTGTTTTATTTTGATGTCTGGAAGTTACTGAGGAACCAGTTTGGACACTACCCAATGTCTATGAGCATCTTAAATTCTTTGTTCTCTGTGGCCTAATGGAATTGGAAATTCAAATTGGACTTTAATCAAACTTGGCATAAAGACCAGGATAACAAAATAGTCCACTCTTTCCACAGAAAGGTATTGGGTCCCAGCTATTGCCATAATTTGTGCTAGAGATGAGAATTCAAAGATAGACAAGACACAATCCTGGCCATTTGTAGATGGGCAGATGGAATCCCGCACGGATATCTGCAGTTTACAGCCTCGGCCTCCCTGTGTCTCAGTGCCTCCTTCTGCCAAGGGACGTGGCTAAATGCCTGAGAACGGTGTGGAAACAAATGGGTGAAAGCCTGCATATCACGGAGAATCCTTGCGCAGGTGTCCAGCAAAGCCATTAGAGGGTTGCACGAAGCCCCGCCGAGACTGACTGTTCTCCTTGGAGAATTTTCAAGAAGCTTTGAAGTGCCGCCAGGGCAAGGGAGGCTGCCCCATCCTGGAGGTGCATTCACTTGTAATTTACTCCTCCACGTGGGCTCTGGAGCTCCAGTCTCAAAAATACATCACCCACGCAGCCCTGCCCTGTGTAAAGGAAGATGGAGAGAGGAAGGGGGGCCAGGGGAGAGGAATCCCTAAATTAAGGAGGTCCCTGGGAGTGACTGGCCTACAGACACGACTGAGTCCCCCGAGTTTCTCTCCTTGACGCATAAATACTTCCAACTAAGATCACAGACGCCCTTGTCATAAAATCAATGAAACCACAAGGGAAAATGACCTCCCGCTTGACTGCACCAGAGATATCTTAAATGGAGTCATTTCCCCTCCCGCAGAAGCAAGTGTGCTGGGGCTCAGGAACTGATATCCAGTCTCTGCTGTGGAGAATTTGAGGTGAAGAGGAAATCAGGTGGGTTGGGTGCTTGTCTATCTTGTTTTACTTGCTACATTTTGTGATGGCTTCTGAGCAACCTCTGCTGCAACGGGGAACTTTTTCCTGGAGTCAGACCTGGGTCCAAGCTCCAGCTCCTCCAATTACTGGCTGGGTGTCTTTGGGCAAAGTAGAATCTCATCCCAGTTTCCTTATCTAGTAAAAAGAGGATGATACGGTAAGGTCTGACTGCCCTACAAGAGAGGTGACAAGATCAAGAGGTCTGTCTATGCAAATGCTTTGTAAACCATAAAGCTCTTGATAAATAACAGGTTTTATTATTAAAAGATAAAAGCACCAATCCTGCTAGTGTACCTGATAGAACTTCTTACACTGCAAGTGACAGAGAACCTAACTCGAACTGGTTTCAACCACATGGGGCTATTTCTCAACTTTCGTAACTGAAAAGGTCTGAGGTAGGATTGATTCAGGTGAAGATTAGATTCTAACAATGTCACCAAGGGCCAGCTCCTCCCCATCTCCCACAGTGACCACAAGCCTCACATCTTAAGATGCCATCCACAGGAAGGGAGGTCCTCTTTCCAGTAACTTCTGTTGAAGAGAGATGGAGAGAGAAGAGTGAGGGGCTCTTCTCTTTCCAGACTTAGCATAGGTATCGCATTTCATTGGCTCTCTTTATATAGCCAGGGGATAAGACACAGTGGCTGAAGAGGACCAAGGGCCATCTCTAGATGTGGGGGGCAGGATCATGATGCCAACCAAACCACATTTGAAGGAGGTATTTTTCTTTCTTTCTTTTTTTTACATCTTTATTGGAGTATAATTGCTTTATGAAGGAGTTATTTTATCAGAAGAAAAGTGAGTGGATACTGAGTTGCAAAAACAACATCTATCCAGTACAGTGCACCCCCTTTAACTACTCAATATCCACTCTCACCTATATCCCCATAAATATACCTTCAAAAATACCCACTCTCAAAAAAAAAAAAAAATACCCACTCTCTACATAAACACGGGCAACCTCTTTTCCCAAAATGACAAGCCACAGTTTTACCCAGTCTGGTTCTCTGGAATAGAACCTCGTAAATGGAGCTCTTTTGGTCATATGTGGTCCAGTGAGGCTAAATGGTAAATTTAATCACTGTTATGCACTCAGTAAACTGTAATGGAGAGAGACAGGGTAATTGCAGTTAAAAACTCTCATTTGGAAAAGAAAAGAACAGGAAACAACTCTCAATGGTCATCTGTCCATACATAATACATGTCATATTCTGCCAGAAACTACATGGACGACCTGCTCCAGCAGCAGGTATATATCTTCCCCAGTTCTGCCCTCTGGAAGGCTCTCCTTTGCCCTTTGCCCTCTGTGGCTCCTGCTTATCTCTTCCGTGAATTGTCCTTCATGGACCATATGACATGTACATCATGGAGGATGCCTCTTCTGGGGGCTGCACTGTTTTAGCAGCTCTCTTCCTGTGATGTGAGTTGGGGGCCTGGAGATAACTCTCACAGACCACTGTAGGCCAGGTTTGAGGTTTCTCTGGCAAAATGATGCCCTTAAAAAGTTAACAGTCTGAAAACTATAAGACAGTGATGAAAGAAATTAAAGATGACATAAACAGATGGAAAGATATACTGTGTTCTTGGATTAGAAGACTCAATATTGTTAAAATGACCGTACTACCCAAGGCAATCTATAGATTCAATGCAATCCCTATCAAATTACCAATGGCATTTTTCACAGAACTAAAACAAAAAACTTTTAAATTTGTATGGAAACACAAAATACCCCCAATAGCCAAAGCAAAGCAATCTTGAGAAAGAAGAATGGAGCTGGAGGAATCAGGCTCCCTGACTTCAGGCTATACTACAAAGCTACAGTCATCAAAACAGTATGGTCGGGCTTCCCTGGTGGCACAGTGGTTGAGAATCTGCCTGCCAATGCAGGGGACACGGGTTCGAGCCCTGGTCTGGGAAGATCCCATATGCCGTGGAGCAACTGGGCCCATGAGCCACAATTACTGAGCCTGCACATCTGGAGCCTGTGCTCCACAACAAGAGAGGCCACGATAGTGAGAGGCCCATGCACTGTGATGAAGAGTGGTCCCCGCTTGCCACAACTAGAGAAAGCCCTCACACAGAAATGAAGACCCAACACAGCCATTAAAAAAATAAATAAATAAAAGCTTTATAAAAACAGTATGGTACCGGCACAAAAACAGACATATTGATCAATGGAACAGGATAGAAAGCCCAGAAATAAACCCACACACATATGGTCAATTTATCTATGACAAAGGAGGCAAGAATATACAATGGAGACAAGACAGTCTTTTCAACAAGTGGTACTGGGAACACTGGACAGCTACACTTAAAAGAATGAAATTAGAACATTCTCTAACACCATATACAAAAATAAACTCAAAATGGACTAAAGACCTAAATGTAATACCAGATACCATAAAACTCCTAGAGGAAAACAGACAGAACACTCTTTGACATAAATCGCAGCAATATTTCCTAGAGTAATGGAAATAAAAACAAAAATAAAGAAATCGGACCTAATTAAACTTAAAAGCCTTTGCACAGCAAAGGAAACCATTAACAAAATGAAAAGACAACCTACAGAATTGAACAAAATATTTACAAATCATGTTACTAACAAGGGATTTAAATTTCCAAAATGTACAAATAGCTCATACAGCTCAATATCAAACAAACAAACAAACAAACCCAACCCAATCAAAAAATGGGCAGAAGATTTAAATAGACATTTCTCCAAAGAAGACATACAGATGACCAACAGGCACATGAGAAGATGCTCAACATCGCTAATTATTACAGAAATGCAAATCAAAACTACAATGAGATATCACTTCACACCAGTCAGAATGGCCATCATCAAAAGTCTACAAATAATAAATGCTGGAGAGGGTGTGGAGAAAAGGGAACCCTCCTACACTGTTGGTGGGAATGTAAATTGGTGCAGCCACTATGGAGAACAGTATGAAGTTTCCTTAAAAAACTAAAAATAGAGTAACCATATGATCCAGCAATCCCACTCCTAGGCATTTATATCTGGAGAAAAACATAATTTGGAAAGATACATGCACCCCAGTACTCACTGCAGCACTATTACAATAGCCAAGAATGGAAGCAACCTAAGTATCCATCAACAGATAAGTGGATAAAGAAGATGTGGTATATATATACACAATGGAATATTACTCAGCCATAAAAAAGAATGAAATAATGACATTTGCAGCAACATGGATGGACCTAGAGATCAACATACTAAGTGAAGTAAACCAGAGAAAGACAAATATCATATGATATCACTTATATGTGGAATCTAAAAAAATGATACAAATGAACTTACTTACAAAACAGAAAGAGACTCACAGACATAGAAAACAAACTTATGGTTACCAAAGGGAAAGGGGCGGGGGAGGGATAAATTAGGAGTTTGGGATTAACAGATACAAACTACTATATATAAAATAAACAACAAGTATCTGCTGTATAGCACAGGGAACTATATTCAATATCTTGTAATGACCTAAAAAGGAAAAGAATCTACAAAAGAATATATATGTCTAACTGAATCACTTTTTTGTACACCTGAAACTACCACAACATTGTAAATCAACTATATTTCAATAAAAATTTTTTAAAAAAGTGAATGGGATTCCGGTTTATTTGCTTTTGGCTAATGCCATGGATAGTAGCGACAGTCAGAGATATTCCCTCTTTTACTTGTGGGTGGATTAATCTGATCTTTCTTGGAAGATCTTGCTGAAGAGGTTATCAGCGCACTCCAAAATTTGAAATTTTCTTACAGTATTCTTAACGTTGAAGCCTCAGGAAGCACACAGTCTGAATCTCAAGGCTTAATAGGCAACAGGTTACATAGTAAGCAGCTGTTTACTATGACATAAAAAAGAATTACTAAATTCTCGTATCAACTCTTTCCCTTCACCCAAATATCTCCCTGCAGCCTTGCAATATCCCACTTCTGGCATTAGATTCTGTATCAGTTAGAAATCTTTTTGTTGAAGCTCAAACCAACTTAAGCAGAAAAGAAATTTGAAGGAGACTGGGAATCATGGCTGGGAAACCTCAGCAGTGACCCCCTCGGAGGAGCTGCCCAGTCAGTGCCGGCCACGGTGGAGATGGTGCTGCAGCCATTCCCGCTTATTTGCTCTCTGCTGAAAATTCCAATCCCAGGGAAAAAACATCAGATCGGTCAAGCTTGAGTCACCTGCTCACCTCATAGCTAGGAGTAGGTAGGACCCACCGAACTACGCTTGGTGCAGAAGAGATGATTCCAATAAAGGAAACTAGGGTGATGTTAGGGAAGAGAAGTGATGCAGAACAGTCCAAATCCAACAAGCTCCCCTTGTACCTAGCAACGTCAATCATGTGGCACTGCAGCTGTTATTCCAATTTAGTCATAACAGTTGGATCAAAATGAGAACAAGTTGGACAGAGGCTTAGAGGAAATCAAATGGCAGTTAGGTGAATGTCAAGGACCATGACTGCTCCCAACCAACACTTCTCCTTTGATGTCATCTTCAGGGACAAAATTCTACGTTGGATCTGAGTTACTGTGGTAAGACTCAGGCTCTCAGGGGTTAAAATGTAACAAAAAAAATTTGCTTTGATTGATGTTTATTTGTTTATTTCAGATGTTTGTATCTAAGGGACAAATACAAATGTATTTAGCTGTCAGCATATAATTATGCTCTCAGAAGCTAGTGATTCACTCTCTTACTTATTCACTCATTTAACAAATCACTTAATAGATATTTACTGAGCAGTTTCTTAGTCCTGGGCACTGTCTAGGCGCTAAGGAGATACAAACATGGATGATATAATCTCTGTCCTCAGAGGCTTAATATATGTGTGGTGATACAAGTAGTAGAAATACTTCAGTTTACTTGGAAGGAATGGTTCAATGTGCAGGCTCTTAAGTCAGACATGGGAAAGTGCAGCATTCGGTTTAAATTCTGGCCATGTGATCTTGGGCAAGTTACTTAAGCTCTCCAAACCTCAGTTTTCTCATCTCTATAATGGGGATAATAATAGTTCCTAATTCAAAGTGTTGCTATTCTCACATTGATTAATACATTCAATATAATTCCAATCAAAATTCCAGCCAGCATTTTAAAATGGAAATTGATAAGCAGAATGAGTCTGAAATATATATGGAATACAAAGAGCCAAGAATAGCTAAGACAATCTTGAAGAAGAACAGAGCAGGAAGGATCACACTACCATATAACACGCCCGATTGTAAATCTACAGTAACTCAGACAGTGTGGTATTTTGGCCCAAGGATAGACAAATAGACTAATATAATAGAATACTCTAAAACCAGACCAACACATATAGGTTACTTAATTTATTAATTTATGACAAAGATAATAACTGCAGAGCAGTGGGGAGAGGATTTTATTTTTTAGTAACAATATTTGTTCTTCTGTATCTTCATTCCTTCTTAAGGCTGAATAATATTCCATTGTGCGTAATACCACATTTTGTTTATCCATTCATCTGTTGATGGACATTGGGTTGTTTCCACCTTTTGGGTATTATGAATAATGCTGCTTTGAACTTCAGTGTACAAATATCTGTTCAAGTTCCAGCTTTCAATTCTTTTGAGTATATACTCTGAAGTGGCCTTGCTGGATCATATGCTAATTTTATGTTTAATTTTTTGAGGAACTGCCATCCATTTTCCACAGTAGCTACACCATTTCACATTTCCATCAGCATTGCACAAGGTTTACAATTTCTCCATATCCTTGCCAACACTTATCTTCTAGCTTTGTTTGTTTTTGTTTTTGATTATGGCCATCTTAATGGGTATAGCCCATTTTTTAAAATTTACTTTTCGTACTGCTAAATGAGTGTCTCACTTTGGTTCATCATGGTCACTGGTCACTATTTATACTATGACATTTAACAATTAACATTTAATGGGTGGGGACTTCCCTGGTGGTGCAGTGGTTAGAATCCGCCTGCCAATGCAGGGGACATGGGTTCGAGCCCTGGTCCGGGAAGATCCCACATGTCACGGAGCAACTAAGCCCGTGCACCACAACTACTGAGCCTGAGCTCTAGAGCCCATGAGCCACTACTACTGAGCCAGTGCACCACAACTACTGAAGCCCGTGTGCCTACAGCCCGTGCTCTGCAACAAGAGAAGCCACCGCAATGAGAAGCGCGTGCACCGCAGCGAAGAGTAGCCGCTGCTCGCTGCACCTAGAGAAAGCGAGTGCACAGCAACGAAGACCCAACACAGCCAAAATAAATAAATAAATAAATAAATAATTAATTAATTAATTAATAGATTACTGCTAATTAAAAAAAAAATTTAACCGGTGCATGTCATAGGCACTGAACTGAGTTCTTTAATTTATTATCTTATCTAATCCCCACAACAATTCTTTAGCAAAGTTTTAATTGAAATATAACATACATAGAGGAAACTGAACAAATCATAAATGTACAGATTGGTGAATTTTTACAAAGTGAATACAGCTATGTAACCAGCACCTAGATCAAAAGCTAAAATATTACCAGCATCCCAGGAATCCCCTTGGTGCCCTCTCCCAGTTTTATCCAGTCCCCTACTATCCACCCACCCCAATAGAAAGCAATGATAACTAATATACTGACTTTTTTTTTTTTATACTGACTTTTAAAAACCCATAGATTAGTTTTGCCTGTTTTTGAAATTTTTATAAAGGGAATCATAGAATATAAAATCTTTTGTGTATTGCTTCTTTTACTAAGTATGTGTTTAAGAGGTTCATTCATGTTTCACACATAATGATAGTTCATTTATTCTCTGTTAATGTAAAACAATAAAACAGCTAGTTATTTTACCAGCAAAACAGGTTTATTCAGGAGCAGCAAAGAATTGCAATTTGGGACATGTAACTATGGCAAACCACATGCAAGTCCAATAAAGCAGAGGAAACTCTTTTATAGAGGAAAAGGAAGAAGCTGGGAGGGGCTGTTATAAACAAAAAGTCCATTGGAGGAAACTGGGAGTTCAAAGTATAATGGCTTTTCATTGGCTGGGCTGTGACAATCTCTCATTGGCAGAGCTGTTGCCAGTCAAGGAGAAAACCTTTCCTTCTCCTGCTGGTGGTAGTAAATTAGTGTCAACTTCCTGCTGAAGATGCAAAATACACCCCTTCCTGTTGGGATCTGTATTGACGTGGAGAGGTATGTAGGTGAAGCCTCCCCTTCTGGCTTCCTGACTCCATTTTTGTGACGTTTCCCTTTATTAATTTTCACATTTCATTGCTAAACAGTAAACAGTATTCCATTTTATGACTATGCCACAGTTTATTTATCCATTCTACTGTTGAGGGATATTTTGGTAGTTTCCCATTTTAGTCTATTACTAATAGTTCTGCTGTGAGCATTCTTTTGGCAAATATCTTTTGATGAACATCATCAAAAGAACATATATACACAATTCTCCTGGGTATTTACCCAGGAGTGAAATTGCTAAGTCAAAGGATATGCATATGCTTAGCTTTAGTGGCTATTTACAAAGGGGTTGATAAGTATACGTAACCACCACAGACTATGAGAGCCTGAGAAACTCCAAACACTTGCCCACATTTGGTATCATTTCTCTTTTTCATTTTAGCCATTTTGGTAAGTGCTATGGTCTGAATGTTTGTGTCTCCCCAAAATTCATATGTTGAAACCGAATCCCCCAGTGTGATGGTGTTTAGAGGTGGGGCCTTTAGGAGGTGATTAGGTCATGAGGGCAGAGTGCTCATGAATGGGATTAGTGCCCTTATAAAAGAGGCCCCAGAGATACTCTTCTTCTCTTCCGTCATGTGAGGTTATAGCTGGAAAGCACAGTCTATGGACCAGAAAGTGGGTCCTCATCGGACACCAAATCTGTGCCTACACTGTGGGACTTCCCAGCCTCCAGAACTGTGAGAAAAACACCTCTGTGGTTTATTAGCCACTCAGTCTATGGTATTTTGTTATAGCAGCCCGAACAGACTAAGACTGAATGCATAGTGGTATTGCATTGTGTTTTAATTTGCACTTCTTTGATGAATAGTGAAATTGAGCATTATTTTCATGTTTATTGGCCACTTGGGTAACTTCTTTAGTGCAGTGCCTGTTCAAGCCTTTTGCCCATTTTTCTATTGGGTTATCTTGCTTTTTTCTTATTAAATGTGAAAGTTCTTTGTACATTTTAAAGATGAGTCCTTTGTGTATTGTATATCGCAAATATCTTTTCTTACTTGCCTTTTCACTCTCTTATTGGTGTCTTTTAATTAATAGAAGTTTTAAATTTTAATCTAGTCCAGTTTATTGTTTTATTTTAATGGTTAGTACTTTTCGTGTCCTGTTTAAGAATCCTCCAAGGGACTTCCCTGGTGGTGCAGTGGTTAAGAATCCACCTGCCAAAGCAGCGGACACGGGTTAGAGCCCTGGTCCGGGAAGATCCCACATGCCGCGGAGCAACTAAGCCTGTGCGCCACAACTACTGAGCCTGCGCTCTAGAGCCCGCGAGCCACAACAAGAGAAGCCACGACAGTGAGAAGCTCACGCACTGCAACGAAGAGTAGCCCCTGCTCACCGCAACTAGAGAAAGCCCACGCTCAGCAACAAAGACCCAATGCAGCCAAAAATAAAAATATAATTAAAAAAAAAAAGAATCCTCCAAGGCCATGAAGACAGTTTGTTTTATTCTCGAATATTTATCAGTTTTTCTTTTATATTTAGATTTATAAGCCACCTGAATAAGTTTTTCTGTATTGTATGAGGTAGGAATTAGAGATTCATTTTTTTCCCATATGCATAGCCAATCGAAAATGAATTAGATTGCAAATGTGGCCTAGTCCAAACATTTAGCTCCTTTCTAAAATATTCCCACAGAATCCTAGTTAGAATCAACTAATTCATTAATCATTTTAAATTAATTTGATAAATCTTTTTTGCACATCTAGTATTTGCTAGTTTACCTAGGTTTGTAAGGGAAGGCCTCTCAGAGCTGACATCTTCGGTCAGACCTGATTAATGAAATGATGCCAGCCATGAGCAGAGTTGGGGAGAAAATTCCAGGAAGAGGGAACAAGTCGTAGGTGGCTTGATATGTGCAAGGAACGACAAGAAGGCCGGTAGAGCTGAAGTATAATGCTCAAGAGGATGAGAAGCACAAGCTCACTCTTTCGAATGTGAGCTCAAAGGAAAGAAGCAGACTGCAATCATCACGAAACAGTGGAGCAATGCCTAAAAGTTCTGAGGGAAATTCTCTCTATCAAGAGTGAGGGCACGGGCTTCCCTGGTGGTGCAGTGGTTGAGAATCTGCCTGCCAATGCAGGGGACACGGGTTCGAGCCCTGGTCTGGGAAGACCCCACATGCCACGGAGCAACGAGGCCCGTGAGCCACAACTACTGAGCCTGCGCATCTGGAGCCTGTGCTCCACAACGAGAGAGGCCGCGACAGTGAGAGGCCCGCACACCGCGATGAAGAGTGGCCCCCGCTCGCCGCAACTGGAGAAAGCCCTCGCACAGCAACGAAGACCCAACACAGCCACAAATAAATAAATAAATAAATAAAATTAAAAAAAAAAAAAGAGTGAGGGCACAATAAAGACATTTCGAACTCACAAGAGTTCAGAAATTTTACCTATAAAGCAAGTTTTCTTAGGATTTTTACACAGCAGTCTACTCCAACAAGGCGAGGATAAGAAGAGGACGACAGGAGCCGACCCAGGAAGACCATGGAGGGACACCCCACCATGAGAGCAGTGCGACTTCCCTGGAGAACACTCTGCAGACCCCAGCAGCTTTGGAAGAGGTTTGTGAGTATTTGTAGCTTCTGTCTGTGCCCCTTCCAATCTGTGATCCACAATGTTGCCCATGTAAACTTGGTAGAGTTCTAGATTCCCTCCCCACCTCAGTTTAAAACCCTCCAATGGTTTCCCAAAAGTTTCAGAATAAAATCCAACTTCCGGTGTGATAGGAAAGTCCCTTTGTTATTGACCCCTGCCCATCACTCACCAAGCTGGATGGCTGCTCATACCCTCTGCTCCAATCATTGATCGTTTACAGACTTCTTACAGCTATCAGTATTTGCCACTTTGGAGCCTTTGTATCTGCTGCTCTCTCTCTGCAAGGAAATCCTTCTTCCCCTCCTTTCCCTGGTAGATTCGTCCTTGTTTCTCAGACTTCATTATCTTGGGGGGAACTTCCTTGACCACCTTGTGTTCCCCTCCTCCCACCACTGGTTTAAGTCCCCTCGGTTTTACCCCAGGATTTCTCTGTGTTACTCACCTCTGGTACAAATCTGTGTCTATTTAATTTTTTGTTTATTTACTGTTCTCCTCACTAGATTATAATCTCCTTGAGAGTAGGAGATTATTTTAATCATTGTTGAAGTTTCTATAATGGCTTCCCTGTAGTCAGCTTGCTTATGTTAAAATTTCTGCTGCATCACTTGCTATGTTGTCTTGGGAACTCGAGTCTCAGTTTCCTCACTTGCCAAGTGATACGGTATTTTTATTTGCAGCACCTGGCACACAGAAGGTGCTCAGTAAGGTGTGTGGAATGAATCCAGGGAGATGGGCAGAGTTCCGGGGTCGGAGCCTCTCAGCAGGGGAGTAAGGGTGACTCACTCCACTCAATCTTGACTCCTCCTTTCCCCTCCCAAGGAGGAGTGCTCAGCTTCCTCTCCAGGACCGTTATGCCCTGAGGGTTGTGAGGAAAATCTGAAAAATGCAGGCTCTTTTCCTGTTCACCCTTATCCATGTGTTGACCTAAGGAATTCAGGATATCTCCCAAACATGTCACTGTCTGACCATTCCCATGAGGCTGTTTAAATATGGTGTTACTTTAGGACCCAAATTTCACTAGATGTGGATGTCTTAATGAGGGGCTGCTGGGAGGAAGCAAAAGGATCATGTACCCGTTCTGCAGATGGAAAACCTCACGATCTTCTCCAAACTTCTCAGAGCCCATGAACTCACATAAGTTGTCAGGAATCTACCAAGAAGAGGTTCCTGGCCCCCGGGTGTCCCCTCTCCTCCAGCTAAATGAATATTCTCTTTTTGTTCTTATGGTGGAGGCAACATCTCTATGGGGCTGCTCTACTTTGAATGAGTTTCTAGAAACAAGAGAGAGTTGACCCTTCTCAATGTTTCACAAGATCTGGAGCAGAGTCAAGAATGGATTGTGAACTGGTACATGAAGGGTCATAGCAGCACTATTCACAATAGCCCCAAAGTGGAAACAACCCGAATGCCCATCAATGGATGAATGGATAAATAAAATAAAAGCAGAAAAAGGAATGAAGTACTAACACATGCTACAACATGGAGGAACCTTGAGGACACTATGCTAAGTGAAAGAAACCAACACAAAAGACCACACATTATATGATTCCCCTTAATATGAAATGTCCAGAGCAGGTCAATTTGTAGAGACAGAAAGTAGATTAATGGTTGCTTAGGGCTGGGGGTGGGGAGTGGGAGCAGTGGTGAGAGACTGCTAATGGGTAGGGGGTTTCTTTTTGGGGTGATGAGAATATTCCAATATTGATTGTGATGATGGTTATACAACTCTGTGAATATATTAAAAACCATTGAATTGTACACTTTAAATATGTGAACTGTATCTCAGTAAAGCTGTTCAAAGGAAATAGATCTAAGGAAGCGTTGGGGTGGGGGGGGGTGATGGGAAAAAAAGGATGGCTTGTGTCACCTATATGCTCTCCCATGTATCTACTCCTGCAAGCAATCATCTTGCAGGGGAAGAAACTAGATCCTAAGAGTGGGTTTGAGACAGATTTCTGACCATCAGCTCTTCCTCTCCTCCTCAGCAGAGAATAGTCAGATATCAGAGTGGGCTGTAGCTGGGTAGCCTTTAAGGTTCACTTTCGCAAACTCTAACTTCTCCATTTCCTTCCTTCTTTCTTCTTCGCAGGGACCCAATTGCCGTGCAGGGAGACCGGGTGGACCACAGCCTGGATTGCACAACTGGGACAACCAATCTGTCTGGAAAGTGCATTGAGTGCAACAGTGATTCAGGGGCCTTCAAGTTCATGTGTATTCAAGGTTGCCCTTCAGCTTTTCTCTATGCAGGATGCTATAAAGATGGTCCCTGCCTGTAGAAAGCTTGTGGTCAAGCAGGGAGATTGGCCAATTTGTGTCAAGAAAGAACTCAGAATGCAGGTAAAGTGCCTGCTTTCTTCTCGATGAGGCATTAAACTTGAGGCTGGCCAAGGGAGGTCTGCTATGGACACTAAACTTTTCATGTTTGCCATCAAATTGTTCAACGTGTAAAACTTGCTTTTCTTACAAATGACAAACACCATTCTCTGTCAAATTGAACACTGAGATTGTGTGCCTCAAAGTAATGTAGGTCCAACTTAATTTAAAAGCTAGGAGGCATAGGGTAAGGCTGCATTCAAGCCAAAGAAAGCAACGGAGTTTGCTGGAGTATTCCAGAAGTTTGCCTTGATTACATGAGAGGTGTGACAGGGCAGGAACAGCTGGATGCATACAATGACATGGGGCAAATCAGGGAGTTGAGGGTTAACCATTAGGGCTTTGGACCCTGAAGACAGTGTCACACTATAGGTGTTGAGATTGTGTTGTAATAATTGCTGGCTTGTTTCATGTTGCTTTGAGTCTCTTGATCCCTTCAAGTATGCCACCAAAAATTCTAGTATCTGACAAAGCTGAGAGCCACAGATTATCTACTTACTCCCTAAAGTCCCTTCTGATTAAGATGGCCAGGTAAAATACAGGCAATCCAGTTAAATTTCAATTTCAGGGAAACAACGAATAATTCTTTAGTGTAAGTGTGTCCCATGCAATATTTGTTTATCTGAAATTCAAGTTTAACTGGGAGTCTTTTATTTTTATTTGCTAAATCTGGCAACCTTACCTCTCCCTTCTGGTCCCTGCAAAAATGATAAATGCAGCCCTGCTTCCAGGCTAATATTTTGTAATGTGCACCATCTAGTGGTTACATGAACAAAGAGGAAACCAAGAACCGTCCCCAAGAAACAACTTGAAAACAGCAATCCAGAAAGCTGAAAAGAAACAACTAGGCTTTAATTTTAAAAATTCTTAAAAAATTTTTTTTGACTTACTTCTTTGGATGTGGTGTCTGTGATCAGGTCAACAGCTTAGAGTGTCCAGTGAATATCTGAAATCCCTGGTAGATCAGCCAGTGTTTAAACAGCAACCCTCACTGGGCTGAGGCCTTGGGCTCCTCCATTAACACCTAAAGGCGAATACACAGCCTTGTCCTTGATCTGTTGTGGTTCCCAGCGTTCCTAGTGATGCTTCACAATGAGCATGTGGCATCCAGCCATATCTATCAAGTACAATAAATGTCAGGCTGGTGCAATTTTATTAAACCCAACCAGGCCTGTACGGAGACTCAAGGAAGCAAGTATTTCCTGTTTACTATTTTACCAAGAGGGTACAGGGTAAGTGCCAAAGGGAATTGGCCCCATCCAATGGGCCTCTGGCTGCACATTGCAATCACCTGGGGTGTTTTGAAAAGCACCAATGCCTGTCCTTTCCCCCTTCCTCCTCTTTCTCTCCCTCCCCCTCCTCCTCTTTTTCTCCTGTTTAAATCATGTGAGTTTATACATCCACATGGTATTACTTTAAAGGAGTGCAATAGGCAATGCTGAAGACGATAAGAGATGGTCACTGAAATCAGATTTCACCTTAAAACGAGATATTTTATGGACAAAACCTCTCATCCTCAGCATATCCACTGAGGCTGTCTCTGTGTTTTTTTTTACAGGCAAGGCTAAAAGGCAGAGGAGCTTCCCTGTCTCCAATTCAGTGTCTGTGGTTCTGTAATTTCATCATAAATACTCACTATGAAACGGTATAGAAACTCCATTGGCGGTTTAGCCCAGGAGAAAATTCCAGAGCTCAGTCTGTTCTTTGAATAGGTTTTAAAATAAACTGGAAGGTGAGAGGGAGTTTGGGGATGGAAATTTTTCAAATACCCTCCAAATTGACAAGGTGTCTCTATATAATTGTATAAACAATGAAAAATAATACCTGCAATTTGTTGAGGGTCTTTTATGGACCAGGATGCTTTGCACACACTATCCTTTTTAACTCTCAGAGCAACCCAAGGTGGCTGGGGACTATATTGCCATATTACACACGAGCAAACGGAGGCTCAGGATTTGTACTAGGCTGGGCAAAAAGTTCACTCGGGTTTTTCCTAAGAGGACACAGCTGGTGAGCAGCACAGCTGTTTTTCACACCCAGCTTTGTCTGACTGCAAATCCTGTGCTCCTCCGGCTCTGATATTCTGCCAAGACTACAGTGCATAGTTCTGCAGATTTCTTTCCCCGCTGGTCGGGCTTGTGACGGAGAGCTGTCTGCCAAGTCACTCACATGTCAATGACACTCCACTGCCAGCCTCAGCCGCCCAGTATTAAGGCACTTGAAACCAGATTTTCAAAAATATTCACTTCCTTCTGGCTGGCTCAAGAAGTCAAAAGGCAGTTTTCGTTTTTTATGGCACTTACCTTTGGGTAGCTGAGTCACGTTGGGGGTCTTATTGGGGCTTTGGTGATGATATTAAAGGCTATCTCTAAGGATCTATGGAGCCCTCCTTGGAAGGAGGAACAGGAAAACAAACAACCATTTGTGAAGGGTAGAGTGGAGATATGCCGACCCAGAAACCATGTTTCAGAATCAGTCCATTCCTCGTGTTTCAAGGCCCCACGTGCTGAAATGTCACCTCCTCTGGGAAGCCTTTGGGGACCTGCCTCTGCCCCAGGCTCATGAACTGCTCCCTCTAATGCCATTGGCACTGGCCTCTGTTCTCCGTCTCAGCACACAGCAATCAGAAGCGGAGTGTGCGCATATACACCTCTTTCTCTAAACTGTGAGCTCCTTGAGCAGAGCAGAGCTGGCCTAGACGGGTTCAGGCTTCTGCAAGTCTGTGGCATCCAGAGGAAGGGGTCCCAGGGAGTAGGAGTAGGCAGTGGGCTGGAAGGAGGCGCCTTTGTCAGACTTTGCTTGGTGAGTCAGGGTCACATGGATTAGTCACAGGGGAGGGCTTTGAAAAGCTTTATGGTGTCCTGGGACGGTCAACCTTGTCCACGTCACAGCCTGTGGATTTTCTGAGCACTCTAGATTTTTCTGAGCACCTTTAGCCTCTCCTCTGGGACCTCGTAACCGTCGTAGGACTTCACACACTCAATCTTTCATTCAGTAAGTACTTCTTGAGAGCCTGTTAGGGGCCAGGCACTGTGCTGGGTGCTGGGATCAGTAGTAAACAAAACTATCCGGCTCCTGTCCCGTGCAGCTTATAGACAAGGGGAAAGGCTTACATTTGCCTGGACCGAAAGTCTCCCCCAGCACACCGGGAGCTCCTTGAAGGAAGAGACTAAGTTGTATTGACTTTTTAACATTTTCATTTTATGTTTTAGTTTATTATGTAATTCACACCATAAAAGTCACCCTTTTAAAGGGGACAGTTGAGTGGTTTTAGTATATTCACAAGGTTGTGCAGCCATCGCCACCATCTAATCGCAGATCATTTTCATCAGCCCCGCAATAAACTCCTTGCCCATTAGCAGTCATTTGTCACCTCCCCTGCCCCCAATCCCTGGAAACCACTAATCTACTTTCTGTCCTGTGGTTTTGCCTTTTCTAGACATTTCACATAAATGGGATCATGCAGTAATGTGGCCTTCTGTGTCTGGCTTTTTTCACTTCGTGTGATATTTCCAAGGTTCACCCACATTGTAGCACTGATCAGGGCTCCATTCGTTTTTATGGCCAATAATACTCCACTCTGAATATACCACCTTCTGTTTGTGCAGTCATCGGTGGCTGGATGGTTACAGTTTTGTAGTTTGTACCTCGATGTCTTCCTCCTCCGTGTCACCCTGTCTTCTTGCTCTGTCTCTCCTCTGTCCATCCCTCCCTCCCTGTTCCTGCTTTCCTCTCTCAGATGCTTGTTATTCCACACCTACCATGTTATGGGCACTGTGATTAAACATCTCATAAAGGTTCCAGTCTGAGGTCAATCAAAAGGCACTATTTAAAAAATTTTAAATAAATGCCTTATTTTAAAATAGTTTTAGATGTACAGAAAAGATGCTGAGATAGTAGAGAATTCCCATACACCCATCCCCCAGTTTTCCCCATTGTTAACATCTTACATACTGTGGTACATTTGTTCCAACTAAGGAGCCAGCACCGTTACCTTACTATTAACTAAACTCTACACTTTATTCAGATTTCACTACTTTTTCCCTAACGTCCTCCTGTCCCAGGATCCCATCCAGGACACTTCATTGCATTTAATTATCATTGTCTCCTTAGGCTCCTCTGATCTGTGATGGTGTCTCAGGCTTCCCGTTTTTTTTTTTTTTTTTTTTTTAAAGAAGAGAAAGGTAATTTTAAATTTATTTATTTATTTACCTTTGGCTGTGCTGGATCTTCGCCTCCGCGCGAGGGCCCTCTCCAGCTGCGGCGAGCGGGGGCCACTCCTTATCACGGTGTGTGGGCCTCTCACTATCGCGGCCTCTCTTGTTGCGGAGCACAGGCTCCAGGTGCGCAGGCTCAGCAGCTGTGGCCCGTGGGCCCAGCCGCTCCGCGGCACGCGGGACCCTCCCAGACCAGGGCCCGAACCCGTGTCCCCCGCATTGGCAGGCGGACTCTCAACCACTGCGCCACCAGGGAAGCCCACTTCCCCTGTTTTTGATGACCTTGACGGTTTTGAGGACTGGTCAGGTTCTTGATAGAATGGCCCTCAGTTGGGGTTTGTCTGATGTTTTTCTCATGGTTAGACGGGGGTTATGGGTTTTCTGGGGATGGCCACTGAGGTGAATAAAGCCATCATTTTTAAATTGCTGAAAAGCCCTGGAACGAAGAAGTGAGACCAGATTTTTCAGGATTATTCAGAAAAACCAGGGAAACGTTACTTTGGAGACCTTCAAATGGTAGAAGTGCTGTATGGAAGGATTCCCTGGTCTTTTTCCCAAAGAGAGTGGTATGCCGCCTATCCTCACGGTGGTGAAGAAATGAGCCTTTATCTGACATATAAACACAACTTGACATGTGTTCTTTCTCTCCTGTTGGCTCTGAAGTGTGACCTTTGGTGAGTCAAGCCCTCTTTCTTGGTGTCTGTAGGATTAGGAAGTTCAGACTGATGATCTCCAGGGCCTCTTCCCACTGTGACGGTTTATACTCTAAGAGATGACCCGTAAGTTCCCTCAACATCCATCAAATTCCTAAGTTTGGCTCCCCACTCTTCCATATCAGTCCCAGCCTGTTGGATTCAGGTGGCATTTCTCCCCAGAGGATATGCCCACCCCAACCCCATTTTAAAAACCTTCCTTGCAGACAAACATACTGAACAAACAAACCCCAGCCCTTTGCCGTGTGGATCTCCACTGTGAGGGGCTGGGGGAGCGTTCCAGAGCAGCAGTGGCCAGAGCGGGACCCTGGCCTCCCTGTTCCCCTGCTGACACAGCACAAGGCCCAGAGTGAGGAGGGTCACAGGCAGAGCTACACACCGCACGACACTGGACACTCTTCACCCCAAGGGGCTGTTTTGGTTCAGCAGCTCCTGTGGCTCGAATAAGTTAATCACTGATGACGAGAGATTAATTTGTAACTGGACAGCAGACAAGATAGTTCAGGCTCCGGTGGGGCGGCACTGAACTGTGGCGTGGGCATTTCTCAGAAGACGCCTGCTCCACAGCTTGGCGCGGACGCTGAGAACTTCAGATCTACCCCGGTTCCTACAGGCCACCTCCCTTTCCCTCCAAAGGGGGGGGGGAAATGTGCCCGGGACTCTCCCTTCCTCTCTGCAGCATATTCGCTGGTCTTAGAAAACCTATCCAGGTAACAGCCAGGCTCAGTAGAAAAGTCCAGTTTAAAAAGTCCACTTAAAGGGGAGCACGTGCCTGCCAGCCCAGCCGAGGCCCGTGGACCAAACCGTGCAGGAGGGGAGGAGAGGAGGGGACGAGCGAGGAGAGAGGAGGCAGTGGAAAGATGTGGAAGAATGGATGGGAGCCCAGGGTCGGGGTGAGAGATGGTTTCTACAGCCTGAAGCCCCGGCTCGTGCATTGCGGCCACTCCAGGAAAGGCAGGTCATTGAGGGTCTGCCCTCCCATCCCATGTGCATCCCCTCCGTCATTTCCAATCTTAGCCCACCGCCCCCATTCTGGGTCCAGGAAAGACAGGTGAATCAGGATGTGCAGGTCCCCCTGCGGCCTGACCCTCATGCTCCAGTCATCACTTCTCTATCAAGTAAAATGACCCTTTGTTGCCATACTGCACACCCATGGCCAGAGCTGTTGGCTGCGGATGCTGCCATATTGTCAGCTTCAGCAATCTCTTATTTCTAGCCAGGACAACTGGGAATTCTTAAGTCAAGCCTATTTATCAAGGAAGGCCCTGGCAATACTGCCCTGATGGCACTGGGCTCAGAAGGCTATTCTGTAAGGCCACAGTCTCAATAGAGGAAGAAGATAAGAAAAGAAGGTAAATGGAACCAAAAATAGGAATGGGGCCTGCATTAAAAGGGGGTGCAGAAGAACTTCTCTGTGGGTTGCTGAAATGTGGGCTCCCCGCCCAGAAGTTTCTGGGAGCCCAGTTGAGTAGGGGGTGATTTGTGCTTGGTTTTCTACCAGGAGCCCGGATTCTTGTCATTTTGGTTCAATCTCACTGCCCTGGCCCATGAGCGCGCCTCACGCAGTCTCCTGTCTCTGCTTTTGTTCATGCTGTTCCGTGGACCCAGAAGCCTTTCCCTCCTTTCTCCACGTCACTCACTTTGATCAAGACCTGGCTGAGGTGTCATTTCCACCAGAAAACCTTCCGTGAGCCTCCAGGTTGGCCCTCGGCCCTGCTCTTCGGTATCTTCGGTTCCTTACACCTATTGGCAACAACACCTGTGCATCCTCAACCCTAAGAGGCAGCTTGGCATCACCTGGGGCACCTTGTTAAACATACAAATCCGAGATGCCCAAGTCTCTTGGGGTGAGCTTGTAAAGCTGTATTTTTATTAGTCTTCACGTGTGTTTTGGATGCCAGGCCAGGGTTGGGTGTGTCTTCTCTCGTCTCTGTCCCCTAGGCCTGGGCACAGGGCTTAGGTCACGGAGACTGCATGTCTCTGTGGCCAAACAGGAAGGGCTGCAAAAGTGCAAGACCCTTGCCCTTTCATTCACACAATTTCCATCCTTTTTCTGTTCCTGCTTTGTGCCCCAGACGCTGTGCTGGCGATCCAAGAGCAAAGCCCAACACAATCTGCCTCGTACAGCTGACGGTCTGGTCGGGGAGACAGAGGTGAATCAAATTACTTAACACACATCTTATTGCAAAGTGCAACATGAACCTTATAAAGGAAAAACAAAGCTGTTCTGAGAACTTACAACAGGGACTCTGGCATCAGCTGGGAGGTCAGGGAAGGCTGAGCTGAGCCCTAAATGAGGGTTAGTGGAGGACAGGGGTAGAGGGGAGCAGTCTCACTGGGTTCTTTCAAGCGCTCTTTTGGAAGCCGACCGCGAGGCGTTGGGGGTCCATGCCCCTCCAGACACTAAGATGGTCTCCAGAAGGAGCTTCTCTTCATACCCACCCCAGGACCCCACCTTCACTTCTGCTTTTCTGCTGTCTCCTCTTGCCATGAGCCTCTGGAAGATGATGTATTCTAAGCAGAGGAAAGGCCTATTTCTCCAGGCTGGGGGCTGTCTGCTAGCATCTACGCTGCCATTGCTGAATTCCCAAGAGGTGCACCTCCCTTTGACCTGATGTAATCTCGTACTGGGCACATGGCTTGGCTAGTGGAGGGCAGGCTCCCCTCCAACGTCCCTCCTGTCTCAACAGTGGAGCACCCTTGTGCAGTGAACAATGTGGACAACCATCTGTGGTGGCCTTGCTGCCGTCTCGAGCAGGACGTTCTGGCTTCTTGGTTCTCCCTCGTAGCTGGAAGATTCCTTTATCCCAGAAGGAGATAATTACATCTTCTGTGGCCATAACTCTGTTTGGACATTTAGACAAAAATTTATATGTATTTTCTGGAGGACTGGGTGTTTCTCTTACTTAAATTGAAAAGGGGCTTCTTTTAAATAGGATCCAAGAGAGTTCTTTCATATGGTAATTCACATACACTTTGGCTGATAAGCCCTAGACTTGGCAGAAGGTTCAAAGCAGAAATTGTGTTCAGATGAGGCACATGGATGCTTTTTGATCTGATTTGCTTTTAGCCGCTGACGTTGGGATAATTTTGGCCTCTGAGTGGCAGTGGGCCTCAAAAACCTGGTAAGATGAGATCTTTTTTAAACAAAGTCTGAACCACCTAGAGTGAGTGGAGGAGTCCTTATACATTGGGAGCTGGGAAAAGAAGCATTTTCTGGTGGAAGATAACCCTCATCACATGAAGGCCACGCTGGAGTGGCCCTGGAGAGGCACCTCATCCAGGTCCTTCCTTTTACCAGTGGGGAAACTGAGGCTTGGGGAGAGAATGTGGACTGGCTTAGGTCACACAGTGAGTGGCAGAGCCAGGCTGACCCCTGACAGGCACTTCTTTCTGCACCTGAACCTTGTTGATGGCCAGCAGTGACCAGTGTGAGGATGGAAGGAGCTATGTGGGTGACCGTGTGTATGGGAAGGTGAGAAGGGGACATGTGGGCTGGAAGACAGGGTGTCTCACCAAGTCCAGTGCGGTCCCTCCTCTTTCTGATATGGGAAGCTGCTTTTCCTACGTAAGAGGGGTTAGGGATAAGCATCACCTACAGGAGAGAGCACTAGGAATACAGTGGGAACTGGGAAGGAAAAGAGAAAGAGGGAAGTTCATCTTACAGACACCAGAGAATATACAAGTGAACCACGTGCCATGCCACTGTTTCACAAATGACCGTAATACTGGTGGGGTGGGGGAGGGTTGGGTGTCAAAGTGACATCCTACCTCGGGTACCATATCTTTCCATGTCTGACACGTGTGAAAACACTTTCAGTTGTAAAGATAAGTTGAACTTACTGAGCACCCACTAGCTGAGCAACCTAGTGGGTGCTCAGTAAATGGTAGCATCTCTCAGTAGAGATCCTGCTAAGGAAAGGGACAGAGGAAGGGAACATGTTTTCTCCTTCAATTCCCTTAACGATGCCTTCAGGAGGTATGATTCTCCCCACCTAACAAATGAGGAAACAGAAAGGATAAGTTTGCTGCCCAAGTCACACAGCTCAAGAGCAGTGAAACTCGGCTCCCTTGGCTCTGTGCTATTTCCACCAGCATAACTCCCATCGGCTTCAGCTGACAATTCCTTCCCTTGCCTCCAGGCCCTGCCACCTCTCCCTGGTGGACATGTAGCAGATATGGTCCCTAAATTCGAGTGCATTCGAGTAGAGGTGCAGTGCCTTGTGCATAAGCTTTGATTTAGGGGGACGTGTGTTGGTGGCTCAAGCATTTGAGAATGCTGGAAATGGGAGTCTTTCCCAAAAATGCAAGATCAGTGGACATTGTGGGACATACCTGGGTTTGTTTTTTATTCCAAGACCAGCTTGTTTTCCATAGGCCCAAGCTCCATCAGCAGGCCAGGACCCTGTTCTGATTCAGACTTAGAAAGTCAGCACACACATCTGCAGTTGAGGCTGCTCCTGCTTGGGCCTGAGAAATCCTGGGATCCCCTTTCCTTCTCTTGTCTCCTGGTTCCTCTACTTCTGGTGATGAGGCAGGGACAGCTTGGAACAAAGACCTTCATCATTTCTGTTGTGAAACTGTCCTAAGATTAGGCAACTGAATTTTTCATCAATATTCATTTCTCTAGTGGGTTTCAACAAGATTAACTCTAAAAAATAAAAATTAACATTTCCATTCCCTGTGAAGGGTACTGGTGAATATGGAAAGAAAAATTCTTTTTTTTAAAAATTAATTTATTTATTTGGCTGTGTCGGGTCTTAGTTGTAGCACGTGGGATCTTCGTTGCGGCATGCGGGATCTTTCATTGCGGTGCGCAGGTGTAGTTGCCCTGTGGCATGTGGGATCTTAGTTCCCCGACCAGGGATCGAACCCATGTCCCCTGCATTGGAAGGCAGATTCTTAACCACTGGACCACCAGGGAAGTCCCGGAAAGAAAAATTCTAAAGGTGAAATTGTCTAACTCTGAAGGGCACATGCAGGAGTCCTGACCAGGCTGGGAGTGAGGAGACCTACATTTTGGTCCTGATTCCCTCCTGCTGCCTGTGTGTCTTGGGCAAGTTGCTTAACCTCTCTGGGTCTCCATGCTTGTTAAGGACTCTTTCAGTGCAAATATTTTATGGTTATAAACAGGGAGAGAATCATCTCAATAATGTAGTTCCTTTGTAGTACTGACTTTTACACATTCACCATGGAGGATGATACTTGATTAGTTTAGAATTTTCTCTTGGTTGGAACAGGGACTTGAGTTCTTTCCAACTGTGGCCCTAAGTCTGTGGGTTTGGTAGGCCCATCAGGCTGTAGAGTCACATGCATTTTACATTGTAAAAATATTTCCCGTTTGCTTAAAATAAAATCCTGGAGGTGAAATGGTGTTTCCAAATTCCACTGAATTGTAGCCTCAGAGCTAGAGCTGGACCATGTGGTCCAAACTCCTCAGTTTATAAGTGTGAAGGCCCAGAGTCAAGGAAGGAATTACCCCAGGATTCCTGGAGAATTTGAACAGAACTGGAGCTAGAACCTGGGTACCATCATGCCCAATCTAGTGCTTTGCTTGTGTCCTCTCTGTATGCATAAAATTGAATAAAAGCCAGTTGGAAGAGTAAAGGATTATAAATGTCAGACCATAATCTTAAGAACAACTTTAATCCATGTAAATACAGGCACAGAGATTCTTATTTATATTTTCATTTTAACATGCATCAAAACCCTGCAGTCTTCACACACCACTATGGACATTCTATTTGCATTTCCTGAAGCCACCCCAGTGAGCAACTCTGAAATAAATTAAAAAGAGTGGTCAAGCCTGAATGCACACCGAGGTTTCCATGTGCTCAGCTCAGCAGATTCAGGTATGACCCCTACAGAGCTTGGACTCTGAACTGGCACTAACATTCTCTACGCTCAATGACCATTTCACACAATGAATTCATCTGTGTAATTGTGCTTAGCTGTCCCAAGATTAACTCCATGTTTGCATGAAGATCAAAATGCTTACTTTAAAAAGTTTGGTTTTCTTCCATTTCTGTCTTATCTGGGGAGGTATGCATGCTTGGAATTTCTTGGGCTTTTCTTTTTCAAATCTATTCTAGGGATTGAGAATGTGAGGGCAAGTGTGTGTGTGTGTGTGTGTGTGTGTGTGTGTGTGTGGTGGTGGGGTGACTTACCTTTTATTGTTCTGTTTTTGAAACAACAATCGGCAATCATTCTTTACTGTTTTGATGTCCTCTTGTCAAAGGCAACCCAGAACATTGGGATCTTAAAGTGGGTAATAGCATTCTTGATTGCCCCCACGCCTAGATCCTACATTAGTTAGGATTCTAGAATTCTGCTTTATTAAAATTTTTATCCTGGGTTACAATTTACGTAAAGAGAACACATCAGAAGTGTGCATCTTGGTACACTTTTATATATGCATATACTTCTGCTTTGCTTATACCTTCAGTTATTGTTTGGTACCACTTGGTAGTGAAATATCCATTGAGTTTTTCCAAAGACTACTGCATCCGCCTGGGGAGGAGGCTGACGTTTGGAGCTGCTGGAAGGTGGTGGTGTGACTGGAGTCAAGAGGATTTGCTTTCCACTGTCTCACCTCGCTTGCACTCCAGCCACAAGTTCTGGGAGGAATATTGGAAGGCACACTGCACTCTCGCTCGCAATGGGGATCAGCAGGAAGTGGGAGACGTTTGAATGGGGTGGGGTGTTTCCACTTAATCATTACCACCGCTGACATCAATGAAAACCAAGTAATGCAGATCATCCGCATGGGCACCTACAATGAGTGGAAAGGAGGCCAGATTCTTAGGAAGTGTTACGATGAGGTAGGGGATGGACAGAATACAAAACTGAGAGGGGGAAGCAGGGTGGCTCGTATTTCCGCTTCAGTATACAATTGATTTTTGTGGGTGAAGGGTCCGAATTGCCCTGGTTATTTCAAAACAACGTCAGGAGGGGAGCAGTTGTGCTTTCCAGCACCCCAGTGGTTGCCCAGGACACGAGGCAGCCTTGAGGACAAATACGTCCCTCCCTGAAATAGGAAGCCAACTATTTACTTATACAAATAACACTATAAAAGGGCTTTAGAAGTTGAGCTGCAGCTCCTGAGCTTTGACCAGCCCCTAGATTTGTCTCAAAAGGCTCCTTCCGGAGGAAGGAAAGTCCTGAGGCTCTCAGGTCGAGCACTGGCTCAAACAACAATTTAAATCAAGCAGAGCCTCCACTGTCTCCAAGTTGAACCTGCCCAAGCGAACACCCTCAAGACAGCTTCCAAACAAAGATGACAATATTACCATCTCAACCTGAATGTGCATCACAACTCGGTTTCAAAATTCATTGTGTGAAATTAAAAAAAAAAAAGTTTTTATAATAAAATTCACTTTTCAATCCTGATTTTTCATCGTACTCACTTCTTTACATCCCTTCAATTCTCACCCCCTTCCTTTATCACACTCCTTTGACAAAATCACAACCCTGGTTAGATCTGATTCTCCGCTCACTTAGCACCTGACCCCATGTACCTGAATGAAGTTCGAGAAAAATGCACAGCTAGGCTGGCAGCTCACACTTTAGATTCATGACCGCAAACCCTGATGGCTCCTTAGTGCTGCCAGGCAATCATATATTGGCATATCAATATATATTGGCATATCCCACTCATCAGTATTTGTTGAATGAATGGATTAAACAAATGAATTTTATTTAGGGTCCCATGGATGCTACAGTTCTGCTTGTCCAAGTTTAAAAGAGAATTTTATTTTAAAAACATTTTTTTTTTAAGTGAGCACTGACCTTGGATGCAGAAGACTTGTATTCCAGGCCTAGCCCTGCTGCTTACTAGCTGGGCGACCCTAAGCAAGTTACCGTTCCTCTCTGGGACTCAGTGTCCTCTATGAGTGAGGCAGCTGGACCAGGACCCTAGCAGATGGAGAGTCTCTCTAGATGTCGGTTGAATGAGCGAGATGAGGTCCCTACCTTCTGCCAAAGTTCACAGATCCATGATTCTTCCTTGAGCCAAGCAAGCCCACAGCTGGGTGTCAATCAGGAGAGGGAGACGTGAGGTCACTGACATTTAAAGGAAGCAAGGAGAAACACTTGCAGGAGGACCCTTCTCTTCTTTATTGGTCTCTGATTTTAGTTTCTGGTCCTGCAGCTGGAAAGAGATTCCAAAGTAAGCAAACCTCTCATGACAAAAGCAAACAATGACTTTGGTTCTGAGCAAACTTCAGATGGAGTGCAGCAGAGAGGTGACACTGGACTGGGATTCAGGGACCCGGATTCTAACCCAACTCTGTCACTGGTCATCGGTCCCACCCTCCTGTTGGGCCTCAGTTTCCTCTCTGTATAATGAGTGAATTTAAGTGTCCTAAGCTTTTATCTGGCCTCCACCATTTCAGAGCACTGGTGGCATCTTTTCGCCCTTTTAAACTTGCCTGGCCTGTTTCAGATCAGAACTGGCACAGTGCAGCTCTACCCACCACCAGAGCCCCCCATCAAGCCTCTTAGATAGCCTCAACCACCAGAGGGCAGACAACAGAAGCAAGAAAAACTACAATCCTGCAGCCTGTGGACCAAAAACCACAGTTACAGAAAGACAGAGAAGATGAAAAGGCAGAGGGCTATGTACCAGATGAAGGAACAAGAAAAAACCCCAGAAAAACAATTAAATGAAGTGGAGATAGGCAACCTTCCAGAAAAAGAATTCAGAATAATGATAGTGAAGATGATCCAGGACCTCGGAATAAGAATGGAGGCAAAGATTGAGAAGATGCAAGAAATGATTAACAAAGACCTAGAAGAATTAAAGAACAAACAAACAGAGATGACCAATACAATAACTGAAATGAAAACTACACTAGAAGGAATCAATAGCAGAATAACTGAGGCAGAAGAACGGATAAGTGACCTGGAAGACAGAATGGTGGAATTCACTGCTGCGGAACAGACTAAAGAAAAAAGAATAAAAAGAAATGAAGACAGCCTAAGAGACCTCTGGGACAACATTAAACGCAACAACATTCGCATTATAGGGGTCCCAGAAGGAGAAGAGAGAGAGAAAGGACCAGAGAAAATATTTGAAGAGATTATAATCGAAAACTTCCCTAACATGGGAAAGGAAATAGCCACCCAAGTCCAGGAAGCGCAGAGAGTCCCATACAGAATAAACCCAAGGAGAAACACGCCGAGACACATAGTAATCAAAGTGGCAAAAATTAAAGACAAAGAAAAATTATTGAAAGCAGCAAGGGAAAAACGACAAATAACATACAAGGGAACCCCCATAAGGTTAACAGCTGATTTCTCAGCAGAAACTCTGCAAGCCAGAAGGGAGTGGCATGAAATACTTAAAGTGATGAAAGGGAAGAACCTACAACCAAGATTACTCTACCCAGCAAGGATCTCATTTAGATTTGATGGAGAAATCAAAAGCTTTACAGACAAGCAAAAGCTAAGAGAATTCAGCACCACCAAACCAGCTCTACAACAAATGCTAAAGGAACTTCTCTAAGTGGGAAACACAAGAGAAGAAAAGGACCTACAAAAACAAAACCAAAACAATTAAGAAAATGGTCATAGGAACATACATATCGATAATTACCTTAAACGTGAATGGATTAAATGCCCCAACCAAAAGACATAGACTGGCTGAATGGATACAAAAACAAGACCCATATATATGCTGTCTACAAGAGACCCACTTCAGACCTAGGGACACATACAGACTGAAAGTGAGGGGATGGAAAAAGATATTCCATGCAAATGGAAATCAAAAGAAAGCTGGAGTAGCTATACTCATATCAGATAAAATAGACTTTAAAATAAAGAATGTTACAAGAGACAAGGAAGGACACTACATAATGATCCAGGGATCAATCCAAGAAGAAGATATAACAATTATAAATGTATATGCACCCAACATAGGAGCACCTCAATACATAAGGCAACTGCTAACAGCTATAAAAGAGGAAATCGACAGTAACACAATAATAGTGGGGGACTTTAACACCTCACTTACACCAATGGACAGATCATCCAAAATGAAAATAAATAAGGAAACAGAAGCTTTAAATGACACAATAGACCAGATAGATTTAATTGATATATATAGGACATTCCATCCAAAAACGGCAGATTACACGTTCTTCTCAAGTGCACACGGAACATTCTCCAGGATAGATCACATCTTGGGTCACAAATCAAGCCTCAGTAAATTTAAGAAAATTGAAATCATATCAAGCATCTTTTCTGACCACAACGCTATGAGATTAGAAATGAATTACAGGGAAAAAAACGTAAAAAAGACAAACACATGGAGGCTAAACAATACGTTACTAAATAACCAAGAGATCACTGAAGAAATCAAACAGGAAATAAAAAAATACCTAGAGACAAATGACAATGAAAACACGACGACCCAAAACCTATGGGATGCAGCAAAAGCGGTTCTAAGAGGGAAGTTTATAGCTATACAAGCCTACCTCAAGAAACAAGAAAAATCTCAAGTAAACAATCTAACTTTACACCTAAAGAAACTAGAGAAAGAAGAACAAACAAAACCCAAAGTTAGCAGAAGGAAAGAAATCATAAAGATCAGAGCAGAAATAAATGAAATAGAAACAAAGAAAACAATAGCAAAGATCAATAAAACTAAAAGTTGGTTCTTTGAGAAGATAAACAAAATTGATAAGCCATTAGCCAGACTCATCAAGAAAAAGAGGGAGAGGACTCAAATCAATAAAATCAGAAATGAAAAAGGAGAAGTTACAACAGACACCGCAGAAATACAAAACATCCTAAGAGACTACTACAAGCAACTTTATGCCAATAAAATGGACAACCTGGAAGAAATGGACAAATTCTTAGAAAGGTATAACCTTCCAAGACTGAACCAGGAAGAAACAGAAAATATGAACAGACCAATCACAAGTAATGAAATTGAAACTGTGATTAAAAATCTTCCAACAAACAAAAGTCCAGGACCAGATGGCTTCACAGGTGAATTCTATCAAACATTTAGAGAAGAGCTAACACCCATCCTTCTCAAACTCTTCCAAAAAATTGCAGAGGAAGGAACTCTCCCAAACTCATTCTATGAGGCCACCATCACCCTGATACCAAAACCAGACAAAGACACTACAAAAAAAGAAAATTACAGACCAATATCACTGATGAATATAGATGCAAAAATCCTCAACAAAATACTAGCAAACAGAATCCAACAACACATTAAAAGGATCATACACCACGATCAAGTGGGATTTATCCCAGGGATGCAAGGATTCTTCAATATACGCAAATCAATCAATGTGATACACCATATTAACAAATTGAAGAATAAAAACCATATGATCATCTCAATAGATGCAGAAAAAGCTTTTGACAAAATTCAACACCCATTTCTGATAAAAACTCTCCAGAAAGTGGGCATAGAGGGAACCTACCTCAACATAATAAAGGCCATATATGACAAACCCACAGCAAACATCATTCTCAATGGTGAAAAACTGAAAGCATTTCCTCTAAGATCAGGAACGAGACAAGGATGTCCACTCTCACCACTATTATTCAACATAGTTCTGGAAGTCCTAGCCACGGCAATCAGAGAAGAAAAAGAAATAAAAGGAATACAAATTGGAAAAGAAGAAGTAAAACTGTCACTGTTTGCGGATGACATGATACTATACATAGAGAATCCTAAAACTGCCACCAGAAAACTGCTAGAGCTAATTAATGAATATGGTAAAGTTGCAGGTTACAAAATTAATGCACAGAAATCTCTTGCATTCCTATACACTAATGATGAAAAATCTGAAAGAGAAATTATGGAAACACTCCCATTTACCATTGCAACAAAAAGAATAAAATACCTAGGAATAAACCTACCTAGGGAGACAAAAGACCTGTATGCAGAAAACTATAAGACACTGATGAAAGAAATTAAAGATGATACCAACAGATGGAGAGATATACCATGTTCTTGGATTGGAAGAATCAACATTGTGAAAATGAGTATACTACCCAAAGCAATCTACAGATTCAATGCAATCCCTATCAAATTACCAATGGCATTTTTTACGGAGCTAGAACAAATCATCTTAAAATTTGTATGGAGACACAAAAGACCCCGAATAGCCAAAGCAGTCTTGAGGCAAAAAAATGGAGCTGGAGGAATCAGACTCCCTGACTTCAGACTATACTACAAAGCTACAGTAATCAAGACAATATGGTACTGGCACAAAAACAGAAACATAGATCAATGGAACAAGATAGAAAGCCCAGAGATTAACCCACGCACCTATGGTCAACTAATCTATGACAAAGGAGGCAAAGATATACAATGGAGAAAAGACAGTCTCTTCAATAAGTGGTGCTGGGAAAACTGGACAGCCACATGTAAAAGAATGAAATTAGAATACTCCCTAACACCATACACAAAAATAAACTCAAAATGGATTAGAGACCTAAATATAAGACTGGACACTATAAAACTCTTAGAGGAAAACATAGGAAGAACACTCTTTGACATAAATCACAGCAAGATCTTTTTCGATCCACCTCCTAGAGTAATGGAAATAAAAACAAAAATAAACAAGTGGGACCTAATGAAACTTCAAAGCTTTTGCACAGCAAAGGAAACCATAAAGAAGACGAAAAGACAACCCTCAGAATGGGAGAAAATATTTGCAAATGAATCAACGGACAAAGGATTAATCTCCAAAATATATAAACAGCTCATTCAGCTCAATATCAAAGAAACAAACACCCCAATCCAAAAATGGGCAGAAGACCTAAATAGACATTTCTCCAAAGAAGACATACAGACGGCCACGAAGCACATGAAAAGATGCTCAACATCACTAATTGTTAGAGAAATGCAAATCAAAACTACAATGAGGTATCACCTCACTCCTGTTAGAATGGGCATCATCAGAAAATCTACAAACAACAAATGCTGGAGAGGGTGTGGAGAAAAGGGAACCCTCTTGCACTGTTGGTGGGAATGTAAATTGATACAGCCACTATGGAGAACAATATGGAGGTTCCTTAAAAAACTAAAAATAGAATTACCATATGACCCAGCAATCCCACTACTGGGCATATACCCAGAGAAAACCGTAATTCAAAAAGACACGTGCACCCGAATGTTCATTGCAGCACTATTTACAATAGCCAGGTCATGGAAGCAACCTAAATGCCCATCAACAGACGAATGGATAAAGAAGTTGTGGTACATATATACGATGGAATATTATTCAGCCATAAAAAGGAACGAAATTGAGTCATTTGTTGAGAAGTGGATGGATCTAGAGACTGTCATACAGAGTGAAGTAAGTCAGAAAGAGAAAAACAAATATCGTATGTTAATGCATGTATGTGGAACGTAGAAAAATGGTACAGATGAGCCAGTTTGCAGGGCAGAAGTTGAGACACAGATGTAGAGAATGGACATATGGACACCAAGGGGGGAAAACTGCGATGAGGTGGGGATGGTGATGTGCTGAATTGGGCGATTGGGATTGACATGTATACACTGATGTGTATAAAACTGATGCCTAATAAGAACCTGCAGTATAAAAAAACAAACAAAACAACTAATACTAAACTTTCATTGGGTTATCTGTATGGAAATATGTTAATATAAATGTTTCAGACATTACATGAAATTTCTAAAAATCTTATATTTGTATTTGTATGGAAATATGTATGGAAATATGTTAATATAAATGTTTCAGACAGTACATGAAATTTCTAAAAATCTTATATTTGTATTTTTATGGAAATATGTATGGAAATATGTTAATATAAATGTTTCAGACATTACATGAAATTTCTAAAAATCTTATATTTGTATTTGTATGGAAATATGTATGGAAATATGTTAATATAAATGTTTCAGACATTACATGAAATTTCAAAAAAAAAAAAAAAAAAAAAAAAAAAAAAAAAAAAAAAAAAAAAAAGAACTGGCACAGTATCAGCAAGTTTATGGTTTTATAAGCCCCAAAACATGCTTTGCAAATAAATGATAAAGGCATTGGAGTATTGCATGGAAACACCAAAGTCTTGAACAAGAGTAGGACTTTGGAATTGTAAGAGGAATGGAAAGGCGTTCATGGTAGAAACACCTGTCCTTGACCTTAAAACCAGATGGACAAGTGGCCACAGACTGAGGGAGATCCACTGGTGCTAGGAATACTGTCTGGCACTTTCCCCCAGGATGTGGTACAGTGGGCAGTTTGGGTGCTACCTGGGCAAATCATTAAAAACAAATCAAAGTCTCCAGTGAGAAGATCACTTCAATTATCTTTCAATCTTTCTGATTCCTGGGGTCTGTTGATGGGCTAGGACATTTTAGTAACTCTCAAAACTTTGCTAATCTGTCCCTTTCTCCCTGACAACACTCCCCCCTCTGCCCCCACTTTTTATTAAACAGAGAGAAAAAAGGGCTCAAGTTCAGAATCTTTACCAGTCTAGAATTTGGTAATATTGTTTTGCTTTATTGCATTTATTTTTGTGGTTAAGTTCCATGAATAGAAAGTGGTATTATTTTTTCATTTTAGAGTAGTTAAAATTTTATCTTAAAATACATGTAGTTAAGTTTAAAAAACTGAGTTAGTTTCTATAAAATTATTAAGGAATAATGTGTGTTCTACACAGATACTACAACATAGGGCAGGTGGTCCCTGGGGTTTGGTGGGTGGCATTCCCCAGTCCAAACTGGCGTCATTCAGATAGGGGAAGTTCTTCTGGACACCACAATAGTGCTTATAATGCCATTTATATTTACTGGGTAACTCAGTTTTTGGTCTTTTTTTTTCTTTTTAAATAAATGTGTACTTTTTCCTGATCACTTGGTGTAAAACTTGGAACTACACAAAAACATGTAGAATAAAAGGACAAAATATTTTTAAAAATATATGGAATAGAATGAAAAATCACTCATCGTCTCTCTACTCAGAAATAACCACTCCTAATACATTGGAAAATTTTTCTTCCTTAGTGTACCAACAGAGCTGTTATTAAAACATATGCATTAAATTTTTGTAGCCTATTTTATTTCCTTAACATTATAACATAAATGTGTCCCCACACCATTCAAAACTCTTCATAAACATTTCAAATGGTTGTAAGTTCTTTAACATAGAGAGGTCCCATAGTGGATTTAACCATTGCCCAGCTGTTTTACATCTGGGTTATTTCCAGTTTTGTCCATTAAAATGTTGTGATGGATAGCTTTATGCATCTCTATTTGCCTGCATTTTGTTTTTTTATTTCTTTGTTTAATTTTTATTAGAGTACAGTTGATTTACAATGTTGTGTTAGTTTCAGGTGTACAGCAAAGTGAATCAGTTATACATATACATATATCCACTTTTTTTAAGATTCTTTTCCCATACAGCTTATTACAGAGCATTGAGTAGAGTCCCCTGTGCTATACAGTAGGTGTTGCCTGCATTTTGGATGGTTTCCTTACAATAATTCCAGAAGTGGCATTCCTAGGTGGGAAGATTTTTAAGGCTTTTGGGATACATATTGCTAAACTTTTTCCAAAAGTGTGGGGACCTGAAGGTACTCTGATCTGAACCCATGTGATGGGACACACTGGGGTTTGTGTATGTAAGGTGGGCTTGTTACTGGAAAGAGCTCAGACTCCGCCACTTTGGGCCAGTTACCTAACTTCACCACCTCCTGCTGGTGCGGGTCTGACCAGTTCCTCCCTGACCAAGAGCAAGTGTTCTTCACATTTAGGCTCATGAGTGTTCATATTTCAGCTCAAAAAGTACATGTCATGAACTTCACCATATGTGATTCTCCCTTCATGTAAAGGGATCAACAACCATTGATTATTTGAGAAATCTCCATACTGTTTTCCATAGTGGTGGCACCAATTTACACTCCCACCAACAGTGAATGAAGGTTCCCTTTTCTCTACATCCTTGGCAACGCTTGTTATTTGTTGTCTTTTTGACGATAGCCACTCTGAGAGGTGTGAGGTGGTATATCATTGTGGTTTTGATTTGCATTTCCCTGATGATTAGTAGTGTTGAACATCTTTTCATGTGTTTATTGGCCTTGTATATCTTTTTTGGAAAAATGTCTATTCAGGTCCTCTGCCCATTTTTAAATTTGGTTGTTTGTTTCTATGATGTTGAGTTGTATGAGTTCTTTGTATATTTTGGATATTAACCCTTTGTCAGATATATTGTTTGCAAATATCTTCTCCCTTTCAGGAGGTGGACTTTTCATTTTGTTCATAGCTTCCTTTGCTGTGTAAAAGCTTTTTAGTTTGATGTAGTCCCATTTGTTTATTTTTGCTCGTTTCCCTTGCCTACGGAGACATATCCAAAAAATACTGCCTTTATTTTCTTCTAGAAGTTTTATGGTTTCAGGTCTTACATTTAAGTCGTTAATCTATTTTGAGTTTGTTTTTCTGCATGGTGTGAGAAAGTAGTCCAGTTTGATTACTTTGCAGATAGCTGTCCAGTTTTCCCAACACAATTTATTGAAGAGGTTGTCTTTTCCCCATTGTATATTCTTGTCTCCTTTGTCATAGATTAATTACCCATATAAATGTGGGTTCATTTGTGGGCTCTCTATTTGGTTCCATTGATCTATGTACCTGGTTTTGTGCCAGTACCACACTATTTTGATTACTGTAGCTTTGTAGCATAGTTTGAAATCAGGGAGCATGATACCTCCTGTTTTGTTCTTCTTTCTTAAGATTATTTTGGCTATTCAGGGTCTTTTTGTGGTTCCATACAAATTGTAGAATTATTTGTTCCAGTTCTGTGAAAAATGTCATTGGTATTTTGATAGGGATTGCACTGAATCTGTAGATTGCCTTGGGTAGCATGGTCATTTTAACAATATTAATTCTTCCAATCCATGAACACAGTATATCTTTCCATCTGCTTGTGTCATCTTCAATTTCTTTCATCAATGTCTTATAGTTTTACAAGTATGTTTTAATTGTTTATTGATCACCTATCACGTGCCACACATTGTACTAGGTCCTGGGGATACAAAGGTGAGTAAAACACTCTTGTGTCTTACTGGGAAGGGTCACATTCTTGCATGTGTATGTTTATGTGTGCAGGGGTGAGATGGAGGGATAGATCTGCAGTAATAGAGCTATCCCGTGCCCAGATGCCACATGGACCCTGAGGAGTAGGGTGTAGGATTGGTTAATAAAGGTTTCCTGGAGGAGGTGGCTCCTGAGATGTCAGAGAGGCTGAGAAATGCTCTGTGCACTTGCTGTTCCCCTCCTGCCCCCACTGCAGTGTTTGCCTGGGAAACAGAATAGCAATCACTGGGAGAGTTCCTTGGTGGCCTAGTGGTTAGGATTCCAGGCTTTCACTGCCATGGCCCAGGTTCAATCCCTGGTCAGGGAACTGAGATCCCACAAGCCAAGCAGCACAGCCAAAAAAAAAAAAAAAAAGCAATCACTTCTTTGCAAACCGTAGAAACTACACAATAAGCAGCAGATTTATGATAAAAAATTCAGATAAAATTAAAGGTCTAGGTCAAGAAATATTTCAACTATTGATGGAATTTCCCTCCTGGACAAGTTGGATTTACTCTCCCTTTTCTGTACTTCCAGAGCGTTCTGCACCTCACTATTGCCTTGACTGAGAGGTTTCAGTGTTGGTGAGGTGGGGTCAGAAGCTTATTTTACTCATCTTGGTATCTGCCCTGATGTCTTTAGCATAATACTTGCTCAAAAAGTAAAATTAAATTGAACCAGCTCTTTGGGTTTTGCTCTTTTTTCTGTGACATTCATTCCAATGGCCTCCAAGTCTGAAGTCAGCGAAGCTGCCAGACTCTTTTGGGTGCTTCAGCCCCACCTGTCTGCTCAACAGACATCTCCACATAAAGCTCTCATCCCCACTCCCTGTGCACGCTCCCCCTACAGCCTCGAGCAGCAGTTCTCAATGGGGTACTTTTGCTCCCCAGGGGATGTTTGGCAGTGGCTGGAGGTGTTTTTGGTTGTCACACAAGAGTGGAGGGGGGGGGTCCTCCCGGCACCAATAGAGACTAGGGGTGCTGATAAACATCCCACGTGCACAGGGCAGTCTCCATAATGAAGCATTATCCTGCCCCGAATGTCAATAGCATTGAGGCTGAGAAACTAGAACTAGAGGGAATCCTGTACAAGGTAGTGAGACCATGGCACTGCTCTGCTCACAGCCCTCTCAAGGCTCCCGACCTCCTCAGAGTAAAATCGGCAGTCCTCACACCTCCCCCTTCTAACAGTTTTATTGAGATTATAATCCATGTGCCCTAGAATCCATCCTTCTCAAGTGTAAAATTCAATGGCTTTTAGTAATCAGTTGTGTTCCCATCACCACCATCAATTTTAGAACACTTTCATTATCCCCCCAGAAAACCCACCTACACCCCTTAGCCATCAACTCCCAGTCTCACCTTCCCCTCCCAGTCCTAGGCAACCACTAGTTTACTTTCTGTCCCTATAGATTTGTCTACTCTGGACATTTCGTATAAATGGAATCATACAATATGTGTATATATGGTTCCTTTGTTACTGATTTCTTTCACTCAGCATAATGTTTTCAAGGTCCACCCATGTTGTAGCATGTATCAGTACATCATTCCTCTTTCAAGGGAATAATACTCTATTGTAACAATTTACCACATCTTATTTATCCCTTCAACAGTTGATGGACATTTGGGTTGTTTCTACTTTTTGGCTATCATGAATGGTGCTGCATGAACATTTGTATGCAAGTTTTTGCGCACAGGTTTTCATTTCTCTTGTGTGTATCTAAGTTGCTGGGCCATACGGGAACTCTGTGTTTAACCTTTTAAGGAGCTGCCTGTTTTCTCCTCCTTTTCTCTAAGGATCCACATCCGACCAACCACCACAGGCTGTGATTCTTCCTCCTGAAAGTGTGCCCTCCTCCATCTCCGGAAACTGCCTCTCCACTTCTCACCTGGACGGCCACAGTGCTTCCACAGTGCTTCCTAACTGAGATCCCTCAACTGCATATCAGAGTCACAGGGAGAAGGAGTTTCACCATCCCAGTGCCCGGGCCACACCCCAGACCACTTACTGCAGCCTCTCTGGAGGCCGACCCAGGCATCAGCCTTTCTAAAGCTCCCCAGGTGGTTACAATGGACAGCCGAGTAGGAGAACCACAGTGCCTCTTTCCCTCTAATCACCACCCTCCCAACTGAGTGCTTTTTCTAAAGCAAATCTGATTGTGTTACCCAGACTCTTCTCGAAACTCCTCTTTGGCTCCCTCACAATATAATCTGAACTCCCCAGGGTGCACACCTCCATCTACCTACCTCCTGTTCTTGTCTCCTTTCCCTCCCTGACTCAGGGCGCTGGCATGCCCGGCCATGCTGAGCCCACACACTTTCCTCTGTGTGCTTGCTCGCCACATCTCCATGCCTCTTCCGAGAGCCTTTTCCCATCTTTTCATCCTTCTCTGGGAAGTCTTCCCTGATGCTTCCCTGGAGACCTGGCTGAGCGCTGAGCGAGTCTCCGCCTCGGGCAGCCTTCCCTTCCCTTCCCTTCCCACCGACTGTCACATTATGTTCACTGGCGTCGGGTCTGTGAGTTCCTCGGGCCAGGGCTGGTACATCATTCATCTTTATATCTTCCTTCTGTTGACACACAGTAGGTGGCGTGCGTTTGTGTGTGTTGGTGGGAAGGGTGATGAATGAAGGTGTGAAGGGGTGAAAGCCTACTGGCCCACTTAGGGCAGGGCTCAGGGAGGCAGTCCTACCAACTGCCCAGCCGTACACTCCTGAGTCCCAACAGTCATCCTGGGGCAGCCAGAGGCCCTGCTCAGTGCCCTACCCGGACTGGTGAGTCCACACATCTTCCACACCAGGGCCACATCCAGCTGCATTTCCTGCCTCGAGGCTTACACGTTTCAAGTCTCTAGCCATGGGGCTGGTGTCAGCACGTGTTGGCAGGAAGGTGGGGGCTGGGTGGGACAGTCCTTCTGCAGCTAAAGGCAAAGTGCCCCAGCGCAGAGATAAGTCATAAACATTCACTTTCAAAGGGCCCCAGTGGGGTGGAACGTCCCTTGTCCCGTCTTTGGCCATAAACCTCCAGGCTCGAGAAGTTAACTGCCCTCCCCTGGAGAAGCTGTAAACAGCATGGCTCATCAACAGGCAGCAAAGAGCACAGGCTGAAACACCCCTCTGGGTGGGGCCTGGACTGCCGATACTCTGCCTACTCGGCTTTCCTGGGCCTCCCCTCCTGGCATGGGCTGCGCTGTCTCTGGGGGGACCTGTTGGAGGCTGCAGGCCTTGCCTGCCGGTGCTGGAGGCGTCCAGGGAGCATTTGCCCTGTAAATAACTAGGCTCTTTTCTGCTGCTCTGCCTACACTGACGCTGCTTTACTTCCCATGAATAAGAGGGGCACTGAAAAGGGAGTCTGGCTCTGCTGTCAGCCATGACTGTGGGCGGCTCACTTCTCCTCCTGGGTTCGTGGTCCCCTTTGAGGTAAAGGGGTGGGGTGGGGGTGGATCAGATGACCCTGAAGGCTGCTGTCAGCTCCAATGTCACAGCTCTCCCCACCTGAGAGCAAAGCTGTGTGAAGTCTTCCTCATAGGGCCTGAGTTGTTAGAGCACCATAGCTGGGGAGATCAGAGACAAACACAGCAAAAAATAACAACCTTGAAAGTAACTCCTGTTTGTATTTTCGTTTCTTCTGTATCTGGCCTCTGCATACTCCAGGGGATAGCAGTGCAGCGGGAACAGCGCTGGACCAAGGAGTCTCCCGGACCTGAGTTCAGCTCCTGCTCTGACTGGCAGCACCATCTGGGGCAAGTCACTCTCCCGTCCATAGGCCTCAGTTTTCTTACTGGAAAATGGGGATATTTCATACCTCCACAGTTCATGCAACAGACACTTGCTGAGAGCCTGCTGTAGGTGTGGCCTGGCACCAGGCTGGGAGGGGGGAGACAGAAAGGTGGGTGAGATGGGATGCTCTCAAGGAGCTCCTGGTCCAGCTGGAAGTCAGCCACGAGAACAGGTGATTGTGGTCCAGTGTTGTGAGCGGCGCAAGGATCATAATAAAAGGAACGATAAGAGCTGGCCTTCAGTTAGGTCTTCTCAGTGCTCGGCTCTCTGCTAGGGCTTGCTTGTTGCATTCAGTCCTGTACTGACCCTATGAGCTGACACCACAAACATCCCCACTTCACAGGTGCTCAGGAAAGGCGTCCCAGAGGAAATGGCGTGTGTGTCTGCTGAGACTTACAGTGTGTAGACTGTGGTGCAGTCTGAAGGACGGAACCAAGGCCTGGGCACGCAGGAGCCCACATAGCTGAAGCCCATGGGTCAGGGGCTGGTGATGACAGGGAGGTGGGGGAGCAGCCATGAAGGCTCTTTTAAGCCATGTAAAGGGGTTGATGACGGCCCCGGAGAACCAGCTTGGAGGCTGGCAGTTTGGAGAATGGGTTGAGCAGGGTGAGAAAGGAGACTGGAGCCCCACAGACCTGCCAGTGACCAAGGGCCCTCTTGGAGACTGTTGTCATAGTTTCAGGAAGAGGTGAGGACCTGGGCTGAGGGCCGGAGCTCAGAGGGGACTGATGGCCAGAACTGGAGACTGTGGGCCATGGGGGTAGAGGGTGGCCAAGGCCAATGAGGTCATGTACCAGGCGGCCTCCTGGAAAGGTGGAGCCCACGTTCCAGCGTCAGCCCACAGTGCCTCAGGCTCATTCTCAGAATGACCACTGGCCCACCCGCCATCTCAGCTGTCAACACGCTGGGAGTGACCCAGAGGAAGAGGAGGACCAGGCCTTCCTGGCCTGTCAAGGACTCCACAGAACGAAGATGGCCAGAGGCCACGCTTTATAGAAAAAATACTTGATGGACACTTGTTAAATGGAAAAAAGCCTCTTTTCTTCCTCTTACAGCTAATATTCACTTCCTCTTAAATAGAAGGTGTTTGTTTTAAGTGTCAATACTAAACGTTCAGCAACAATTAGCTGCATCTGAGATTCCCAAGTGAAATGTGGAGTTAAGCCCTATCTAGTCAAGAAGGCCGGGCAGAACCAGTCTTGTCTGGTGGGTCATCTGGCTACTGAATTTCCTGCTATAGAGCCCAAGAGTTAAAGAAGTTTGGGACTAGCACGAGGATAGAGGAGCAGTAGGATGAAGAGACTAGGAAGCTTACATAGTCCTGCAGGAATATAAGAACGTGGTATCTGAGCGAGGAGGCACGGCAAACCCAGGGGGAAGGATGGCGTGATTACTACGTCAGTGGTGTAGACACCTGGCTGACTGCTTGGGAAGGCACACAGTTACACCTCTGCCTCACTTCACACATCCTGATAAAATTCTAACATCTATGAAAGAGTGCATACAATTGGAAAACAACGTCCCATAGAGAACTGGATAAATTATGGAATATTGATACTATGGACAATTATCAAATCGTTAAAGTCATGTTTTAGAAGAGTATTTAGTGCTCATGATACATTGTTAAGTAAAATAGCAGGCTACAAGAAAGTATACAGGTTATGATTGCAATTTTGTAGACTGATTTCCCACAATATATCTGGAAGAGTGTTTGCGTGCACACAAACATAACTGAAGTGTGTGTGAGTCCACATATATAGTGTATACTCGTACATAGACATGTATCATGAAACATACAAAATGATAATAGTGATTATCTCCAGTCATTTTTACTTACATATATTTATTGTCTTGTTTTTTCCTAAAGTTCCACAATGAAGATTCATTACTTGTATAATATGGAAAATCAATAAATGTTATTTAGACAATGAATCTATGATGGCGCTAACATTAAAATAATTTAAACACTTTGGTGAAAGAAAGTGGAAAAAAATTGGGGGAGCCTGCCCCACAAACGCTGGGAATCCGGTTACCTGAGCAGCTCTACTTTTTCCTGATGCCCTTCCATGGAATGACCAAACACGACTATAAACTTCTGGAACCCGACACCATGTGTAGGCTGTTTCTCTGACGAGGGAACCTGCTGGCCCAGTCTTGGGAGCCTTGCTCTTGTGTTACACAAGACAGTCTAGGGGTGACCCAGTGCATCTCTCCATTTCCAGGGGAAAAATTAAGTTCACGGTTAGCGTTTTCTCAATTAAAATTTTTCTCCTATAAAATTTTCTTAAACATTTGACACCTGAAGTTACTCTGATATATGAGAATCTAGTCTGAGACTATATCAGATTTAGTCCTGATTATATATGTAACTGTCTTAAGTTGATACATCAACATTTCAGTATGCACTGGTTCTCCAAAGAATGAAGACTACAACAGTCTGGGTACGTGTTTTTCACAAGTTCTCCAGGTGATTCTGAAACATGCCAGCTTGAGACCGCCTGTTGGTGTGTGTTCTAAAGTAGTGGGTCTGAAACTTTGCTGTAATTAGAATCGTGTGTGCAGATTTTAAACCTCCCAATGGCAAAAGTACCCCTGACCACTAAACTCAGAATCGGTTTTTTTTTTTTTTTAAGTTCCCCAAGTGATTCCAATGTGCAGCCAGGTTTGAGAAACACTGCTCTAACGAGAGCAACCTGAAATCCAGGTGCTGCAGCTCCCGAGCTTGAGAATCACAGCTTTGGTAAGAGCCCTGAGTCTGAATCATTTTGTGTTCTCTGTCTCCATCTGCTGGCCATCCTGCTACATAGCTATAGTTTACAACTTGAGTTTCCAAGACATGCTGCAGCTTGTATATACTTTTAAGAATGTTTGCCAACTAGTGAATATAACAAAGAAGCAGATTCACAGATATACAGAACAAACTAGTGGTTACCAGTTGGGAGAAGGAAGGGGGGAGGGGAAAAATAGGAATAGGAGGTTAAGAGGCACAAACTACTATGTATAAAATAAGTAAGCCACAAGGATATATTGTACAGCACAAGAAATATAGCCAATATTTTACAATAACTATAAATCGAGTATAACCTTTAAAAATTGTGAATCACGATGTTGTACACCTGAAACTTATATAATATTGTACATCAACAATATCTCAATTTAAAAAAAATGGGACTTCTCTGGTGGCGCAGTGGTTGGGAATCTGCCTGCCAATGCAGGGGACGTGGGTTCGAGCCCTCGTCCGGGAAGGTCCCACATGCCACGGAGCAACTAAGCCCGTGCGCCACAACTACTGAACCTGCGCTCTAGAGCCCGGGAGCTACAATTACTGAGCCCACGT